>NC_072390.2:47430000-48030000 GCF_028885625.2 Pongo pygmaeus | reverse complement strand
GGAAGGAAATTGTCCCCTTTAAAATATTGGTAAAAACAAAATTCTCATTAACCAAGCTTTACTACATATGTCAAATAATCATCCCTTTAAAAAACATATTTTTCTTTAAAATGCAAAAAGATACAATTAATAACTATAATATTCTGCCTAAATGAACTAATAACAACTATAATAAATATTTCAAGATAAAATTATAATGGAGATCTCTTTATGATGTTATCTTTTTGTTATTATGATTGTGAATGCAAATAATCTAGTTCATGCGACAGGTAAATAAAACACAATTTCTAACCTAAGTCTATGCTAAGTAATGCTTTCACTTGAGATTTCGGATTTTCCTTTTCTGTGAAGATTTAGACTTGAGGTTCAGACTTGAGGCTCAGACATTTCAATTAAGGGAGAAGTACAAATAATAAAGTGCTTTTGACTTAACACTGGTGTATCAGGGATTTTTTTTTGGCAGAATTGAACAGATAGCATCCCCAGGCCAAGTCTGCCCTGTGGCTATATCACACTTCACTATTTGCAGTCCTGAGACATAACTGGGATGTAAAGATTTTAGGTAAATGTTTAGTTACTTTGCCTACTCTATTTTTTTTTTTCTGTATGCACATAAAGTCAGTTGTGAGTGAAAAGCTGTTTCTTGCGATTTCTTAAATTTAACTCATTATGTGCTTTCATAAACGACAAAACCTACTTTTCTTTTAGCTAAAATTGTTCTCTTAAAAAAGTACTCTCTCTCCAGCTGTGAAACTGATTGATGTTTTTAAAACCCCCAAGGAACTTCTGCTGGCAGCTAAAGTTGTAGTTTCAAAGAAGAAAAAGATGTGATATGTGTTTTTACCTAAAAAAAAAAAACAAAAAAAAACCTTGGTTTCTATTTGCAGAAGCAGAATCATTATGCATGAGGTACTGAAAACAATCAATGTAATTAATCAGCATTGAGAAATTGAATCTACTAATACCTAAATATTTTAAAATTTAAATTAAATTACTTAAAATATTGAAATATCTTCAGGCCAATCTAGCATTCTAGTAAGAAGTGATCTAGCTATGAATTTTTAAAATGCTATATTTATTTTTATGAGATTGTTTAGAGCTGGAAAAACCATTAAAAACCTATTTAATGGAAGTTAAGTACATTATAATATTTATATAAATACATTGAGATTCTGAATTCGTGGTAAGAGACAAGAGAAGGGAGACAAGGGAGAAGAAACAGAAGTAATATTTCTTACTCCTGATTATAAGGAGTTATTGTTTTCAACTGAGTTGACCCAAGCCAGTTTGGCCATCTGTAATTAGAGCATTCTTCAACTGTCTGAGGCAGGTGAGGGTGGTAAAAAGTTCCTCCACAAACTTTCTGCTAGGTTATATGTTATAATGAAAGCAATATTCAGGCAAATACTGCCACAATTAAATATTTATTAGCAGGCAAGCATAAAAATACTAAACCAATTCTTTTAGACTTAGGGAAGTCTCACTCCTCCATCCTTAAGGAGTTGTGATAAAAGTACTTTGCATGAAACTTTTATTGCAGGCAGATGCTACAATATTCTAACATGATCAGATAAATGTCTAGTCAGATGGGAAACAAAATCCTCATGCCTAAATGAACTAACAATAACCACCAAAATAAATATTCCAAGATAAAATTATAATGGACATTTTTAAATGACATTATCTCTGTGCTTATTATGTTTGTAAGTAAAACCAATCTAGTTTAAGTGAAAGGTAAATAAAACACAATTGTAAACTCAGTATAAGACAGAGCAGAAGAGAGTCATAGAAGAGTAGCTCTCCTTTCTGAAGAATCTGTAAGTCCTATTCAGACAACAGTGCAGAAACGTGTGCAATGTTATTAGCGCTTCAGTTTGAGATTACAAAATTGAAGTCTTAACAATTGATCATTTATTTATTTTCCAAATTTTCTTTAATGAATATGTATTATTAATATAATCAAAAGTAAAATTGCAATGAAACACATGCACAAAGAAATACAAAATTACTATATAGGGGATAAGAAGAACTAAAATGGTATCAATTTCCTGAGTGCAAACTTCCATATCTATCATGTCCTAAAATCATGTTGATTCTTCTTTCTTACCACCCATTTTCACAGAAAACCATTAGCTATCCAGAATCTTACTATGGTCCATTGCTTTTGAGAACATTGAATCTCCTGGGTTATTAACAAAGAAACAATATAAAATGTTATTTATGGTAAGTAGCCTTTAACTATCAATCAAGGAAATTGGTCTGTAATTTTCTTTTCTTTTTTTTTTTTTTGCGATTTGTTTTCCTGGTTTTGGTGTCAGGGTAATGCCTTCTCATTGAGTTGACACATGCTTCCTCTGTTTTTTGAAACATTTTGTATAAGAATGGTATTTTTTCTTAAGAAATTTTGAATATAATTTACCATTGAATTCACCTGGATGTAGTCTTCTCGTGTCTCACTTGTAAATTCAATTTTTAGAGGAGATATGGGGCTATTCAGATTTTCTATTTTGTTATTTAAAGTTTGTTTTTGACTTTATGGTACACTTATAGTAGATTTTCCTTTGGAGCTAATTTAGCTCTCTACAAATGCATGACCCTTCAGGGGCCCGTTCTGAAGGCTGCAGGTGTTCTGCACAGATTGCTTATTCTGGCTAATTGAAATACACATGTCCATTTTTTTGTGAGCTCTGTAGAATATGCAGCCTACACTTTCTTTGTCATTCTTTGAATTGACTTGAAGATTTCTGGACCCCTTTTTCTGTGTGGTTCCCTTGTCTTGGTTACCGCGCCTTCCAAATTTCCAAGTACCTCTGCCTCCTAGAACTCTGATATCTGTGCTGTCCACATAAGACCCTGCTTTGGTTCCCCTTCCCTGTGTCACAGATCAGAAATATCTCCAAGCAAAAAGCTGGGAAGATATAGGACATATCTAGTTTTCTATATATTCGTATGGTTTGGTACAATTTTCTAATAGTAGTTTACCTAAACCAGATTCTTTTGGTTCCTATTTGCCTGGCAGAATGCTTTCACTTTTTAAATGATTCAGTCTTTACAGGTCTTTATTCTTTATGTCTTTCTCTTGTAAACATCATATATCTTGATTTTGTTATTTTTAAAGTCCAATCCTAATATGTGTCTTGAATAGTGAGTTTAGAAAATTTACATTTCATCTATTTTTTAAATATATTTTTATCTAATTCTATTAGTTCACTTTATCATGTAATTCTTTTTTTCTTATTTTACTTATATTTTCATTTTTATCAATATCTCTCACCTCTAACAAGATGATACATTTACTATACTTTCTCGGCCCTCTTCTACACTTTCCTTTTGTTCTTACTAGTTTGATGTTTCCAAGATTTTAATTCTGGGGCAATACACACTTTGTTTTCTCTGATGCTCACTATATTTTAAAAGAAAACAATAAACTTTGCTGACATATTTAATCTGTTCTTCATATGTCTTTTGTGGCACTGCATAGATTTATTAAAATATAAAAAATGTTATAATTTAAAATGTTATAAAAATGTATTTAAAACTGTTTCCATGAAAATATCTTTTGGGGAAAACCTAAGGTTTTATTTAAATTCATGAGACTATATTTCTCATGCCCTAATATTTGAATTATCTTGGCTAGATCTAAGCATCTATGTTCGATTTTTTTCAATGCCTTCAAAATATGATTCCTTCTTTATATTGCTTCCAGTGGTGTTGAAAAATGTGTTGATCTGATTATTTTCCTTGATCTGCTCCTTCCTTCTGAAGATTTTAGAAGTTTCTGTTGTCTCTGATATATTCTTTAATACACAGGTGTGTTCCTCTACTAATCTCTCCTGTTGAATAATTCTCTTGCACTAGAAATTGTTTAGCTGTGGTCTGAATATTTGTGTCCCCCCAAAATTTATATGATGAAGCCTAATCCTTAATATTATAGTATTAAAAGGTGGGGACTTTAGGGGATTTTAGGGTTGTGAGGGTGAAGCCCTCATGGATAGATTTTTTTCTCTTTTTAAAAGAAGCCTGAGGGATCTTGTTTATCCCTTTTCTATAATGTGAGGTCACGGAAGGTGCCATGTGTGAGGAATCAGCTTTCACCAGTGGCTGAATCTGCTGGCATCTTGATCCCAGAATCCTTGGTCCACAGAACTGTGAGAAATAAATGTTGTTTATCAGCCACACAGTATTTTTGTTCTAGCAACCAGAAAAGACTAAGATAAATTTTTTATACTGATATTTTTTAATTCCTGAAAAGGATTATTCATTGTTTTTTTAAATATTTCCTCCTCTCAATTTCTATAACTGTTATTATTGGTGTTTTATTTCTTGTATATATTTTTATTCTGCTTTCCAAATCTCTTAAATTTAATAAAATTTTGTATTTACATTTTAGTCTTCCTTTTGGGTAGTTAGTCAAGTGCGTCTTACAATTATGAATTCATTTTTCAGTTATATCAATTCAACCTTAACCGTTGTACCCTTTCTATCAACCAACTTATTTTTCAACTCATTTTTTCAATGTGTTTATTGTAATTCACATTGAAAATATCTTGTTTCTCTTTTAATACATGTTAAAGTTGTATTATCACATTTATTTAAACTTTTTGATTTGTTTATTCTAATGCTTCAGTATCTGAAAGCCTGTTTTGCAATATGCTTTTTTTCCTCTGGGAATGAATGTTCTCTTCAATATCTCATTATTTCATTTTTGTGGACATTTCCTCCTGGAAGTATTAGCTACTCTGTAAAACAACATGTATGAGAGGTCAGATCTCAGTTTATAGAGCCCTGTGGGTTCAAAAAAGAAGAATGGGCATGGATTATGATTTGAGAGCTCCAGAGGACAGAAAATCGCAAATAATCACTCTTCATTTGGAAAAATTCTCATTACAGTTTCAAGTTTTGTCTTTTGGTAAAAGCCAAATTAAGAAAAATGACACTTTATTTTCTGTCAGCTATTGATGAAAGTTCATTAAAATCTTTAATATAATTGTAGATTTGTCTATGTCACCATTTAGTATGTCAGTTTTTACTTGATATATTTTCAAATATGTAATTTTGTGCACATAGACTTAAGATTGTTATGTCTATCTGACGGATTGTCTCCTTCATTATTATCAAATGCACCCAACAACTCTGGTAATGCTTCTCATCTCTTTACCTTGAAATATTCTGTGTCATAGAATTTATTATTTATCTCTTCTAATTATCATATCATTAAAAATGAGTCTGGTTCTTATTTTATTGAAGTATCTGTTCAATTTAAATTTAATTATCTATATACTTGGGTCAATAGCTACCATCTTGCAATTTGCTTTACATGTGACAGATCTCTTTATGTTCATTATTCTATCACTTCTTGTCTTTCTTTGAATTAGTAAAATATTTCTAATTATTTTATTTTGCCATCCATAATACATTCTTTCATTATCTTAAGTATTTACATTCTTTCATTATTCTTTTTGTGGTGACCTTAGAGATTTCTAGACAGTGGATGTATGATTTAATGTATCTCATAAAATTATTGGTCTTTATCACTTTCTTGATAATGCCAGATCCTAGAACATTATAATTCTGTGAATTCTATCATCATTTGCCTTACTATTGTCATGCATGTTAATTCTGTAGGATTTTAAATTCCACAACACGTTATAGTTATTATTTTGCATATACAATATACTTTTTCTATTTCAGGCTAGTCAAATTAAACTGTAGAATGCACAATATAATTTTATAAATACCTGCCTATTTACTCATTGGTCTTTATTGCTTCCTCCATTTCAAAGTAACTATTGGCATCATTTTCATTCTGCCACTAGAATTTCTTTTTTAGAAATTTTGTTCATGGTTTCACTCTCACTCTCTCTTTCTCCTCCCACTCCCACCACTTTTTCTTTAGATAGGCTATTTAGAGGTTTATATATATGTTTTATCTTTTCAAAAAGCCAGCTTTTGCTTTCATTAATTCTATTGATTTCATCTTTTCAATTTCATTGATTATTTGCTGTGATGTTTTTCTTTTCTTAGGCTTGATTTTGGCTTAAGGTATTTACTGTGGCTTTAATTGCTTGCTTTTCTCTAATTCCCTAAGGTGGAATCTTAGATTATTTGAGATATTTTTCTTTTCTAGTATATAGATTTAATATTATAAATTCTCCATAAGCATTGATTTTGCTGCATCCCACAAATTTTGATTAGTGGTATTTTATTTTCATTTAGTTCAAAATGTTTTTAAATTTCTCTTGAGACCTCTTTTACCCATGTATTATTTAGAAGAGTGTTATTTAATCTCATATTTATTTATTTATTTATTTCCCAGTTATTTTTCTGTGATTCATATCTAGTTTCATTCCATTGTTGTCTAAGAACATACTTTGTGTGATGTCTATTTATTAATTTTCTAAGTTGTTTTGTGGCTCAGAATGGTGTATCTTGGTGAATATTTTATGTGAGCTTGAGAAGAATGTGTATTCTATTGTTGATGGATGGAGTATTCTATAAATGTCAATTAGATCAAGTTGATTGATGGTGCTGTTCAATTCAACTATATGCTTTGTGATATTTTTTCACTGTTGGGATTACTGATAGAGCAATGTTGAAGTCCTCAGGTATAATAGTGAATTTTTCTATTTATCCTTGCAATTCTATCAATTTTTGCTTTGTGTGTTTTGATGCTTTGTTGTTAGTTGCATATACATTAACAATTGTTATGTCCTTTTGGAGAATTGACTGTTTTGTTGTTAAGTAGTGTCCCTTATTATCCCTAATAATTTTCCTTGTGCTGAAGTCTGCTTTGTATATAGTTAATATAACTATTCCAGTATTCTTTTATTTTTTTTTATTATTTTTTGAGACAGAGTCTCACTCTGTAGCCCAGGCTGGAGTGCAATGGCATGATCTCAGATCACTGCAACCTCTGCCTTTCGGGTTCAAGTGATTCTCCTGCTTCAGCGTCCCAAGCAGCTGGTATTACAGGCATCCACCACTATGCCAAGCTAATTTTTTTTTTTTTTTTGTATTTTTAGTAGAGACAGGGTTTTACCATGTTGGCCAGGCTGGTTTTGAACTCCTGACCGCAAGTGATCTGCCTGCCTTGGCCTCCCAAAGTGCTAGGATTACAGGCATGAGCCACCACGCCTGGCCTCTAGCATTCTTTTGATTAGTGTTACCATGGCGTATCTTTCTCCATCGCTTTACCTTTAACCTAGATGCCTCTTTTCGCTGAGACCAGTTCAGTCATGGAGACCCTAACCCAGCGGCACTAGAGAAATTAAAGACACACACACAGAAATATACAGTGCGAAGGGGGAATCAGGGGGCTGACAGCCTTCAGAGCTGAGAGCCATGAACAGAGTTTTACCCACATATTTATTGACAGCAAGCCAGTGATAAGCATTGTTTTTATAGATTATAGATTAAAACGGGAAACAAAGGGATGGGCTCTGGCTAGTTATCTGCCGCAGGAACATGTCCTTAAGGCACAGCTCATGCTGTTGTTTGTGGTTCAGGAATGCCTTAAGTGGTTTTTCCACCCTAGGTGGGCCAGGTGTTCCTTGCCCTCATTCTGGTAAACCAACAACTTTCAGCGTGGGCATCATAGCCATCACAAGCCTGTCACAGTGCTGCAGAGATTTTGTTTATGGCCAGTTTTGGGGCCTGTCTATGGCCAGATTTGGGGGCCTGTTCCCAACATCTTTATATTAAGGCAGATTTTTGTAGACAACATATAGTTGGCCCTTGTCTTCCCTTCACTATTATGACAGTCTCTGTCTTTTAATTAGAATATTTAGGACACTCACATTTAAAGTTATCATTGGTATAGTTGGATTAATATATACCATGTTTGCAAGTATTTTATATTAATTGCAGTTGTTCTTTGCTTATCTTCTCATTTTCTTCATTCTCTGGTTTTAATAGAATATTTTATATGATTCTATTTATTATCTTTCTTAGCATATCAATGAGCTGTGTTCAATGCTCACTGTAGCTATGGGTGCCAGAGGGTTCAATTTCTCTAGTATCCTTATTTTTTTCCTTTCCTATTATCTCTGAATTTCCCTAAGAATCCCTTTTAAAACAGATTCTGTGTCTTGCAGCTCTTTTAGTTGCAATTCAATTTTCTTATACTTTTGCCTTACTGATGTCATGGTAAGGTGAGGGGGAGAGGAAGCCTTTGATAATCTTTTGATTAAAATCAGTGTTTTAGTGGGCCTGCGTCCCTGAGCTGTGACCTTTTAAATGCTTCTCAATGGCCTGGTGCGGTGGCTCATGCCTGTAATCCCAGCACTTTGGGAGGCCAAGGAGGGCGGATCACAAGGTCAAGAGATGGAGACCATCCTGGCCAACGTGGTGAAACCCCGTCTCTACTAATAATACAAAAATTAGCTAGGTGTGGGTGTGGTGGTGTGCGCCTGTAGTTCCAGCTACTCGGGAGGCGGAGGCAGGAGAATCACTTGAATCTGGGAAGTGTAGGTTGCAGTGAGCTGAGATCACACCACTGCACTCCAGCCTGGTGACAGAGCAAGACTCAGGCTCAAAAAAAAAAAAAAAGAAAAAAAAAAGCTTCTCAGCTTTGTTTATTTCTTCTTTGTGTGAGACAGGAAGGATAGATGGTGCTAGAGTTGGCTAATTGTCTTTTCCGCAGGTCAGATAAGCTCTGATAAAGTCTTTTCCCTTGGAGAGTAGGTCTTTTCTTTATGAAGAATGCTCTGGTGTTTTTCAAAATGGATACTCACCATTGCCCTTGCCAGAATCAGGAGGGCATTTTTATAAGATCTTTTCGTTGAGAACCTGGCAGAGTTCCTAGAGTTAAAATCCATGAAATGATGGGGCCCCCAGGAATTTTCACTCTCAAGCTTGTCTATGTATCCTCAGCTTCCAGCAGTTGATGAAAATGGCCATTATGTGTTTCTAGCAGATTATGGCTCCAACAGCTCTAGGTAAGCAGATCTCAGGTGTGCCTCTGTATTCATGTCTCTTTCCTAATTTTAGGGTGGTGGTTTGCCCTGTGATTTCAATTCTCTGATAAAGAAAGTCATTGATTTTTAGTGTGTTCAGATTTTGTGTTGTTCTAAGCATTGATGACTTACAAGGTTTTTATATAGCACAGCTCTAGAATTTTAATTGCTTTATATTTTTAGTGCAAGTTTGCAGGCAACACATTCTGGCAGTTTCTGTCTGAAAAACCTCTTTATTTTACCTCCATCGAGGTACAGTAAAAAATGCTTGTACTGGTTAAAGAATTCTAGGTTAGCAGCTTTTCCTTTCATTTCTTTAATTGTGTCATTCCATTGTGTTCCATCTTTAGTCTCATTATTCCTCTATTGCAGGTAATGTAGTCTTTTCTCTTCTCTTCTTGCTTTTAGGATTTGTTTCTTTCTTATTGCTGTTCATCAGTTTTACCATGACAAGCCTAGGGTAACCTTTGTTTATCCTTCTAGGGATTCCTAGAGATTTTTAAAGATGTTCAGACATGTCAAATATTGCCTATGGTCCATTCTCTCTCTCTCTCTCTCTCTCATTCTCTCTCTCTCTCTCTTTTTCACTGACTCTTATTACACAGTTTATAGGTCTTTTTTTGTACATTATTTTGGGTTTCCACTAATCTGTACCTTAGTTTACTCATGCTGTCTGCTGCCATTTCTAATTTGCTGGTAAACATATTAGTAACTTTCTGGTTTTAGACATTGTATTTTAAGTTCTAGAATCTCAGTTGTGTATTTTTTATTGTATATTTTAATTCTCTGATGAAACTCAATATTTTCAATAATTTGTTCTCTATTTTTCTGAACATATCAATTATAATAATTTTAAAGTCTTTGTGTGCTAACTCAAATATGTGTATTATATTTGATTATTTTATTAAAATCTACTTATTTCCTGTTGGCTTTGGTCATGTCATCTCTTGGCATACCTAATAATATTTTATTGAATATTTCTTATGATATTATTATGCTTTGAGATTATTTCCCCCTTTTCATGCTAAGTAAATATCCTTTTGCATATGGATATCCAGTTTTCCCAGCACCATTTATCAAATAGATTGTCCTTTCCCCAGTGTATATTCTTGGAACCTTTGCCAAAAATGAGTTCGTTGTAGATATATGGATTTATCTCTGGGTTCTCTATTCTGTTCCACTGATCTATGTGTCTATTTTTATGCCAGTATCATACCGTTTTGGTTACTATAGCTCTGTAGTATTAATTTAAAGTTGAGCAATGTGATTCCTCCTTTTTTTTTTTTGTTTTGCTTACATTAGATTGGGTTTTTCTGGGTCTTGTGTGGTTCCATATCATTTTAGGATTTTTTTCTATTTCTGTGAAGAAATCTGCTGTAATAATTGGGTTTTGTTTGCTTTTGCTGTTCTGGTTCTTTAAGATGCATCGTTAGGTGGTTTATTCGAAGTTTTTCTTATTTTTTGATGTAAGCATTTATAGCAATTTTATAGCTATAGTATTATAGCTCTTAGTACTGATTTTGCTGTTTCGCTTATGTTTTGGTAAGTTGTGTTTCCATTATGATTTGTTTCAAAATATTTCTAAATTTTTCCATAATTTCTTTATTCTTTTTTTTTTTTTTTTTGAGACAGAGTCTTGCTCTGTTGCCCAGGATGGAATGCAGTGGTGTGATCTCGGCTCACTGCAACCTCCACCTCCCAGGTTCAAGTGATTCTCTTGCCTCAGCCTCCTGAGTAGCTGGGACTATAGGCATGTGTCACCACGCCTGGCTCATTTTTGTATTTTTTTTAGTAGAGACAGGGTTTCACCATGATGGCCTGGCTGGTCTGTGTTCTAATTTTTTTATTGATTCACTGATCATTCAGGACCATATTATTTCATTTCCATTTATCTATATAGTTTCCAAAATTCCTCTTGTTATTGATTTTCAGTTTTATTCCATTGTGGTCAGAGAAAATGCTTGATACTATTTCAGATTTTTTAAAAATGTTTTAAGACTTTTTTTTATGAAATAACATATGGTCTATCCTTGAGAATGATCCATTGCTGAGGAAAAGAATGTGTATTCTGCAGCCATTGGATGAAATGTTCTGTAAATATCTATCAGGTCCATTTGTTCTATAGTGCAGATAAATTTTGATGTTTCTTTATTGATTTTCTGTCTGGAAGATCTGTTCAATGCTGAAAGTGGGATGTTGAAGTCTCCAGCTATTATTGTATTAAGGCCTATCTCTCTTTAGTGCTAATAATTTGCTTTATATATCTGGGTGCGCCAGTGTTGAGTGCATTCATATTTACAAATCTTATATAATCTGGCTGAATTGCCCCCTTTATCATTATATAGTGACCTTCTTTGTCTCTTATAGTTTTGTCTTGAAATCTATTTTGTCTGATATTCATATAACCATTCCTGCACTTTTTGGTTTTAGTTGGCATGAAATATCTTTTTCCATCCTTTTATTTTCAGTATATGTGTGTCTTTATAGGTGAAGTGTATTTCTTGTAGGCAACAGATCATTGGATCTTGTTTTTTCATACATTCAGCCATTCTATGACTTTTGACTGGAGAGTTTAGACCATTTACATTCAATGTTATTCTTGATAAGTAAGGACTTATGAATACCATTTTTTTGTTTGTTTGTCTTTTGGCCTTCTCTTCCTTCTTTACTCCATTCTTGTCTTCTTTTTAATAAAGGTAATTTTCTCTGGTGATATGATTTAATTTCTTGCTTTTTATTTTTTGTGTATCCATTATGTATTTTTGATTTGAGGTTATCATGAGGCTTGCAAATACTATCTTACACCCCATTATTTTAAGCTGATAACAATTTAGCACTGTTTGCATAAACAATCAAGAAAAAAGAAAACTAATAAAAATTCTATTCCTTAACTTCATCTCCCTGCTTTTTCACTTCTTGCTGTTTCTATTTATGTCTTATTGTACTGTCTATGTCTTGAAAATTTGTAGTTATTATTTTGGATTTGTTCATCTTTTAGTTTTTCTACATAAGATAAGAATGGTTTACACACCACAGTTACAGTGTTATAATATCTGTGTTTTTCTGTGCACTTACTATTACCAGTGAGTTTTGTGTCTTCAGGTTATTTTTTGTTGCTCATTAATTTTCTTTCTGACTGAAGTTCTCATTTTATAATTTTGGGAGGTCTGGTGTTAATGAAATCCCTCAGCTTTTGTTTATCTAGGAAGGTCTTTATTTCTCCTACGTAGTTGAAGAATATGTTCACTAATATACTATTCTAGGCTAAACTTTTTTTTCCTTCAGCATTTCAAATATGTCATGCCAGGCCAGGCACGGTGCCTCATGCCTGTAATCCGAGCTCTCTGGGAGGCAAAGGCAGGTGAATTACCCGAGGTCAGGAGTTTGAGACCAGCCTGACTGCTATGGTGAAACCCTGTCTCTACTAAAAATACAAAAATTAGCCAGGAGTGGTGGTGGGTGCCTGTAATTCCAGCTATTCGGGAGGCTAGGAGAATCGCTTGAACCTGAGAGGCAGAGGTTGCAGTGAGCTGAGATTGTGCCATTGCACTCCAGCCTGGGTGACAGAGCGAGACTCCATCTCAAAAAAAAAAAGAAAGAAAATATATATGTATGTCATGCCACTATCTCCTGGCCTATAATGTTTCCACTGAAATGTCTGCTGCCAGACATATTGGAGCTCCATTGTATGTTATTTGTTTCTTTTCTCTCGATGCTTTTAGGATCCTTTCTTTATCCTTGACCTTTAGGAGTTTGGTTATTAAATGCCTTGAGGTAGCCTTCTTTGGGTTAAATCTGCTTGGTGTTCTATAACCTCCCTGCACTTGGATATTGATATATTTCTCGAGGTTTGAGAAATTCTCTGTTATTATTCCTTCAAATGAACTTTCTAATCTCGTCTCTATCTCTACCTCCTCTCTAAGGCCAGTAACTCCTAGATTTGCCTTTCTGAGGCTATTTTCTAGATCCTGTGGGCATGCTTCATTATTTTTTATTCTTTTTTCTGTTGTCTCCTCTGACTGTGTATTTTCAAATAGCCTATATTCAAGCTCACTATTTCTTTCTTCTGCTTGATCAATTATGTTATTAATATACTCTGATGCATTCTTCAGTAAGCCTGCATTTTTCAACTCTGAACTTTGTGCTTAATTCTTTTTAATTATTTCAGTCTCTTTGTTAAATGTATCTGGTAGAACTCTGAATTCCCTCTCTGTGTTATCCTGAATTTTTTTGAGCGTCCTCAAAACTATTTTTGCTATTTTGAATGCTGTGGCTGAAATGTCACATGTCTTTGTAACTCTGGGATTGATCTCTGGTGCCTTATTTAGTTTGTTTGGTGAGGTCATGTTTTCATGGATGGTCTTGATGCTTGTGGATGTTTGTCTGTGTCCATGCATTAAAGGGTTAGGTATTATAATCCTCTCAGTATGAACTTGTTTGTACTCATCTTTCTGGGGAAGGCTTTCCAGGTATTGGAAAGAATGTGGGTGTTGTGATCTAAGCTGTATCGGCCTTAGGGGAAACCCTAAGCCCACTAATGCTGTGGTTCTTGCAGACTTGTAGAGGTACCACCTTGGTGGTCATGGGTAAGAATTCTCTTCATTACCAGGCAGAGACTCTTATGCTTGTCCCTTAGTTTTTTCCAAACAAATGAAGTCTCTCTGTCTCTGCTCTGAGCCACCTAGGGCTAGGGGTGGAGTGACACACAAATACCCTTGTGGCTACCATCACTGGGAGTGTATTAGTTCAGACCTGAAGGCTGCACATCACTGGGTCTCACCCATGGCCCACTGTAACCACTACCCGGCTATAGCCTATGTTTGTTCAAGGCCCTGGGGCTCTACAATCAGCAGGCAGTGAAGCCAGCCTAGCTTGTGTCCTTCCTTTCAGGGTGGTGAGTTTCCCTACGTCCTGGGCAGGTTGTGAGGTGCTGTCCAGGAGCCAGAAACTGGAGTTAAGAACCTCAGAAGTCTATTTGGTATTCTATTGTATTGTGGCTGAGCTGGCACTCAAATCACAAGATACAGTCATTCCCACTCTTCCTTTCCCTTTCCACAGTAAGAGAAGCCTCACTCCATAGCCACTACCACCACAGGCCCAGACTACTGCTGATGTTCACTCAAGGTATAAGGGCTCTTCATTCAGCTTGTGGGAAATGCTGTCTGGCCAGGGACTCAACCTTTAAAACTGAGCTCCCCTTTGGCCCAGGGAACATCCAGAAATTCCACCCAAGAGCCAAGGCATGGAACTGGGGACCCAAAGACCCTACTTGGTGCCCTGTCCCTCTGTGGCTGAGCAGGGACCTAAGGTGAAAGAGAAAGTTCCCTCTACTTTTTCCTCCGCTTTTCTCAGGCAGGAGTTTCTTGCCATATCGTCCACAACTGAGAATGTGCTGAGACTCACCTAAAGCCAGCAAGTCTCAGAGTCTCACCCAAGGCCCATGGCATACTACCTGAATTTTGCTGCTGATTGTTCAGGGAACAAAGGCTGTTTAGTCAGCAGGTGGGGGTCCTGCCAGGACTGGGTCCTTCTCTTTAAGGTATGGATTCCCTTCTAGTTCAGGGAGTGTCTAGAAATGTTAACCAGGAGCTAGAGCCTGGAATAGGGGCCTCACAACTGTGCCCAATAACTTATCCTACTGTGACTGAGCTGGAATCCAAGATGCAAGATACAGTACCTTTACTCTTTCTTCTCCTGTCCTCAAGTGAAAGAAAGGTGTTTCTTGTAGCTGTGAATGTGCAGGTTGAGATGAGGGGAGGGGTGAGACAGCCTTCCCTTAGCCACCCCAGCTGGCGTCTCAATAGGCTGCATGCCTCTCAAGTCCACTGTTTCTTAGCCCAGTTCAGCATGGGAACTTCCCTAGCAGTTGCAGTCCTTGTGCGTAGAATGCCTATTAAATTTATTTAGGACTTCTGTACATGTTAGTCTGTGGTGGCGAGGCTTGCCGAAACTCAAGTTCTGGCCATTGGGATGGGTAATTTTCCTCTGGCTAGGGCTAGTCCTAATGTTCCCTCTGTGGGCAAGCATCAGCTGACTTCAGCCCAGTTTTGCTTTCTGTTGTGACAGGGCAGCACTGAGTTCAATGTAATATCTCACAATTGCTGCACTCTCCCTCTCCCAAGTTCACAGATTCTCTCTATGCCATGGGGCCACTGCCAGGGGATGGGGTAGGGATGGCATTGGCAATTCAGAAATGTGTTTCCTACCTGCTACAGTGCCTCTTTCAGCAATATATCGTTAAAACCAGGTACTGTGAGGGCTCACCTGATTTTTGGTTGTTATGAAGATGCTTTTTTGTGTAGGTAGTTGTTAAATTTCGTGACCCTGAAAGGGAGATGATCAATGGAGCCTCCTATTTGGCCATGATGCTCCACCCCTCCTCCCTATCTAGTTTTTCTATTGTTACTCTCGGAGGAGGGAGACAACCATCATACCTTTCTAACATCTTACTAGAAAACCAATCTAGAATTCTTCTTAATTATGTTAATTTATTTTGTAATAATTTCATTATGTTGTAGATTTACTCATATTACTTTCTACAGCTAACTAAAACTTATTACCTAAAAACAAAATCACTATTTTAAAATAATATAAAGTAATGAAAATAACTGAATCCTAACTCACACTGGATAACATGACAGTTCTTAGTTTTTATCTATGTTTTACCTTTTGATTCATGTGCTTGAAGTGCTATCTATCTATTCAATAACTTGCAACAGAATGACCAGAATGACTGTCTGTACGTGGGAGCAGGGGGATGGAATTGTTAAATCTAGATTTCCAGACCCTTTTCACAAGTAAGGAATTTAAATTTGGATTGAGGAGTAAGACCCAATAATTTACATTTTTAACAAGCCTCTTCTCCCACGAAGATTTTGATTCATGTTTCATTTTGAGAACCACTCCTCTAAAAGCTCTGATACACACATATTTATTTTCTAAAATGTTCATTCAATGCAAATGTAAAAATAGTTACTAACATCAT
The DNA here is from genome assembly GCF_028885625.2 of Pongo pygmaeus. Classification (NCBI taxonomy): domain Eukaryota; kingdom Metazoa; phylum Chordata; class Mammalia; order Primates; family Hominidae; genus Pongo; species Pongo pygmaeus. Next base: position 48,014,061 of record NC_072390.2, on the reverse strand, counting down.
TGTCATGATTAATTTAAAATTATTAATGAGGCTGGGTGCAGTGGCTCATATCTGTAATCCCAGCACTTTGGGAGGGTGAGGTGGGTGGATAACTTGAAACCGGGAGTTTGAGACCCCCCTGGACAACATGGTGAAACCTTGTCTCTATTAAAAATACAAATATTAGCCAGGCATGGTGGTGCCGGCCTGTAATCCTAGCTACTCAGGAGGCTTAGGCATGAGAATAGCTTGAACTCAGGAGGCGAAGTCTGCAGTGAGCTGAAATTGTGCCACTGCACTCCAGCCTAGGTGACACAGCAAGACTTCGTCTCAAAAAAAAAAAAAAAAAATTAATGAATTTGGCTTTAGTTTTCTTGGTTTGATTATTTGTTAATTACACTAGTTTAATCAATTCTTCATGTCAACAAATGTATGATTTCTGTTTTCACTGCTTTTCATATTCCTATCCAGAAGGCAAATCTTTTATCAATGCAAGGTATGGCCCACCTGTCACCATTGCATATTGCATTGGCTTGCTAATGTCATACTTTTGAAATGATGCTATATTCAATTCTGTTTTCAGCCTTTCATTTGGTAGTTTTTTAAGGCTAAACATTTCCAAAGGACTTATACCTAGTAAGTTTTGCTTAGGGTGTGCACAAGCATTATCTCCACTTGTGAAAAAGGACAATCCCAGTCATACAGATAAACACACATTTGTTATGGGAGAGGGGATAGAGAGTGTAGAATTATATATGTACTTTAACATTTTCTCTGGGGAATCCACTTCTTTGAAGTTAGACAGCTTTTTGTTTTCATCCCTTAGAACAAAAAGTCTAATTACCTTAACTTTTCCCAGACAACTGAATTGAACAGTTCATTCCTTCTAGGGTCCCTAAACTCATTCTTTAAGAAGGGGAAGGGCTTTCTTTAGTGATTCTATTATGGTTTTGGTATCTCTTTTGGTGGAAAAAAGTTTAAAAAGCCTAAACATTTCATCTCTCATGTAGCCTCCTAATACAAATTTATTTATTTATGTACTTAAAAGTCTTTGTAATATCTGTTTTTGTTCACCTTTGTACAACAACAATCCCTGGACCACAGGGAGGTATTCAGTTCAGATATCTTGTATCTCTGAGTTTGGGGTTAGAATTTTAGGAACTTTTCACTATCATTCTCATATACAATCTACAGGCAAGATATATTTTCCTTGAAATATATTCCTGCTCAATTTTAAATATGTAGCAAGTATTATCTTAACCCAGAAACTTGTGTGCAGAACAAACTAGTGACTAATTTTCTTTCCTTCTTTTCAACCACCATAGTTTTGGCTCCAAGTCTCTTTCCCTCTAGGTTCATGGGAAATTTCCCTTGTATCTCACTGTCATTTTTACTGAGTCAGAAACCAGAGTATGAATTCAGCAAAGCATTGGGAACTGAAATCCAGAGTTGGAAAAGAGAAATTTTGAAAGCATAAGTGATTGCTGACATATGAATAAAATGTATCTCCCCAAAAAGTTCAGTGAAGCATGACCTCACGTATCTGAGAAAGACATCTGGCTTCAAGATGGCAAGCTAAGTATATGAGAGAGACTGAGAACAGATTAAATCTAAATGCTGTTAAAAATCATATCCTGCATGAGTATTAAAAGTTTAAAGGAAATCATTATTCTTGAAAGAAACTTTAAAACTTCTATATTTATAGGTAAGTAACTGGAACAAAGACAAATAATAGACAGAATTTTTTTTAAAAAAGAGAGAAAGAGTATCATATATATAGAACACCATATTAGTTGGCAGGACTAAGTTCAAATAAATAAACGATAATAAAGAATTAATTTTTGTTAAATTATCTTAGCTCTTTATAGTTAAAAATCAAGCTGCATTTTATTTACTAGAACCATGCCTAGAACAAAGTGACAGCAGATTGTGAAAAATAAATAGAAAAAAGAAGATTCTAGCAAATGCTAACAAAAAGAAAATAACTAAGTTCTATTAACATTGATATTATGATCAGAATTCAAGGCACAACAATAAAAAAGATTGTCTTTAAAAGTGTCACATTTCCAAAAGTGATTACATTCAAAAGGCAGGTGTGTAAGTTGGGTGTCAGAAATGTAACTGGAGAAACTCATGCAACTAAAGCTAAGGGATAGCATCAGCTCAACTTGACTGAAAGAAGAATTTGAATACTCAGTCCAATTTGAATAAAGGACTTGTAATCTCCAAGAGGGAAAAAAAATACAAAGTCTGGCACATCAATACCCATTGTTCTTGTGTACATGATGTATGAAATAAAACAAAAATTTATAAGACATGCAAAGATGCATATTTTCCTTTAGTTCTTCAGATGTGGTTTCCTTTTGTTCTTTGAGCATATTTAGGACAGTTCACTTAAAGTCTTTGTCTAGTAAATCCAATGTCAGGATACGCTCAGGGAAAGTTTCTGTGAATTGCTTTTTTCCCCCTGAATATGAGCTATACTTTCTTGTTTCTCTATGTATCTCATATTTTTTAAAAAACTGGACATTTAAAATAGGCTTGTTATTGCTGTTCACTACTAGTGTTTGTGTTATTGCTATTTCTTGTTAAATACTTTTAAATCTATATTCTTTTAAATCTGTGGCTACAGATGTCTGCTCAGTTAGGTCAATGGTTAGCTAATGAATGACAGAAATTTCTTTAAATGCTTGAACAACAAGTCTAACAGATTTTGCCAAAAGTCTCTGTGTGATTTGTGGGCATTCCTTCATTGTCCAGGCAGACAGTTTAAAAGTCCACCTTCACCTTTACTTCTTATTTGTGCAGACCTTCAATTTCACACAGAAGTGAGAGGTTAGGGTCATCTTCCATGTTTTATGGCTATGCTTACAGCCCTACATGTGCACATGTCCTTCCAGATTCCTAGGAATATATCAGAGTTTTTCAGCCACCTATGTATATCTCGTTCCCAAGCTTTTCCTTTGACGGTTTTGGATCTGCTTGTTTGTCCTAATAGTTATTGCCACATGAGATATTAAATAATTTTGGCTGATTGTTTTTGACAGACAGCTTCAGAGAAAAAGCTATTTACACTAGGTCAGCTCAATGTCAGATCAAATAAAGACAAACTTTGCTGGTGGGATTGCTCAGAAAGCTGCAGAAAGGTCAAATAATGATAGTTTTCTTGAAATTAGAATTTTGAGAAGATCCAACCCTATTCTTTGCCCTTTACAGGCTCCTAGGCTGTTGGTTTTCACTGTGATTTAGGAGCGATTGCTTCTCAAGGCTACCAACAGGCTAGTACAAAGGTCGTGGAACTAGGAAAGTTAAAATAGTACAAACCTCTCGATTCTTACCAGGATTCAGCCAACATTCTTGAATAGACACTATCAGGTTGTTGAACACCTTTGGTGAATTTCCAGTGTTCTGAATACATTGATTTTGACAAATTTTTGCCAGTATTATAACTGCTTTTATGGAGGAGAGGTTTGTTGGAGGTCTTTACTGAGCCATTGTTGCTGACATCCAGCAGAGTTCTTAGATTTGACGCCAAAAAGCATGAGCCATAAAATAAAATTTAAAAATAGATAAATTAGGCCTCATGAAAATTAAATCTTTTCTCGTTGGAAGACTCTATTAAGAGAATGACAAGACAGGTCAAACAGTGGGGGGCGGGGGGATATTTGCACATCACATATCTGTCAAAGAACCTGTATCTAGAATACATTCAGAACTTTCAAACTTCAACATTAAAAAACAAACAATACCAGTAGATGGTGGACAAAAAACTTGAACTGATATTTTACCAAAGAGGATATGTAGATGAAAAATAATCACATGCTAATATGTTCAACGTTGTTAGCTATTAGATAAATGAAAATTAAAACCACAGTGGGATATCACCACACAGCTACCAGAATGCTCAAATAAAAAATAGTGATAATAACAAAAGTCAGTGAAAACATGGAAAACTAGAGCTCTTGTAGATCATTGGTGGGAATATAAAATGTTACAGGCACTCTGTAAAATAGTCTGGTGGTTTTCTTTAAGAATAAAAATAGGCTTAACATATGACCTAACAATTGTATTATTGTGCAAATAGGGCAAAGAAATGAAAACTTATTTTTGTACAGAAACTTGTACATAAATGTTTCTAGCAGCTTTATAATAGTAGCTAAAACCTAGAAAATATCCAAACGTCCTTCAGTAGGTGATATGGTTAGGATTTGTGTCCCTGCCCAAATCTCATGTTGAATTGTAACCCCCAAAGCTGGAGGAGGGGCCTGGTGGGAGGCGATTGGAACATGGGGACGAATTTTCCCCTTACTGTTCTCAGGATAGTGAGTTCTCATGAGATTTGGTTGTTTAAAAGTGTGTAGCACCTCCCAGTTTGCTCTGTTTGTCTTGCTCTGGCCATGTGAGACGTGCCTGCTTCACCTGCTGCCATGATTGAAAGTTTCCTGAGGTCTCTCCAACCATGCTTCCTGTACAGCCTGAAGAACCATGTGACAATTAAACCTCTTTTTTTTTTTAAATAAATTACCCAGTTTCAGGTATTTCTTTACAGCCGTGCAAGAATGAACTAATACAATGGGTTGTGGTTAATGAAACACTACATCCATGCTATGGAATGCTATTCAGGAATAAAAAGGAGGAAACTATTAAAACATGCACTAACTCGCTTTAACCTAAAAGAAATTATACTGAGTGAAAAAGCCAATCTGAAAAGAATATATACTGCATGATTCCATCATATAACATTTATGAAATAACATAATTACAGAGTGGAAAGACAAATTAATGATTGCTGGTGGTTAGGATATGGAAGCAGGAGTTAATATGGCTATTAAGCAGTAGGATGGAGGAGTCTTGTGGTGATGGTATCTTGACTGTGGTGGTGGTTACCTAAAGCTATGGATGTTACAGAATTGCATAGAGTTATACCCCTGTCTCTGCCACATACAACTAAGTGCACATATAACTGTTGAAGTCTGAATAAACACTATTCATTGTACCAATGGTGATGAAAAATTACAAATAAAGTTTCAGCTATTCAAAGCAAGCAATGTGTTAACAGAACAATGTATTATGACTGTGTTGAAGGCCATTTGATACTACTAAATACTAATTTCTCTTCTTCTCAAGTAACCAAAACTCTGATTTTAATTCAGTCACTAGTCTGGCCAACTTAAAATATATATATATTCTTCTCAATTTTTTGGAGGTTGAGTGGCTAATGAAATGCAAAAAGAAATTGTGGATTGTAACTTCTGGGAAAACTATTGTTCCCCTACTATTCACTTTTTCACGTTTCTGGCCTCTGATAAAGATGTGAGGGCCGGATCTCTGGTGGTAATCTTGGAATTACAAGGAAAAATCAAGAGAAAACAGAGGTCTTCTTTTTTACATACTTGAATTGCTGAACCAATGTCAGCAATTGCTTTACTCTAGACTTCTGGTTATATCAGAAATATAAGCTTTTGTGTGTTTAATCAACTATAGCCCTGTTTCTCTTATTAGTAGCTCAATGCAATTCCTAACCAAAACACTGACCAAAAAATTTATTCATGTATTGCAACAATGGATTATGAGAAATTATATCAAGACAATTATCTTTGTTAATACACTAAAGAAGAAAAGTTATATAATTATTTCAGTGGCTGCTGATACATAATTTTATAAAATCTAATATCCTTTCATGATAATAACTCTTAGATAATGAGAAATAGAAAAATACTTTCTTAATGCATTAAAAATCACCCAATAAAAACCTAGGCAAACATATTTAATAATGAAATATTAGAAACATGTCCTGTAATGTCAGAAATAAGTACAGAATATCTACTATCATTACTATTATTGAACAATAAGTTAGCGATTTAAGTTAAATTAGGAAAAGAAAAATTGACTTAAAGATTGAGAAGAGATGATCTGATAGTCTTCCTAGAACATTTCAGAGAATAAGTTCATAAACAATGGAACTAGTAAAAGAACTTAGCAATTTGCCTGGATAAAATTCCCCATGCAGAAATCAAATTTTTAAAATTATTCATCAGTAAAAAAGAAAAAATAAGAACCTGTTTACAGTAGCCTGGTTAAGAACAACAACAACAACAAACTAAAAAATTCAAGATGTGTATAAAGGACATAACAATTCAATGCAATGCTATAAATAGATCTAAATACACAGAACTATGCTACATTTATAAATGAAAATATTCAATATTATATGAACGTTCATAGAGTCAGAATGAGCAAAGTTTGGGGAGCAATGGAATTACTTTGATTGTGGTGGTATCATTTACTTACACTTATATTTAGATACAAGCGTATTTACTTACACTTGTACCTAAAAACACAGAACTATGCTACATTTATAAATGAAAATATTCAATATTATAAAAACATTCATAGAGTCAGAATGAGCAAAGTTTTGGGGAGCAACGGAATTGCTTTGATTGTGGTGATATCATTTACTTACACTTGTATTACAAGTGTATGTGTTTGTCAAAATTCAGAAGGATACACAAAAAGAGATTAATTTCCCTGTAAGTAAATGACACCCCAACATAATTTTTTAAAACTTAAGTGGGAAATATGCATCAATATGTGCCAATAAAAATTGTTGCAATTGATTCAACTATAAAAACTGTCTTTCTCAAATTAGTCTAATCAAGAGAATATTTGTAAAACAAAAAAAAAATGTTATTTTTTTAACACTCAGCAGAAGCAAAAACAAACAAACAAACCTGACAATAAAAAGTGTCAGTAAGTATGTGGAGAGCAAGACTTTTTCTAGTTATCTTTAGGCTATGAATACTGTATATGGATTTTCTCACTTTAGGCAGCAATTTGGAAATACAATTAAAAATAAATGTCTTGAGCCTATGACTGTGCAATTCTACTTCTAGATATGCATACTTTTGGGCAAAATAAAGTTCACTACAGCATTATTTGGATAATCAAAACATTGAAAACAAACAATGTCTTTCACAAAGGTTTAAATCAAACATGGAATGTATATTTTATGAAATATTGTCTGTGAATTAAAATACACAATCCGTAGGCATTAACACAGATACTTAAAAATCACATATTGTTTACTACATAGAATATGGTAGTATCAAAATAAAAACACACTCAAGAAAAAATTTATAACAGCACACATACACATTAAATAAAGGTAAAAAAATGGAAATATGAAGAAAGGACATAATAGTAATTACCTTGGGGGAATGAAAGAGAATACTGGGATTGAGGATGGAGACCAAAGGTAATTTTAGATTTGGTTGTAACTTATTTGAAAAATGTAATAGAAAATTAGCATTATGTGTAGGTTGTGCAGATAAAAATGAATTAAAAGGGTCTGGTAAGTATTTCTGTAAGTGAGTTTTGATAGTGGTACTCTATTAAAAGGCAAAAACCAATTTTGAATCATACTGGATTAATACTGAATTAATATAGATAACTTCTCAGAGATTCTATATAGGATACATTGGGGGACACCTAATAAAGAAGAAGAAGTTCATTATTTCCTTCTTAGGAGATATGAGGAGGTAAATTTGAGTTTTGAATTTGAAGGGAAAATTGGAATTTCCAAGTGAAGTGGGCCAGAGTGAGTAGAATGACCACAGGCAAGCACACAGGCAAAGAGAGCAGTATGTACAAAGGCCTCGAGTCCTGAATGGGAGTTAAAGCATAGTGTGACTGAAAAAACATGAGGATTTAGAAGGAATGGGCTCTACAGAAGCTGTAAAGAGAACAGAGGCAGGAGATAAAAATCTGGGGTGGATTGTAGGGCTTCCATGCAGTAGAAATGCATATGTTGTTTTCCTGATTATTAAACTTTTCTCAAACATTTCTACTTGTACTTCTTAAATTGCTAGTTTAATTTAGTCCCATTCTTAAACTGCTAGTTCAAAGCCCATGATGCCTTCCTCAACTACCCTGATTTATTTTGAGCTTTCTTTTTCGGAATGCTTTTAGCACATACAATCTGTATCCATCATCCTGATACTTAAGTGCCTACATTCTGGAAGGTTTTTATATTGCTTCAGGTGTCTTTACTGTCCAATTAACAAATAAAACAAAACACACAAAAGAAACAAAAGAAACACACACGCACACACACACACACACACACACACACACATACAATAATTACATTGGGTTATATATTATTCTTGTATCCAGAAATGACTGAATAGGATGTAAAGAACATGATGGATACCCGTATTTTCTAAGTTGAACTGAGAAGAGATAAAGTTTCCAGGCACTCCAATAAAAAATTAATCATCAATATAAGCAACAGAGTTACACAGAGTGGGGACACCAGGAGTAATTTATTTTGGTCCTCATTTTGTTTATTAGCTCTGGTTCTCAGAAAGGTAGTTTTGCTTCTTTGTGACTTTCATCATCTATAATGTAGGGGTGATAATAACATGATTAACATTTGTTGAGTGTTTTCTGTATGTTAGAAAAATCGCTAAGTTTTTTTTTAAACACATGTAACAGGTACAAATTTCACCATGACACCTACATAAAATAATGGATAGATTTCTTTAGATTTCTAAATCAAATCAGATCTGCCTTAATCTCCTCCACCTGGCAGGGTTTATGAAAAGACATTCTCAGTAGTCCCCCACTCCACAATTCTTGGGATTGATATGAGGTTTACACAAGCTGGGTTTACACAATCTGGGGAAGCTGGATTTGACTTAGTCTGTATGGGAATCATTTTATAAGTGTATCGTTCAATATTAGAGGCCCATTCAATGCCAAGTGGCTTTGCAGCTCCTGATATTTATTCCCCTTCATCCTTTCAATGACAAATTCAGTATCTAGCACTTTGCTGTATGCCACTAGTTCTCAATGGGAATATGGAGGATTTGGTCCTCCTGGAGACATTTGGCAATAATGGAGATAATTTTGGTTGTTGCAACTTAGAAGGGAGGTGCTAATGGCATCTAGTAGGTAGAGGCCAGGGATGCTGCAAAACATCCTACGACGCATAGAACAGCTCTCACAAAAAAGAATTATGTGGCACAATACATCAGTAGGGTCAAGATGAGAAATTGCTCTCAGCTGCAGAATCACTAAAATTGTGCTGATTACTAAGAACTGAGGAGTATGACCAAAACTCCGCTGATCCTAGTACTCCTCCACCTGCTTCAGATGCAAGACTCCAACTATGTCTTCTGTCTTCCTCAAAATGCACCAGCTGCCCTCCATTCACCCAACTTGGCAGAAATTGCAGTTTTCTTTCAAACAGCAGTTTGGTTCTTTCAAAGACTCATTTGAGGTTTTTCTTAGGATGGATCTTGAAACCCAAAGAAATTGATTATTTCTGGAGCAGAGAAGCCAAGTAAACATCAGACTAGTTGTCCATACTACTGTAAGAAAAACAAGGTAGGAATTAATATCTCATTAAATGATTCTGTAACATTTTCCAAAATAGAAAACTGAGACTTGGGAGAGATAAAGCCACTTATCTAAGAACACTCAGTTTATCAAAGAGCTAGAGCCATAATTGAAACCTGATCTTAGCAGTCCAGTGGTATCTTTTCTGTGATAAGTAAAGATCATATTTGACTATGAAGTTGATAGATGCTTTGTCACTTTCAAAGTCACTCTATCCAGGAAAACTTAAAACAGATGGAAGATAATGCCTGTTCCCCTGTAGCACATGTTTTATTTTAAAATATTTTTGTGAAATATAATATACACACTAAAAAGTACACATCATATATGTACAGTTTGATGAATTATGACAAATTGAGTCTACCTGTGTAACCAGTAAGCTGATCAAGAAACAGAACCTTACCAGAAGCCCCCTTGAGCTCTCTTGCAGTCTTGAATCCCTCTCCTCCATCAGTGTAACATAATTTTTCATATTTAGATCCTTTGAAGGTGTCTCTCAGAAGTTCATTATAATACCAATAATACCAAATTCTATTTTCTCTATATTTTGTCTTTCGCTTCCTTTCTTTCTCCCTCTCTCCATTCCCCCTCTTTCACTTCCCCACCTCTTCCCACCGCCTTTCCTTCCTTTTATCTTCTTAACTACCATGAGTTCACTAAATATTTTCCTTCATCACCTTTAATATATTAGGGCAAATATAAAGGAGAATAGGCCCTGAAACAGCAGAACTATTGCAGCAAATGGGAAACCCTACAAAGTTATGCCACTATCACCGTAATGCTACTTGTTCATCTAAATCCATTACTACTATGCACCTGGGTCCTAGGGAAGCAGGCATAGTGAATATGACTTTTAGAATAAGATGCCATGTGACTGGAAGAAAACCACATAGGCTGCCAAAAAATAGGAAACAGGAATGGCAGCCAGCATAAAAACAAAAATAAAAACAATCCCTCCTGGATTCTTCTTTCTCCTGTGCTGCTTCTGAGTTTGTTTAACATTGAAAATCAATAAATTAGCACTTTCAAATATTCCATGGACCAATTTCCCCCTTGTGTAGTAAGGATTAGTAAATTTTTACAAATTAGCATAATATTTGAATTATAGATTATATGAGCCACTTTTTTTTTTAACAATGCGACTGAGGAATGGAAGAAATGGGAGTAACACCTGTTTTATAAATTAATTACATTGCCACAGAGCTTTATGTTAGGCAGCTGTTGTGTTTTACAGGGTGAATTCAATGAGTGGGATATCCAAATATGGGGAATCATGAGCCATATGAAGTTGGAGTTTTTCTTTCTTCCTTTTTTTAAAGGCAATTTTATTTCTAAGTACATTCAGTTATCAAACTAAAGTGAAAAGCCCTGCCGAATGGAGGCCTTGCTGACTCTGCTCCAAGGACTAGAATAAAGGCACATCTGTAATTAGCACATTAATTGCTTTAGCACACATGGTTACTACTACAGTATTTGAAAACAGCTGCAAATAGATTAAACATTCCTAGGATCTTCATTTGTCAATTTGCTCGGCATATCCCTTCTTCATAAATAATGTAAAATCTGAATCTTAGTAAAATTTTCATATATTTGCATTAGTGAAGTTCTATCACATGAAATAATTCTATAAAAATCTGAGGAAATGACTATACTTATTAAGGCTGTGCTGAACCATACCAACAAATCAGCTGTTTTCCAGTTGATTTAGTTTATAAGTCCATCTTAACATGACGCAATTTACTTAATGAACTGTACTGGGATTGAATGGATCATTAAAATAGCCCAAAACTGCCCAAATTCTGATTTTAGGTCTTTTCTTATTGTAGTGGAAGGCAAGGTTTGTTGTTCATTTTTTTCTGCAAAATTTAAAAATATCTATCATCTTGGAGCACAATAATTTTTCTAAATATTTTTATGAAATAGAAATGATTCTACTTTACAATTATTAATCAATCTTATTGAATGTTATTGTACAGTATTTTTGTGTTCTGACTGGAATTTTAATTAGCCACTCAATTGCTGGCTTGATATTGGACAAAATTCAATAGTTACTCCTGTTATTCTTAGAAGAAACAAAATTTTTTTTCATAGCTTATAGGTACTTCATCACACAATCACTTCTGTTTTTAAATAACAATTTCATTCAAAACAATACTTATTTCCTGAAATAATTTTTTGGTTCTCAGCTTGTAATACATACATATTTCAAGGACAGTTATCAATGTATTATATTTAAAGTAATGTAATTTAAATTCAGGTTTTCAAGGAGATATACTATAGTCTCTAATGAGGTCTTTCTGAGGCCAAATTTAGATTCTGTATAGGATGGTATTTGAGGGAGTTTAAAATTAATGCTAATGCTCCATATTTGTCCTGTGGCTTTGGCTGCTCTCCTAGCTCAGACTACAATTTAACAAGCATGGGATCTGTCTTTACCACCTCACAGATGGAATTAATCTTTCCAGTTAACCAGCGAGTGACATAGGAAGACCCTGAGAAAATGGGACAAATATACAAATGCTGGGTTCGGGAAGGGCCATCAGAAAAGCTCCTGAATCTGTGGCCTGGCCTGAGTTGGGAAAGGGAGGAAGAGGCACGTGAATGTGGGTCTCTTAGTAGTTAGAGACGGTACATGTAACATTCTAGTTTAATGCATTTCCTAGTTTTGCCTAAAGATGATAAGAGAAAATGGTTCCCCATGATACACTGTATGAATACATTGAGCAGTACCTAACAAAATATCTTGTCTAGGAATTATTCATAGAATGGGTTTTTAATAAATACTTGATTGAGGAATGAAGAAAACAAGAGTGTAAAACTCATAGATGTTTGGATTTTCCTAAATAAAATGCTTTGAGAAATGTTGTCATTGTTTTGTCCTCTCTTTCATGTTGGATATGTTTGATTTGCATAAATAAGTTATTTTTCAAATGCTTTAAATCAGAGTTAATTAGTTTAGTATATATTCTAATTATTTATCTCTATCTATTTTCCAAATAGCACTGATTTAACTGAAATTTATAGCAGTGTATGTGTGTGAATTCTAACTATCCAATTCCTTAATTCATTCTGTTAACAAATGTGACTATTGTTTGCATTAAATGGTAATAACTCTCTTACATGTCTAGCAGTTTATTGCTTATATTGAAAGGAAAACCCTGAAGGAGTTTCACTTTTCTTTTTTGTTTTTTGGCATTTGTCAGTGTACAAAAATAGAAGCTCTTCTGTTTATTTGAATAATAACCTTCTCATTTTGTGTTTTATGAATATTTTTCTCATAATCTTTATTAAACAAATTTGCATGTTAAGATTTAGTTTAGTTATTTTTCTTACATCTCATGGTCTTTTTAGGACTTCTTTTTTGAAAATGCATTTAGCTCAGCAAAGTTAATGAAAGAATGCATTACAGGCATTTTCAGAAACATCTGTAAATCATGAGATATGATGAAAATATGTTTCACAAATACATATTCATGATTAATTTAATGACATGACAAGCTAGCTCAAATGAAATACCTATGTATTATGAATAATTAACACTGTTACTCTATTAAAAATACAAATTTAACAAAAATAGTTTCTAGCCTGGATTCACGGTGAGTAAATTACTATGCCATAGCAATTTTTGTTGAACTTTAAGCTATTTTTCTGCCTGGACATCTAGGAAGAAATGAAATTTTTATGAGAAAGTTATCCCCAGAATATAAATCTGCCCACTGCCTTTATACCCCTTTACAGCTCTTAAAGTAGGCTGTTATCAAAACAGCCCAGCCTTGACATAGCTGGAACACAGTGTGAAAGCATCCTCCCCTATGGCATCCAGTAGGATGTTATTGCTGAAATCAAGCAGGTGGTGGCACTCTCCTCCACCAAACTCTCCAATATGACCAATCAGGCTTATTCCAGAAGAATGTTTTGTGAGCAGGAATGGATAGGAAAAGGATTACAGGAAGGGCTGTTTCTTGGCAGGATTTCACTTGAGTTACACTAAAACAAGGATCTGTTATTTTTCTCTTTATTCTGAATCTCTGCTGTAGGATCCTCTTAAAATTCTTTCCTAAGTAATTCACACGCCTCTAGATTGTGGTTCTAAACAAATTGGACACGACATTACCGTGTTCCTTTCTCCCCCTTTCTTCTTTTATGACAGCAAATCTCACCTCTTTTTAAGAACATGAAGCCCACTTGATTTTAATAATATGCTGCTCTGTGCTTCAACAAAGAAGATCTGTGTTGCTTTTGCTTTTATAGATGTGTTGCAAAAATCTTCTTTATTGTTTCCTCCTCTCTCTTTATTGTATCTTTCCTTCCTTCCTTTATTCCCCATTTTCTCTTAAAAGCATTTTTGCTGTACGCCGAATAATGACCACCTAAATATTTCTACTTCCTAATTCCTAGAACTGTGAATGTTGCCATATTTGGCAAAAGGGTCTTTATAGATGTGACTAAATAAAGATTCTTGAGATGGGGAGATAATCCTCGATTGTACCGATGGGCCCATTATAATCAAAACAGTCCTTATAAGAAGCGGGCAGAGGGAGTCAAAGTCGTAGGAATAGGTGGTATGATGCTGGAAACAGAGATTGGGGTGAAGTGCTTTGAAGATGGAGGAAGGTGGCCACAAGCCAAGGAACACAGGCAACCACTAGAAGATGAGAAAGGCAAAGAAATGGATTCTGTCCTCGGAGCCTTCAGAAGGAATCAGCTTTGCTGACACCTTCACCGTTGAAATGGATTTTAGACTTCTAATCTCCAGAGCAATACGCAAATGAATTTGTGTTATATTAAACCACTAAGGTTGTAGAAATTTGTTACAGCAGTAGTATTAACTTCATATGACTTTCAAAAAGAAAACTAAGTCTAGGCCAGGCTCAGTGGCTCATGCTTATAATCCCAGCACTTTGGGAGGCCAAGTCAGATGAATCACTTGAGGTCAGAAGTTCAAGACCAGCCTGGCCAACATGTCGAAACCCCATCTCTACTAAAAATACATAAATTAGCTGGGTGTGGTGGAGGGTGCCTGTAGCCCCAGCTATTTGGGAGGCTGAGGCAGGAGAATCACTTGAACCCAGGAGGCAGAGGGGCGAAGGTTGCAGTGAGCCGAGGTCTCATCATCGCACTCCAGCTTGGGCAAGAGAACAAGACTCCATATTAAAAAAAAAAAAGTCTAATCAAGAAAATCAAGAACCTGGTATTATTACACATATTGTTTAAAAAACAAAACTATTAGAGACAAAACATTGAGCACTGAGTGGAAAATTTCCTGCCAAGCAAAGAGTTCAACTGGGCACAGAGTCTAGGTCAGCTGTTAGGTGGAGTTCAGTGGAGAACAAGGTAGACTTATAAAGGCAAAATACTGCGAACTGTTTCTGTCCCATGTTAGGAAGGCAACATCTCTGAGTGAGGTTGACTTGCTGTGGGACCATGAGGGGCCATCCATGCAAGCCCTGGACTGGCTAGCAGTGATCTAATGGGACTGTGTTGACCTGGCTAGTGATGACAGCCTCCAGCTCCCACGTGACATGCTGTTTTAGTCCGTTTAGTGTTGCTATAACTGAAGACCTGAGGCTGGGTAATTTACAAATAAAGGAAGTTTATTTTGCTCACAATTTTGGTGGCTTGAAAGTCAAAGATCAGGTGGCCAGATCTGGTTGGCTCCTGATGAGGGCCATGTGTGGCATCACAACATGGCTGAGAAGCAGACAGTCAAACAGGTGTGTGCAAAGAGAACAAACAGGAGAGGCAGCCTTGCTTTATAACAACCCACTCTCATGGGAGCTAAGAACTCATGCCTGCAAATGGCATTAATCTATTCATGAGGGCCCAACCCCGTGATCCAAACACCTCACACTAGGCCCGCCTCCTAGCACTGCCATAATGGGAATCAAATTTCGACATGAGTTTTGGTGGGGACAAACTCAAACCATAGCACATGCCCCAACTGGGATTGTGTCATCCACTCAGGTCTGCACTGGGATAAGTAATGTAAGTGGCAGGTCGGGGTTTATGGAGAGAGTGGAAAGGAGAAGGAGAGCCATACATAAAATGTTAGTAACTGCATTGGAAAGGAAGAGATAAAACAGGGGGAGAGAAGTAAAACTAAAAGTCATAACAAAATGTAACAGCTAACACTTATGAAATACTATCAGCTAGGGGTGTTTAAATTTTCAGCATTATTAAATCATTTATTGCTTAAACCCTATAAGTAATAGTGGGGAAGGGGTTACTATAATTATGCTATTTTACACTAGGGAACCCTGGGTCCTGACAGATTTTATAACTTGGTTAAGGTTACATGGCCTGTGGCCAAACCAGGTCCAAATTCAGGCCTTCCTAACTCCAAACTGAGCTCTTTTTCTGCTACCTGTTGAACACAACTTTCTTTGAATTCGTGTATTATCTCAGTTCATTCTATCTTTTTAATTTGTTGACTGTGTGGCATTTACCCCTACTGCCATTAAAAATAGCTATGATCACAGTTCTGTGGGACTTAAATGATTACAAATGAAACTTCACATCAATACTCAGTTCTATTTCCTGTATCACAAGGTTTCCTTCTTAACCTGTCCTATATAAATTGTTGTAAGAATGTAAGCTCAACATAAACATGTTAAGTCTTGCTTCCTTTCTACAGTATTTGTAACATAAAATTCATGAGGTTATATCTATCTTTGGTGCCAAAGCCCAAGGTTAAAAATAACAGAATCCATCATTATTTATCTTTGTTTTTGTCATCAAATCCAAAGTCTATGCATTTGCTTAAAAGGTCATAGTTGTGATGATTTACATTTTTAGTAAGTCTAAGACATATATTATGTTTTATCTTACCATAAAATATTTTCCAGACAAGCATAGACTGTATTTGATGGATAAGCCACATATATACTTAGGGTACTTGGAGAGTGATACCTTTTTTTTCTGTTTCTTCTTTCCTATATAAGGAAGAGATATTCCGAGATAATGGTAACATCATGTCATTATCAAGACAAAGAAGGAGTTAGAGATATTATTCAGCATGATAATAAAAAAAGATAGACAAGGAGGAGCTCATCTTCATAAGAAAATGTCTAACTGTATAACAGATGCACTAGTCATAAAAGTCAAAGCCTCCCCCATAATGATTGACCACTATAAAAATCATGTTTCCAAATAGAAAGGAACAAAGATGATATAGGGACGCAGAGCTTATAGGATGAAAAGAGAAGAGAAAGGGATTCCCTTGAAGGGAAGTGACTCTAGTGAGAGACACAGCCTATTGGCACAGACAACAAGCATAGGTTGAAGAACCTTCACACTTTGATAAAGTAGATTATACATTGAAAAGAACAAAAGAGAAATTTCAGACCTTCCACATACTTCCCCCACTCATACATTCCATTTATTTTGGAAAATAATGCAAAACTGAAGAGAAGGCATGTTTTGTGCATATTCTGGACTATCTGTTGGCTTGACTATTAAAGCTTTCTTTTTCTGACTGTATTCACTGTATTGTCTTCATTATTAAGAGTGGTTCCCGTGATGATGTGTAGATACAGAGCCAAGTACTTTGTTATGGGAGGAGGTTCAAGAGAGCATTGCTCTGATGATACAAAAAAGCTCCTACTTTTAGAAGAGCAGCCAAAACAGAATCACAGTTAACCTAAAATAAGATTAAGCCAAGGTTCTGGGATGATTGTGACAACTATTTCTTGTGGCTGATGACTAACAGAAAATATGGAAATGATTTAGTAGGCATCTGAGCAGATTCTGGAAACTTTGGAATGTATGTACACATCAGTGACTCCTCCTCTATTTTCTTTTATAATTGAGCAAAACAGTTTATTAAAGTTAATGCAGCAAGGAGAAAACTGTCTTGGTAATTTTATTAATATCTAAAAAGAACGAAACCATGGAAGCGTATTTACTTATAGAGTTTTTAGGGTCATAGTTGGGTAACTTTTTTAACTTTTGATTTTGAGATGAGTATAGATTCATATACTGTTATAAGATATAATACAAAGATCTGATATATCTTTTACCCAGTTTCCCCCAATGATAATAACTTATAGAATTATAGTATATTATCACAACCAGGAGAGTGGCATTGATACAATGCACAGACGTCATTCAGACATCTGAAGTTTTACTTGTATTCGTTTGTGTTCGTGTATTTATTTCTATGCAGTTTTATCACATGTGTAGGTTCCTATATCTGCCACCAAAGTCAAGATACAGAACATTTGCAACATCAGAAGCATACTTCTTGCTGCCTTTTGATAACAACACACACTTTCTCCCTACACCACTTTACCACCACTTGGAGTCAAATGTGGAAAACATATTCTTATTTAGTTCCCTTTACTTTCTGTACTTTTAAATATCATTATCCTGAATGTATCAGATGGTGTTATAGTTTACATTTCAGTAATTACGTACGATTTATAAAACTCATGAGGAGAAGGATCACCTATTGTATAGACTATATTGTCCCTCTTTCCATTGTTCCTCCTGTTACTCCAAGATTTCTTCCTTTACCATTTCCTTTCTTTTTGAAGATCATCCTTTTGCTATTATTTAAGGATAGTTCTGCAAGTGGCAAATTCTTTTAGTCTTTCTTTGTCTGACAGTGTCTTTATTTCCTCTTCATTCCTGAAGAGTAGTTTTGCTAAACATGGAACTCACAGTTAACAGCTCCTTTTTGTCAGCACTTGATAAATGTAGTGTGACTTCCTTATGGCCTTCCCGTTTCACATGAGAAATCCACTGTCATCGAAAGGGGTGTTCTTTCATAGATAAGGTGTCATTTTTATCTGGATACTTCCCAGATTTTTTTCTTTGTTTTTAGCTTTTGGCAAATTTGGTTATGCTTTGTCTTCATGTGGATTTCTTTTGATTCATCATATTTAGGATTTGTTCAGCTTCTCAAATGTGTAGGTTTATATCTACTGGCAAATTTGGGACATTTTCAGCTATTTTCAAAAATATATTCTTTTAACGTCTCTCACCTTCTCTTTTTCTGGGACTCCAATGATACAAATGTTATGTGTCTTGTTCTTGTCCCTCAGTACCTAAGGCTCTGCTGATTTTGCCTGTGTTGTTTAGATATGATAAATTCTATGGTGCTACCCTCAAATTCACTGATTCTATTCTCTGTCATTTTCATTCTACTGTTGAGCCTACCCAGCTAGATTTTTATTGTTGTTATTGTATTTTCCGGTTCTACGATTTTCCTTTTTAGATAATTTTTTTGTAAAAGTTATCTATTTTTAAAATTTGCTCCAGATAATTTGTAGTTGTTTGTTGAAAGCTTTTTATGGTGGCCATTCTAAAAGCCTTGTCAGGTAGCATCAACATCTAATTCACCTGAGAGTTGATGCGAGTTAATTGTATTTCTGATTCAAGTTGTGATTTTTCTGATTCTTGGTAGGACAGCTGATTTTTTATTGTATTCTGGGCATTTTGGCTATTATGTTAGCAGACTGGCCCATTTAAGTATTTTATTTTGACAGCTACTCACTGTTTAGGGTTAGCATGTAGGTCCTGGCTTCACTTATTGGGCTGT
This sequence comes from Pongo pygmaeus, assembly GCF_028885625.2. Lineage (NCBI taxonomy): Eukaryota > Metazoa > Chordata > Mammalia > Primates > Hominidae > Pongo > Pongo pygmaeus. The sequence goes on along the minus strand of NC_072390.2, from coordinate 47,995,139 downwards.
AGACTCAAAAGAAGTTTAATTTCAGAGCCTTTGCAGTGCTATTTTGGTCTGCTTGGTTTATCTGGTGTTGCAGGGGCTCTGATTGTCTCTGCTGGTGCAGCCTGAGGGTTTAGAAAGAGTTTCCACAGAGTAGGCTGCCTGGTACCTTCCCACAAAAGATGCACTTCCTGGGTTGGGTGCTTTTTGTGGAGGAGTCTTCCTTGTCTTCACCAGCTCCTACCCCACCCTGCTCCCCTAGTGTGTTTTACTGGGGAGAGGGTTCTTGGGCCAATCAGGAAAGAGAGCCCTTTCTAGGCTAGGCACTTGCTACTGTGGGACTCCCCTTCCTGGGAGAAATGGAGAGCATGTCCCAAACCTAGTGCTTGTTGTGGCAGGATCCCCTTGCTAGTGCTGCCTGACCATTCAGCGTCTCTTGGTCAGTGAAGGTAATCTCAGGGCAAGAGCATGATTCTCTGTCTGCTTATTGTCATCATGCCTCTCTATCCATCACCCTTGCCAATGGTATTGGGCTTGCCTGGTGTTGTTGTTGGCTTGATTTGGGAGAGGAATGAGCCTCTCTGGGCCATCTTTTGCTGTAAGGTTGAGCATCAGGAAATGGTGGAATTGGGTTGCCTTTTTCTGTTGGGTAGTGTCTTAGTCTAGTCAGGCTTAAATGAAAGACATTTGTTTCTCACAATTATAGAGGCTAAGTTTGAATTCAGAGTGCCAGCATGGTTGAATTCTGGTTGGGGCTCTTTTCCTGGTTTGGAGATGACCATCTTCTCATTATATCCTCACACTGGGAAGAGAGAGAGAGAGAGATTGATCTTCTGTTTCTTCCTTTTATATAAGACAATTAATCCCATCATAAGGGATCTACCCTTATGACCTAATCTAACCTTGAAAATCTCCCAAGGCTGAACATCTAAATACCATTGCACTGGGGATTAGAGTTTCAACATATGAATTTGTGGGGGCACAAAGATTCAGTCCATAACAAGTGAGGATTCGTGTGACACCCTTCTGCTGAGTTGTTCTTCAAGTCCAATGGTTTCTTACCAGTTTGTTTTCCTCTTTTCACCTTTCAAAGTTATTTTGTGGTTGCCTTGTGTAATTTTCAGAGTTTATCATTGCACTAAGTAAAGAGGAACAGAGAAAAACAAATCTATGCCACATCCAATTCCCTCTTTCTTAGTCACTCTCTGGAGAAATACCACAACAAGTTCAGGAATCTGGCTTAGCCTATTAGTTTACATGAAGTTGTCAGATCTAGGTGGGAAGGCAGAGGTGGGACTTAGTTTTTCCTGTAACTGGCCTGAGATCAGGAGCCAGTGAAGAGGAAAAACAAATAGGAAAATTTCTTTCCTTTCCCTACAAATCAAATTTTCTTTTATTTGCCTGAAGATTTCCTACAGCTACAGGGTATGCTTAGTCCATTAATCAGGCAAATAGGAAGTACATTTTATTGTGTGTAAATCATACTTCAGGAATGCTGATTACAAAAAATAGACCCAAGGATAAATCTGATTAAACTACTTTTATACATCAGAAACTATTTAAAATCTATTTTTGAAAGATATATCTTTAAAGCTTGTCTTGAGAAGAATTATGGCTATGGTTTTCATTTAATTGAGGGAAATTTAATGTGAAAATAATCTAACATGTAGAAAGCCTACAAACCTTTTTAGGAGATTGTACTAGCAAGAAGGCTACCAACTTGGATTAAAATAGACTTTGGTTGCTCAAATTCAAAAAGGTGTCCCTGACCCACAATATTTTATAGTTAAAAGGCAGGCTATGAAAGCTACTCATCTGCAATTGTCCATAGGAAGGAGGGATGTCTCAGAAGACTGAGTAAATAGTAAAGGGTCCAAACTAAGACATAGATAGAACACTAGATAATGGAGCCATTCCTAGGAGCATAACCAGTACTTAATTAAGGCACATTCCAATCTCCAGAGTAAGAGAAACTTGCGACATTTTCCCCAGTGGATTTCAGAATTGTTATGGGCCAGGGACTGCTTATTATCTCTGATTCCCCATCCCTCACCACCCCCTTTTGGGGTAGGACTCTTTCATTTTTTAATTTTTATTTTTGTTAATTTTTAATTCATACATAATGATTGTATATATTTCTGGGGTACATTCCTCCCTTTTTGAAAGGAGACACTGTTGTAGCTGTGCTGTCCGTATCTTATTATTGCATTTTGGATGTGAATGGTCAGATAACTTATCTTTTTACTTCATAGATCTCCCCAAGAGCAACATCCAGGGACTCACATTCAGATCTGATGCAGATCATGAGATTCTGAGCTTCAAGGCTGATGCCCTAACAGGAAGAGACACTGGGGATCCTGGATTGAGGATAATTGCAAATGGGAGAGACATGAAACTTACAATTAGAGGGAATATTGTAGTAGAATTTTTAAAAATGACCAAACATTCTTTATCTTCCATCATAGTTGGGATTGATTTTTCCACCCCATGGATTTGCGTTGGACATGTGACAAGCTGTGGCCAATGGGTCCTTAGCAAACAAGGCCAACAGAGGCTTGAGAGGCATTTGTTCTTTGGAGCTGTGATCCTCCAACACCAGTTTCAAATAACAGATTCTTGACACCCATCCTCCCCCTGTCCCACCCTTTGAGCCTCCACTGGCAGCATGATTTTTTCTAATGGTTGGTTTAAGGCAATTTAGGCTTTCTCTATCATGACCAGCAGAATCCATTCTGTCTTCAACTCAGCTTTGTTTTAAAGCCATTCCCACATTGTTATGCATCTGTGTAAAATGTAGCACCCCATTTCCAGCTATCAAATCTTTATTAGTTATCTATACTCATTTAACAATTTACCTCAAAACATAGCAGCTATAAAAAATATACAGAAATCCAGGCATGCCTTAGACAGGTTCTCAGCTTCATGGCCTCTAGCAATGCTGGAATCAAGGTGATGGCCTAGAGATTTAAGTCCCATTTAGAGGTTCTACTGGGGAATGATCCACTTCCAAGCCCAAGTGATCATTTGTAGAATTCAGTTATTTGTGGGCTCTACTACTGAGGGCCTCAGTTTTTCTCTAGTGTTTGTCTGGGGGTCTCCCTAAGTTCCTTGCCATGTAGGCCTTTAAAACATGACAGTGGCTGGGTGTGGTAGCTCACGCATGTAATCCCAGCAATTTGGAAGGCCAAGACTGGTGGATCACCTGAGGTCAGGAGTTCAAAACCAGCCTGACCAACATGGAGAAACCCCATCTCTACTAAAAATACAAAATTAGCTGGGTATGGTGGTGCATGCCTGAGTAGCCTCCCAGCTACTCAGGAGGCTGAGGCAGGAGAATCACTTGAACCTGGGAGGTGGAGGTTGAAGTGAGCTGAGATCGGGCCATTGCACTCCAGCCTGGGCAACAACAGTGAAACTCTGTCTCAAAACAAAAACAAAAACAAAAACAAACCATGACAGCTTGCTTCATCAAAGTGTGTAACCTGAGAGGGCAATAGAAAGAGTCAAAAAGGAAGTTACAATCTTTCATAAACTAATTATAAAAATGTTGTAGAGTTCTATTGGTTAGAAGCAAGTTACTAGGTGTAGCCTACACTGAAAAGGAGAATATCACACAAGCGTACAAAATCCAGGATGTTAAGATCACTGAGGGTTGTCTTAGAAGTATACCTATCACAAGGAGTCAGGAAGAAAGATAGGTTGGGGTAATTTTTTTTTTCTTTTTCCTTTCTGCTTTGAGACTCATTTCTGGCAGTTGCTGTATCTCTACTGATGGGCTGCCACTACTCCATAGTTTCAGTAACATAATTTCACCCCCTTTCCCCTTCAAACCAATGGGTGGAAATGTTTTCCTGTCATTGGTAATTTCTGGTTGCTTCAACACTTCCTTGCTCTTTCTCTTTATCCAATTTTTCTTCTACAGGTGTTTCATTCATTGAAGACTTTCCTTCTAAGCCAATCTGAGTTTACTTTCGTTTTCGGCTGGGATCCTGACTCATGAAGTTGGTTTTTGCTATGAAAAAATATTTGTTTTAATGGGGTTAAACTTGTCTATTTTAATTACTGCTTTTCTTTTTGTTGTACTTTGAAAGGCTTTCCCTTCTTTCAGGTAAAGAAGATGTAGCAAAAATTGTTACCCTCCCTGTTTATCTCTAAAGTGTTTATGGTTTTATTTATTGTACATTTAAATCTTAGTTGTACTGGAAATATATAAGCAGTGAATTTATATTATCTGAATACTACCCATTTATTGCACATTATTTATTTAATAATATTTATTTTTCCCAATGAGAAATGTCACCCATACTACATATTAAATTCATATATATATATTTCAATTTTAAATTATCTCTATGTCATTTAACATACATTAGACCACACAAAGTGGAAATATATTTAATTTATTCAATGAAGCTGATATAATTTTAATTATCCAAAGTTGTCCTAACAAAGCAAGACACTTTTTTCATTCTGAATAAAATTGCAAAAATCTTATATAAAGTGTTTGCAAATTGAAACTAGAACAGTGCTTTTAAAAAAAAATAAGGATAAAACAGGGCTTATTCTGGGAATACAATATCAATAAATCTTTTCATTAACATTTATAATTACAATGTGTTTTAATTATATTGTGACATACTGAAAAGATTTTGATATAATACAGCTGTAACTTTTAAGGAAATCTTAAAATAGGAATAAAAAAATCTAAGTTAACAAAGAGCATATTCAAAAAATCACCAACAAACTAAATTCTAAGATCAGAATATTCAGGAAGACTCACTATTACTTCTGTGATTCAATATTGTTGGTGGTCCTTGCTAATGCAGGGAGAGAGGAAAATTCACATGAGAAGAGACAAAACTATCTTCAATTGTTGGTAGTCTAATTCTATACCTAAAAACCCCAACAGATTAATAAAATCTCCTAGAATTAATTTTGTTTAAAGTTTGCTGGACTAGGTATGTGGCTCACACCTGTAATCTCAGCACTTTGGGAGGCTGAGGCAGGATAATTGCTTGAGCCTGGGAGTTCAAGGCTTCAGTGAGCTATGATCAGGCCACTACACTCCAGCCTGGGTTACATAATGATCAATATGATTTCTCTGTACAACCAATAAACACAGCGATGCAAAGGATAAAAATAATTCATGCACCATTGGAGTAAAAGCTATAAAATATGTTGAAGAAATTTAAGGAGGGTTGTGTATGACATATACTAAGTTTTTCATAAAATACAATTGAGTGGCATAAAGCAGGACCTGAAAAATTGGATATGTAAATTTAATAAATTTTTAAATAGAAAACCTACTAATTTTATGGAATTTTTGAATGGAGAAAGTGATCTCAAATTTCACATAAAAAACCTAAATATTTGAGAATTGCCAAAAGTAATGAAGAAAATAGGGAGGGAGGACTGGTTTAATGGAATTAAAAATTGGTCACAAAACCACTACACTGCAAATAGCATAATTTTTACCAAAGAATAGCCATAAATATATATAAACAGTAATCTAATGTATGACAAAGATGACATTTTAATTTACTGGAAAATAACATTTAGTCAGTAAACTGTGGTATCACAATTGGCCACCCATGTGAATATACATCAGTCAAATCCTCTGTCCCACACTGTATTCAAACAAATATTCCAGATGGGTGAAGGATTCAAATAAAAATTAGATTATTATACAATTAATTTAATAAATGCAGTGAATTTATTTAATAAATACAAGTTAATAAATATATATAATTTATTCTATAATAAAGACAATTTAATAAATATGTATAATTTGTTGTATAATAAATACAACTTATTTATTATACAATAAAATTATAATTAAGTTTAAGAAAACATTTGTATAAATTTGGTTGAAGGTTACATTCCCTAGCAAAACTGGAAATCCAGAAGCTATATTAAAAGAAAGATAAACTTATCAGAGGAGATAAGGACAGTCAGTTTAGGTATGAAAAAGCTACCATAAAAAAACCAAAAGACTAGTAATAAACTAGGGAAAAATTACATCTCATGTATGTAATATTACTAATATTCCGACAGATTTTATATGTAAGATAAGAAAATATCCTATAATTTGTTGGGAAAATAGAGGCTACAAATTAGCAATTCACAGATAAGGAAATGCAATGGCACAAATATATGAGAGCTGCTCACCCTCAAAATTAGTTAGAAAAATTTTAATAAAAGCAAAATGAAATAACAATTTTACCCTTCTTACTGGCCATGATTTAAAGGAACAATAAAAGAAAATGAATACACTCCTACATTGCTGATGGCAAAGTGAAACTTTTCAGAAAGTAATTTCATAAAACTTTATTAAATGCTTTGAATCAAATGAACTACTTTGGGAATCTCTCCTATAAAAATAAAGGTGCATGTACAAGTGCGCACACACACACACAATTAAAATAAAGGAGCACGTGCACGTGCACATACACATACAGAAGAATAATTGTATAAGGACACTTATGGCATTGTTTTTAGTAGTAAATGTTTGAAAAAAACTGAATATGAAATATTATCTAGAATATGAAATATTACACGATTGTTTTAAAGAGTGAGATACATTTATGTTCATTGGCTGAAGGGAAGTTCTTGTTGTATTGTTAAGCAAAAAAGGCAAGTGTGTATGGTATGATTCCATTCTGGTAAAAACCAATGAGCAACAATAATGCACAAAAATGTCTGTGTTTGTGTATGTGGAAAAGTTGGTGAAGAAACATACTAGGCATTTACTATCTGAGTCTGGGTGGGGATTGCTGTGGTTTGAATATCCTCCCCAAAACTCATGTTGAAATTTTATTTTCATTGTAAAAGTGTTGAAAGTTGGGACCATTGAGGTGTGGTTGGGCCATAGGACTCTACCTTCATGAATAGATTAATGTAGTTATTGTGAGAATGGGTTGCTATAATAACGAGTTTAGCCTCTCTTACTCTTGCCTTGTCTTTCTCTTCTGCCTTCTGCCTTGGGATGACTCAGCACAAAGGCCCCTATCAGATGATAGTTCTTTGATATTGGACTTCCTATCCTCCAGAACTGTGAGAAATAAGTTTCTTTTTTTAATAAATGACCAGTCTGTGGTATTCTATTATAACAACAGCAAAACAGACTAAGACAGGGATGTACATTGAGTACACATAGGCACAAAGAGGGGAATAGAATAGTACCCAGTACTGGGGACTACTTGAGTACTTGAGGGTGGGAGGAGGGTAAGGGTCAAAAAACTACCTCTCCAGTACCATGCTCACTTCCTGGGTGATGAAATTATTTGTCCACCAAACCCCAGCAGCAAGTAATTTGCCCATGTAACAAACCTGCACAAGTACCCCTTGAACCTAAAACAAAAGTGGAAAAAGGAAAAAAAAAGAGGTAGGGGGATGAAATAAGCACACACTCAGTTGAGGAGATGGACAGAGCACTCCTAGGCAATTATTTTCCTGTATTGACTATTATTTGATCCTTTGCTGCTGTTAGAATTTTCCACTTTCCTTGTATTTTTAAAACCAGTGTAGTACCTGTTGTTGATCATTCAAGTGTAGAAATCCAGAACCATCTTGCTTTGTTCTACATGCTCTAACAGCTTCAACTGTTTTATGATACGTATTTCTTTTCCCTCTGCTGAAATCATGGTTTGCTTTAAACTCTCCCCAGGCTTCGGATTTTGAGTCTGCTTAACTCTATTTCATTACTATTGCTTCCATTTTATATCCCCTGCTCAGAGAACCCATGAATAGCTTTATAATTAATATATAGATTCGACTTTGACTCTGGGGCCATTTAAAGAGGACAGTCTCTTTTCCACTGATAATGTTTACAATTTTAACTTCCTTAATTAGCTGCCACCAGGTCTACCCTTATGTCTCATGGTATATGCCTGTCTATAGCCACAGGTGTATATAAAAAGTCATAATTGTGCCTTAATTTGTGGTTCTGGGAATTCATTAAGACTTTAATTAAGGTCTTCATTAAGACCTATGGTCAATGACAAAATTGTTTAAGCACTGGATTTTGGAGGTTCTTCACATTTCTAGTTCAGTAGTTATCTTCTAATTTGCCTTGTTTTCATTTGATATCTTCATTTTGAAAATTCTACATTGTTAGTTATTTGTAAACTTATGAAATAATGTTGCTAATAATTATCTAATGTCCACGCCCTGAAACTGTGATGAATATGTGCCTAAACAGGTGATTGGCAGAGCCAGGGAAATTGCTTCCTCCATTAGTGGAAAGATACCAGACCTGAGTAACATATGTCACCACAATTCTGGACATATTTGTTCATGTCTTCAATAAATATTTATTGAGTGTTTATTAGGTGACAAACATTGTCCTAGCAGCTAAGATGCTGTAGTGAAGGAAAAGGGTAAAAATACCTGCTTTCATGGAACTTGAGTAGAGAAAGGCAGACAGTAATCAAAATCCATAAGTGAAATAGATAGACCACCGTACATTTTTAAGACGCCTAGTCAAAAATATGACACAAAAGGATAGGCGGTATCAGGAGATATAACATGGTTGAAATTTCAAATATAGTGGCTGTGGGAATCTTAATGATAAGGTGGCATTTGAGCAAAAACTAAACTAAAAAGAGAAATTGATCCATGCATATACCTACAGGGAGAGTGTTCCACGCAGAGGGAATAGCCAATGCAAAGGGTAAGAGGTGGGAGCAGCTCTGTTGCGCTGGGGAAACAGAAGAACAATATCAACTTGGGTAAAGCAGAAGAAGCAAAGTGAACAGATGAGTTCAGGGAGACTTGAGAGGATCATATAGGGGACAATAGGCCATTATATGTGATTTTCATAGAGAAAGGACAGAACTAAATTACCATTTAAAATTACTGAAAGTGCTGTATTGAGAATCAAGTGAAGATGGCCAAAGACAAAACCAGGGAGCAGGCTCAACGAAGAGGCTATTGCAATAAGCCACTTGAGAGAAGATGGTGGCTTGAATGGTAGCAATAGTAGAGGTGATGATAACTGGTCGAAATCTGTTGAAGTCTTTAAGGCAGATCTCTCAGGATTTATTGATGGTTTGGATGTGTCACATGAAGGAGAGGAATAAAAGACAGCCACAAGAATTTTTGCCTGAGAACTGACAGAAAGATTTGGCATTATCTAACATGGGGAAACTGGGAGAAGCAGATTTTAGAGGAAGATTAGAGTTTGATTTTGGACATGGTAAAATTGAAAAATTAATTATACAATTAAACGAAAATGTAAAGCAAGCAGTTGGATGAGACTGCAGTACAGAAAAGACACTTGGAGGTTAAGGATGAGAGGAAATGTTTGAGGTTTGAGGAGAAAGGAAAAGATAAAATAGTTGCATAGGAGATTGGGAGAATAAATGCAATTGAAGAATATGGAATGACTGTAGGTTAGCATTAAAAGCAGATTTGAGATTAATGATTATAAATTTATTGTGAGACAGCATTATTTAAAATTTTCCTGAAGCAGGTATACAGGTAGGAAATAGATACTAAGCTGGATTTTAGCATGACTGGGTTTTGTCAAGAAAAAAGAAGTTAGAACAAAAGAAAAGAGAATAGATAGTACATGGTTGGGAATGATTACCATAACTGACGATGGAATTAAGCTAGATAAGAGGAAATTAGGGGGTGAGGGGTAGTGAAAATAGATTGTGGATCCCTATACTGTTGAGAAATTAATGGACTTGTGGCTGAAGGAGAGGTAAGCCTGAAAGACAGAAGGTGGTGATTATGGAACTGAGCTGTTAGTATGTAGGCTTTCACGAATTTGTGTTGAGCCCTAGAGTGTGATGAAGGAGATTGTCTTAGGATAGAGATAGGATGTCAAGATTACTGACAGTGAATAGGTCAAGAAGCTCAGAGACCAAGATATCAGAAAGACTATGCCTGGGTACTGAATTCACCCAAGAATTATGACAGGACTGTAATGAAGGGTGGGAGAGTGAAGCACAGACAAGGAAGAGCAATTGAAGGCTTGGCTGATGATTGCAGCAAGATGGAGTCGTAGGTGGTGAAGTCTGATAAGAAGATATTAAAATTGGCTGATTTTAAGGAGGAGGAGTAAAGAGTAAACTAAAAACTGAAATGAGGAGCAAAGAATACTCTTTTTCCACCCCCAGAGTTTTATGAGTGTGGAAGAGATACCAGCCACCAGTTGAGATGGCCACAAGTGAAGCAGTGTCCTCAGGGAGAACCAGACTTCACTCAGAGAAAATGGTGAGGAGACTGAGGATACAGAATTGTTTCTTCCAGAGGGAATGTGGAAGGGTTTCATGAGTTAGGAAAGGGGGCAGATCAGAACTCTCAGCCAAATATTAAACAAATCAAGAAAACTCTTCGGATATAAATAATACTCCTTAAAAGAAAATATACCCACACATACCCAGCTCATACAAAGTGGATTACTTACTTCATTATTTATAGACTTTCCCACCTTTGCACCACAGAGATAACCACAATTGTTCCTGGCAGAATAATTATGTTTCAAATCCATGGTACCCAGGTTATCCTTACAAAGTGCATATTCCATTCTATTGATTGAACATTGTTAGAATCTTCAGATGCATTTAAAATATACGTCACTTCTTTGGCATGCTTCCTATGTTCCAAGAAAGGTAGTGGAACAATTACAGGTGAGGAAGGATGAGAGATGATGTCAGAAAATGGAAAGTTTGAGGATGATGGAAGGCCTGGAAATGCTGGGTAAAGGGTCATGTTGAGATTTACCCTGGTGGTTCTGAGGCTGGCAGTGTTGCTGAGCCTGTCAGTGTTGGAGGTAAGGCAGGGTTTAGTGTCTTGTGAATGTTCTATAGCTTCCACTTGACACCTCCCATAGCAGCTGCCTCTGAGCTCTCTGGAACCCTGGAATCTTCTTGGTCCTTGCCTGTGAAGTCATGATTCCCGGTAGTAACCTGAGTGCAGTTTCCTTCTTGACTCCTGATAATGGGACTTTACAAGTGCACACAAAAAACCAACTCTAAAGGACAGATATGAGGTGAGATAGTTAAATATACATAATTATTAGGGTTTATTATCAGGGTTGTGTGAAGATCCCAAGGGGAGTGTATGGGTGTCTTATGCTTAGAATAATTTTGGGGGTATACTATCCACTAACACTTCCCCGTGTTTAGCTCTGACTAGCCCCTATTCTATGAAGCCCAGTGGCTCTGATGTGATGCTGCCCTGAACACAGGTGTGTTTTCTCAGGTCTGTCATCCCAATGGCTATTTACTAGCCTCCCTAAGCTCCCTGAATAGGAAACACTCTTTCTGAAGGCTCTGTCACCTCGCTAGGACTACACAAGAAGACTCCTGGCCAGGCGCGGTGGCTCACACCTATATTCCCAGCACTTTGGGAGGCCGAGGCGAGCGGATCACGAGGTCAGGAGTTGGAGAACAGCCTGACTAACATGGTGAAACCCTGTCTCTACTAAGAATTCAAAAAATAGCTAGGCGTGGTGGCGGGCGCCTGTAATCCCAGATACTTGGGAGGCTGAGGCAGAAGAATCCCTTGAACCCGGGAGGCGGAGCTTGCAGTGAGCCGAGATCGCGCCACTGCACTCCAGCCTGGCGACCGAGCAAGACTCCATCTCAAAAAAAAGAAGATTCCCTTTTCTCAACCCTCAAGTTTCATCCCTTCACAAGGCTCTCTAGTCTCTATCTTTCAAACACTCTGGCTACCCACTCTGGGTGTCCATCTGACTCTCCTCAATGATGTTAGACTTTCATGAACAACGTTTTATCAATGTTTTGTCATCCTCCGGCTTCTTGATTTATCCTTGTGAATGTCCTTGAGCATAGGAAATATAGAGTACAAGTTTGCCTTCTTAATAGGAGAGGTGGTAGAAACGGTCAAAATAGGCCCAAATTAGTATTTTAATGTTATTTTATGATATGCAGAAGAGGAAAACCAAAAAGGATATGACTTGTGTATATGTCTTTCAAATTTTCTTTTTTGATTAAGGTCAAGTTTAAGCCACCTGAAAGGCCACAGGGCTTACGCCTGTAATCCCAATACTTTGGATCACTTGAGCTCAGGAGTTTGAGACCAGTCTGGGCAACATGGCAAAACTCTGTCTCTACAAAAAAAAAAAATACAAAAAGTGGTTGGGCGCGTTGGCACGTGCCTGTGATCCCAGCTACTGGGGAGGCTGAGGCAGGAGGATTACTTGAGCATGGGAGGTTAAGGCTGCAGTGAGCTGAGATGGCACTACTACACTCCAGCCTGAGTGACAGAGTGAGATGCTGTTTCAAAAAAGAAAAAAAAAAAAAAAGAAGAAGAAAAGAAAAAGATCACCCTGGAAAATTTTCTTTTGTCTCAGATCATCAACCTTAAATTTGTAGGAAATCATTGTTTTCATTTCTATAGTTTTAGATTAGTTATGTCTACTTTTTGAACTTCATTTAAATAGAATCATAAGCATAATTTTTGTGTCTGCTTTCTTTCAACTGACAATGTTTTTGAGATTCAACCTTGTTGCATATATCAGTATTTTCTTTTTCACTTGTTTGAAGAAATTCTATCATATGAATACATACATTAAAAATTTATTCTGCTATCAGTGGCATTTTGGTGGTTTTAAATTTTTGGATTTTATGAACAACATTACTGTGAGTTATCTGTAGAAGTGGAAAACACTGACAAGTGGAATTGTTATAGTCAGGTGAATATTTAATTTTATAAGAAACTTCCTATTGAATTATAGGAATTCTTTTATAACCTGGGTATAAACCCTTCATCAAATATATATTGCAAATACTCTTTTTTGGGAATGGGAGTTACCTTTTAATTTCTTAACAGTTTCTTTTGATGAGCTGAAAATTTCAATTTTGATGGCCTCTGATATCGATTTTTTGTGTGTCCTCTTAAAGAAATCTGTCTTCATTTCAACAAATTGATGGAGACATTTTATTTTTTCAGAAGCTTTAGAGTATTACCTTTATTTTTAAGTCTCACATTTTGTCTAGGTAAGCATCAATGTTAATATTATTTTTTTCTTTATATTAAATTCATTTGTTTCAGCACAATTTATTGAGCAGCCTATTCTTTTTCCCCCATTAAATTGTCCTGGTTCTCTTACTGACAGTACATTAAACATATATATGACTAGACTCTATTCTATTGCAATGACCTATTTGACTATCTTTACTTCAATATCACATTGTCCTGATCTGTGTTTTAAGTAAATTTTGATATCTGATACTGTATGATCCCCAACATCTTTCTTTTTCTTTAAATTTCTTGTTACTATTTCAGATTGTTTTCATATGAATTTTAGAATTATCAATTTCTACAAAAAAAGTATATTTTGGGATTGTGTTGAATTTCTATGTTAACTTGGAGTGAATTGAAATCTTAAATCTATTGAAATTTTCTATTCACAAACATGCTGTTTCTTTATTTTATTTTATTTTATTTTAAGTTTTGGAATGCTATAACACTGTATTTCTTTTCGGTATCATTTTACAAAATATTAATTGCAATAAAAACACAAATCTTACCATCTTATACCTTATTACATGTACAGTTTAGTAGTATTAAGTATATTCATTGTTATGCGGCAGATGTCTAGAACTTTCACATCTTGCAAAACTAAATCTCAGTAGCCCTTAAGCAACAACTGCCCCTTTCACCCTTTCCCTGGCTCTTGACAAATGCCATTCTACTTTCTGTTCCTATGAGTTTGACTACCTAAGATAGCTCACATAAATGAAATCACACATTTCACCTCACATAATGTCCTACAGTTTTATGCTTATTGCGGCAAGTGACATGATTTTCTTTTTTTAGGTAGAACAATATTCCATTGCATGCATATGCCATATTTTCTTTATCCATTTATCGATCAATTTATTTTGATATTTTGATATTTTCTTTATCTATTTATCTATCTATTACAGGAGTGAGACACCGCACCTGGCCCAAAGTTTTTTTTGTTGTTGTTGTTGATGTTGTTGTTAACAGGTATTTAATTTTATCAAAGGATTTGTCAATATCTTTTAAAATGGTGAAAGATGACTTTTTTTTCGTTGAATAAATGAGCAACATTCTTGGTTTTCTAACATTGAATGAACTTTGCACTCCTGAGGTAAATCCTACCTGATTATGATTTATTATAGAATTATTTGTTGCTCTGTTAAACTTGCTGATATTTGTTAAAGTTTTTTTTTTTAATTACACTTTAAGTCTTAGGGTACATGTGCACAACGTGCAGGTTTGTTACATATATATACATGTGCCATGTTGGTGTGCTGCACCTATTAACTCGTCATTTACATTAGGTTAAACTTTTTATATCTTTAGAAGATTTATTTGTATACCACTTTATTTATTTTTATTTGCCTACTTTTGATATCATGTTAGTGCTGTGATAAAATGAGTGAGTAAATATTCCTGTTTTTCCTATTTTTTAAAGGTATTTGTGCAGAATTGGTAGTATTTCTCTTCTAACATTTGGTAGATTCACCAGTGAAATCAGCTAGGTCTGGAATTTATTGGGGGGAATACTTTTTGTTACAAAGTCAACTTTTAAAATAAGTATAACAGTATTCAGATTTTCTGTTACATTTTCTGTCAGTTTTAGTAAGTTCCTCCACTCCCCCCAGTAATTTGTTCATTTCACCCATGTAGTCAAATTTATTAGCAGAAACTTGCTTATAAATTTTATTATCCTATTAATGTCCATAGGATCTCTAACGATATAACCTTTTCAATTTTCATACTGGTTCATTGTATTTTTTCTTTTTTGTTGTTGATCAGCCTTACTAGTGATTGATAAATTTTATTAAACTTTAATGAGAAAAAAATTGGGTTTTATTTTATTTCATCTTTATAGTGACTTATTCCCCTTTACAGATAAAGAAATTAAGCATTGCCCAAAGCCCTAAATGTGGACTAGTAAACTGGAGCTGTGGGGATTCAAACACAATTCTTTCTAACTCTAAAACCCTGTCTCTTCCTTTTGTCTATAAGATTTCCTACCTCTGAAATGGGCTTGATTGCAAAAACTGAATCTCCAAAGTTTCAATGTACAGCATAAAAATTGCCAGATACTCTTGTTTTTGGAATTTAAGTTACCCGAGATGAAGAGTCTAGGGTAACTTTGTTTTAATTTACAGAATTCACATTCAGCACTTCTCATGATAGCTCATCATTCAATGCAAAAATCAAAAAACAGTATGAGAAAAATTATAAAACTATGCTCCCACATCATCTGCCATGGATTTCCTTAGAGCCACAAAATAAATAAATCAATAATGATGCACTGGTTATCCTACCTGCTTACATGAAACAATTTAGAATTTCTTTTCTCACCTACACATGGCTAGGGAAAAAAATGTTTTCAACCAAACAAGGGCATCAGCTCCCTTCAGAAACTTTTAATTGGATGCATCCTGTTAACTCTATATCTACCAAATCAGAAAATCAAGGAATGGACCTCCAGCACGTATACTTTGGAAAAGTTACCATAATGAATATAATGCGTCCCTCTGGTAAATAATTTGTGCGCAATTAGTTGAAAACTTATGCTGTGTATGAAGCAAATTGTATGTGCTACAAGCTGTTGTCATTCATTATTAATATTTACTCCGAGTGTCTATAATATTAAGCAAGTGGGCAAGCTAATCTGGATTATTTGTATGTTATACGTAGGGCCATAAAGAACTATTAGTTCTTTGGTTAATCTTAATGTGTTCTAATATTATTCTACAAAGCACATGAAGATTGTTGATATTTTGTAGCATTATTTTATGTGAATTTTGCTGTAAGAACATCACATTTTCTGTCCATGCAGAGAAGAAAATCTCTAGGAGCTAGGAGACTGGAGTATGGTGATATGAATTGGACTAGATCGAAGATTTAGCAATGGCACAGAATTGACTGGTCTAGCACAGTGGGTCTGATTTAAGATTGCTCTAGGCTGTTGATTCCTATTCACCAACCAGCTACTAAACAAAACAGATGAGCTAAACCAACCTTAGAGTGGCCCAGAATGAGCCACAGAATGAACCTATACTTCCCAGCTCCTTTAAATAGAAAACATCCTGAATGGGACAGAATCCCTAAAGCTGTCCTGGAGCTGACTTTATTCCAATGTGAGGATTTTTGAGATCAGTATTATAAAATTTCCTTCAGGCCACGCTTTATTTGATAAGCCATTGACACTGTTATCCAGCAAAAGCCTTGATGTTAGAGTTGTTGCATATTATTTAGAAAAAAAAAAACAGTGTTTGAATGAGTACACAAGTTTGTATTATAATGAATACTTTTGTTGACTTCATCGCCATCATTAATGTGAACAATATATTCATGTGTAATTACCTGTAGAATATATCTCATTGTGTTGAAATGGAATTTTTAAATGTTTAATCCCTCACTTTTGTGGTCATGTAAATTTTAGTTAGTCTTGATGATAAAGACAAATGAAACTGAGGAATAAAAATATAAATAAAGACAATGTATATCGGAATATAATCTTTATGATTCTAAGTATACATATATTACTAAAATAAAGAGATTTATGTTTTCTGTTCACACGCTGAAAACAGGGTTGCTAGGTAATATAAATGATACCTATATAAATTTGAATTTCATGTAAATGAGTGATAATTTAATGATTTCCAAAATATTTGATGGGACATACTTACATTAAAATTCTATGTATTTTTATCTAATATTTAAATTTTATTCAGCATCCTGGTTTTATTCCCCCTAACTCTGGCAACCGCATTTGAAAAAGAAAGTAAAAATGCTTCAAGAGTTAATAAGTGTATTTCACAAAGTTTGTTTTTAACTAAAGAGTTTTAGGTAATTTATTGGAATTATATAGCCTTATTTCATAATACATTTCTCTTTAAATATTTTACACTTCTGTTAATATGAAAATTACTGATTAAGAGAAACTCGACAACGTGTTTTTTTAAAAGATCTAATTCATCAAGATTACGCTCACCTATAAAAGCATTTTCAAGTAATTTAAACAGATGGATAAACGTGCCAGCCACATTCAAAGATTCATCTTGACACGATTTATAGCTTCTGATAAGCTTTTTCTGTGATTCTTTCTCCATGTGACTTAGTTAAGCCATCATCCAGAGGTTAAACGCCAGAATTCTCTGACATTTGAAGCCAGTGAAGGGTATTTTCTTCCTTTCACTCGTAAAAAAAAGTAATTTCTTTTGGTGCAAATCTAAGCCCATTTGCAATACCTTTGCAATCATCTGTAGAATTTAAGCAAAGAAAACAATAACCTAAAGTAAAAATGCCTTACTGAGGATCCCAATCATTTAATTTCCCCAGTGAAATCTTTCATCAATTAAATTTTTCTATAGCTACCGTCTAAGAACACATTTTAGATTCTACATTTCTTATTTAATATATAAATGAAAATTTTAAATATTAAACAAGTAATCTGCAAAGTATATGTTAAATATGGGAATTTTTCTTTTTAATTCATATAGTGCCTTTGTGATTTGTCTATAAAAACAACATATTTTTCTGGTGATGTGGAGAAGATGACTTCCAGTTCTTTCTTATATTCTCATTAAATACTATCTGAATAAACGGGGATCTTAATTGGAACCAAATAAAAGAATCAACTTTCAAAGTAAAATTAAAGAGCACAATTAACTTACTGCCAGTGTACAAACCTGATAATCATTCCTAAAACTAGGAATCTGTCTAAGACTGAAGTATTTTCATGTTTGGACATAATCAAAACTACAAAAGCATAAAGTTCAAAAGTTTTTTTATGGACTTATATTGGTCATAAGTTTATGACTAATTTATGATCAATTAGTTTATACTAAGTTAAATACCTAGGTTCAGTACCTATGTTGACAGAAACTAGAGGGGCTATACAAGAAGCATCTCTCACTCTAAAATGGAATTTTAAAATATTATACATTAGAGCCATTTAACATAAAACCATATTGAAACTTCCACTTTTTGTAATGGACCCTCTCCTAAAAACACTCCCTACCCAGTTTTATAGTTAGGTGCACATACCTCTCCCATTTATCATACGTTATTCCTCTCCATTCTAATTTCTGGTGTATGTCTCTATTTTCCATAGCAAATCTTAGCTCACTTAAGGAAGTGACAGTGTCATTTTTCTATTCCAAACTGAAAGAAAAACATGCTTGTGAGCCAGTTGTGAATGCCATTAGCTACTTAATAAGAGCAGCTCATGTGATAAATTCAATGGAATAGGGAAAACAAAAGGAAATGGTAGTGAATATTAAACCACATTGAAAAACAAAGATAATAGATTCTTAATGTGAGTATAAAAATAACTATGAGGTCATAATTACTGGTAGCTATAAAAATAAAATTTGGAGAATGAGAATTGATTTTGGTTGGAATGCAAGACAGGAATTCTAAAATTAAAAAAAATCATATCGAGGGTTGTAATTATGTTGAGAAAATTGAGGGAAACAGATGTATTTATACATATATATTTATGTATATTTAATTGTAAAATATTTTACCCTGTATATATGTGTACATACATATATGATCTGTATATATACATATACATATATGTGCTGTATATAGATTTACAAAAAGATTCTTTTAAAAAATATATCTATATCTATATATCTATCTCTATATAATGACTGACATTTCCACAAATGTATAAAATTTTATACAATTCCTTTAAGAGATATGTTTCAATGGTATTATTTTTTCATGGTAGAAAATCCAAAAAGTACAGTAAAAGCAAACAGAATAAAGAATTAATAATACTACTAATAGATGATGTTTTGGTTTATGTAATTTCAGTAGTACGCTATACACATACACTATATTTTACTTATTCAGACTCTTGAAGGAGGCTTATAATTATGAGTAGCTGGATTGAATGTTGAGGCAAAAGTTTGTCCTACATTTTGGGTAGGTTCTTTAATCATTATATTAATTTTAGAGAACTCACTGTGGCAAAAATCATCCACTGGTTAATCCACTACCTTTACAGAGACCTTTTACTCTTATTGTCTGCAAAATATAGACTCTTAAAGCTAATAATGCTTTTCTCAGCCACTGTTTTCATCAACAAAGTAGAAAAAGAAATATGCTTTGATTTTATGAAAAAATGCCCCTTATTGTTTTTTCTGCCTTGAATATGGATGTGGTATCATGAGGTCTGAAATAAAGCAAATGCTATGCATGGTCAGGTAGAAAAATAATACAGCTGGGTTGTTAGTGGTATCATTGAGCAGCTGAAGGAATTGCAGTAAACCTTTATCTCTGGACTTCTTGTTAAGTAAGTAAAGTATTCACTATTTTTATTGGCATCTGTTATTTGGCCATTTTCTTGTTTGTGGTTAGAAGCAATATTTACCTAATATGAGTCATTACTTGGAAATAGGATGCGACAAATAATAGACCCTAAAATATGTGTTTGACCGATTGAAGGAGATAGAAAAGTGCGCTGAGCAGCCACAGGAATTCGAAGCTCAAAATGGTAGCAAGGAAAAGTTAATGGCTGCTTCTGAAGCCTTTCCTCAAGTCTCATTTCTGATTTGACTCTTGGGAAATTATCTTGTGACATTCACTCAAGGAATTGTTGATAGATTACACAGAGTTGATCCAAGGTATGTGCGAATTCAGTCAAGTTTTATATATTGGAACCAGCCTTTTATTCTTTTACATTGTCATTGCTATTAATAAAATATAACTCAGTGGTATTGATGACATAAAGCTGTCCCACAGAACTATGACTAGGGCAGTACAGCTGAGAAGGCTACGTTACCCAATGATCAAGAACATTTTAGGGAATGGTGTGACTGGTCACCTAAACCTGAGGGACTGCATGACTGGCCAGGATAAAAGTACCCTAGAGCTGATTGCTTCTCTTAGCTTATATTTTTCCACCCACATTCATCCTTATCTCTCATGACCATGCATATCTGGAAGGAGTAATGACTGAGAAACTGGAACGTATGTGTGGGAGTCCTGAGACTTCTCCGCTCTTGCTGTGAATGCTCTATTTTTTCCCGTTCTTTATCATTTTTAAAGGCAAGTGAAGTTGGTGCTAGGTGAACATTATTATGCCTCATAAGTTTAATTATGGAAAAATCTAAAATGTTGGCAGGTAATACTTACATTTTAATGAAATGTATCAGTGCCCTACAAGAAGTAGATAGACTAGAGGTAGCCTAGGTCTGAAAGCAAGAAGGGCAGAACATGCAGCTTTTTTGTTTCCTGAAATTGTAAATTAAAACCTTAAGTGTTGAAAAAAACCAACATTCCTATCAAAGGCTGAAACTGATACTAGCAGAGGCAGCAAAGTCCCCGCCTTAGCAGGGTATTAGATTGGAGTTCTTACACAGCATAAAATAGGATTATGGTATAACCTTCCTACTAAATCCTAGACTTTCAAAGAGCTATAAGACTTTCAAAGAGTTATACCTTTCAAAGAGGTATAACTAAATCCTAGACTTTCAAAGAGCATTTAGTTAACAAACACTAAGCAAAAGAAGATGATAGATTGATATAATGGTTTGCAAGCAAAGGACAAGACTTTTTAGGTTTATTGAATGTGACTAGGCTATATCCATGTTTCCGGATACTTAAAAATGACCAGGCACAAATAAAATGGAAATCTGCTAATTTATTGAGAAGGCTGTATTGCCAAAAATCACCAGCCCAGGCTTAACAGCCTGTGACTTTTAAAAGTTGTCATTTCCCTAACATAAATTCAGTTTTGAACAGGAAAAGTTTGAAGACCTTAGGTATATCGTAAATATGCATATAACCTGGATTTGCTACTTTTAAGCAGGCTTTAATTTGCTTAAAGATAGAAGTTTGTAAATGTCAAGCAATAGATAGTAGAGTTAAAACCAAGATACTATATATAGTGCAGTGAGAGTTCATAGTTCGGAAGGAAAGGCAATTACAGAACAGAAGACCTGTAGAAAATTTAAGGGTCAAGTAAAGGAGGCTGTGACAAAAAAATAATAAAATGAAAGGCTGAACATATAAGAAAAAGAACTGATTATATTGGATCAAAAAGGAACATAAAGGGTAAACAGTATGTCCTCATTTGTATAAAAAGTTTTTAAATTTCTTGAAGCTTTCAAAGAACTTCTTAGGGATGGGGCACCAAAGATTTAGTGTAAGAAGATTTGTTTCTCCTTGATATTATTTTTGTAGCTTAGTTTTAAAAATTATATAGACACATGTATATTATTTTTCAATAAAAATAAAATGATTTATAAAAATAAAAAATTCAAGTGGAGGAATTGATGTAGAATAGGAAGAATATCACATGATCATATAGGAAGAAGGATGGGTCCAACTGTGGGTAATTTTCTGAAAGACCAGTGGTAGTAACTTGAGGGTGTTTGTGGTGAAAATCTCACTTTTGTTTTACAATAAATTAGTAAGGCAGTTAAGGAATTAGAGGCTCTACCAGTACACTTTTGGTGAGTAGTGTTGGTATGAATGAGAGCGGGAGCTAAAAGGGAATAAATAAAATTGCTGAGTGGCATGGAGTGCTTAGATAACAATGAGCTCCATGACTTGAATTAATATCAATCCAAATAAGATTTGCTCTTAAACAGATTTCCAATTATTTACATTATTCCAAAAATTAAATGAACATGTAGCTTTTTTTCTATGTGTCATTTTCCTGTCCATCTTCTTTTATTTAGCATAGAACACTAATAATGTACAACTATAATATGAATAATATATATTATATTTCTGGTGAATTAATGTTTTATTATACATAGAGCAACCCTTTCATCCCAGATGGATTTGGCTGGTAATATATTCTTTGTCCTCTAAAATCAAAGTATTTCTGCCAGTGGGCATTGCTGTGACCAGAATAGATTACTAAAAATAAATGAAATTATCTTTTTGTCTCTCTCTTCCACACACACACATGTACAACACACACACATACACACACACAAACACACAATTTAGAAATATCTTTAATGTTTTTGAGAATTGACAAACAGAAACCATAGTCTGCCAGGGGCAAAATTTACTATTTACATACTGAACAGGCTACCATTATTTAAGCAACTGCCATTTTATTTTGTAAATAGATTTGTCTAATGTACTTTATTAGTGGCTTACTAACACACAATGCTTTTCTTAACCTCCAGGGCTGTGATGATTCAGGGTTCTTGCAACATTACTGTTCTTACCATGTTTAAGATTATAAATTTAGTATATGAGAGTATTTATTTTTCATAGCTCCTCTTCAATTACAGTAATGTGCACTAGGTGAAGAGTGGTTTGGGAGCAGGAAAATGATGTGGTTAAAGCTGTGCTTTGAGGACATTATTCTGTCGGGATTATGGAGTGCAGAATGGGATCTGCATGATTTGGCAACCGATTGGTTGCTGAGCAGGGTAGGATGGGAGATGTTGCAGCACAGTCTTCAAATGTGACTCCAGGTGTTTTGGACTCTGAGTCTTTTAGGAGTGTTCAAATATGACTCCAAAGTCTTGCGTTATAAGTACCGTGAATATTAATTTGTATTAATCACAAAAGGAGGCAAAGGAACATAAGATTTGGAGAAGCTGGTGTGTGTGTGTGTGTGTGTGTGTGTGTGCGCTTGCACACGCATGTCTGTGTATTTTATTATATCCGATTTAAGATTTTGTGGCAATCGTGAGTATTAGTTTGAATCTGCATTCAAGAAGAAGACTGGGGTTTGGATAGGATAGTTGCTTCATTGAATTTCATAAACTGGTAAATTTTAAACACATTTAATTATAACATGTTGTCTGGATGATTGTTTACAATAAAATAAATAGGCATAAAGGAAACACTGTAAAATATGAGACAAAAACATTAGTGTCAGACCATGATGTCATGTAGAAAATTTAATACAAGAATGGGACATTTTATGTAATAGCTTTCCCACTAATTAACAGCTGGCATCTCTCCCATGATGGTTACAATTTTTCGTTAAAAGTAGGCATTTCCATTATCTGGAAACTGACTTCCAATGTCTATCAGGGTTTATTCTTAACTCTCTTGCTTTCACACTCTATTTTTTCTAGCTGTTCCCTGGCACATTAGTCTGTTCTGGCATCACCATAAAGAAATGCCTGACCCTGGGTAATTTATAAAGAAAAGAGTTTTAATTGGCTCATGGTTCTGCAGCTTCTGCTTCTGGGGAGGCCTCAGGAAACTTACAGTCACAGCAGAAGGCAAAAAGGGAGCCAGCACTTTACATGGCCAGAGCAGGAAAAAGGGGGGTGCGGAGGAACTACCTACTTTTAACAATCAGATCTTGTGAGAACTCTATCATG
The DNA here is from genome assembly GCF_028885625.2 of Pongo pygmaeus. Taxonomy (NCBI): domain Eukaryota; kingdom Metazoa; phylum Chordata; class Mammalia; order Primates; family Hominidae; genus Pongo; species Pongo pygmaeus. Next base: position 47,971,881 of record NC_072390.2, on the reverse strand, counting down.
AAAATAGCACAGAAGGCATGGTTCTAATCCATTCATAAAGGATCCACCTCCATGATCCAATTGCCTCCCATCAAGTCCTACCTCCAACACTGGGGATTACAATTGAACATGAGATTTGGGAAGGAACACAGATCCAATCAATATCATCTTGCTAAGTCCTTACTGCTTAATGATCATGAGAATGAACTCCGTGAACTCTGAATAATGACTTTTGTGCCTGGTACTGAGTCTTCATGGTCTGTTACTTTGGGAAATAACTTCTCTTTCTGGATCTTCCCAGTACCTCTATCCTTATCAATGGCAGTGGAAGTACAGAGAGTTCTGCCAACTCCATCCAGCTCCCTGTTTTCTGTTACCTTGAACCCTAAATTTAATGCTTCAGCAGCCTTTAACTAGTTCTGATTTCCCAGTTCAGTGAGACTGCCACTACCCTTGGGCCCTAGCTCCCTGTGCCACAGTAGGGGACCATATCCTGGACAGAGAACTGGGCAAATGTGCAGCTCAACTCATGTGCAGCTCTTCCTTCTCTCATAGATTAGAATTCTGCTTTGCCTGTTTTCTAACATCCAAAAAAAAGAGATGCTTATATATTTTGTCTAATTTATAGTTGATTGTACTGGGTTAAAAAAAGTACTTAAAAAGATATAGGATTGTATCTGGAAGCAATGCTTCCTAAGGCTATAAAATTTTCACAAATAATTATAAATGTTTTGGAGTTTAAAACATTTAAAGTAAAAATTGTATATGTTTAAGGTATACAATATGATGTTTTGATATGCATATGCATGGTAAAATGATTGCTACAGTCAAGCAAATTAACATACCCATCTCTTCACAGTTACCATTTTTTGGATGTGTCATAAGAGCACTGAAACTTACTCTCTTGGGAAACTTCCAGTTTATATTACAGTATTGTTAACTACAATCATCATGCTGTACATTATCTCTCTAAACAAATTCACTCTACATAACTGAAATTTTGTACCCTTTGACCAATATCTCCCTATTTTCCCTAACTCCCTGACCCTGGTAATCACCATTCTACTCTCTACTTCTCTGTATTTGACTTTTTAAATTTCAATGTAAGTGAGATCATGCATCTCACTTTCTACGTCTGGTTAATTTCACTTAGCCTAATGTCCTCCAGGTTCATCATGTTGTCAAAAATGGCAGGATCTCCTTTTTAAAGACTTAATAGACATTCTTTCATGAGTAGTGGTCCCTGAAACCAACTGCAGTTACAGCGATTCACTAGGAGGACTCACAGGACTCAACATATAGTCATACTTAGGGACCTTGATATATTGACTTATTACAGCACGAAGATACAAAGCAAAGTCATCACATGGAAAAGGCACATGGAGCAAAGTCTTGAAGAAACCCGGCACATGCTCCCAAGGGTCCTCTCCTAGTGGATCACTTAATTCCTCTAACAATGAGTTGTGGCAACATGAGTGAGATATCGTCTGCCAGGGAGGTTCATTAAAAACTCAGTGCCCAGGGATTTTAGATTGAGTGCCCTTTGCCTAGCATGTACCAAAATCCCAGACTTCCAGAAGAAAACTAGGTATTTGGCAAGCTATACTGTTTGCACTAATACTTTATGTCCAGTGAGCCACCTTTATCAGTTAGGGAATAGTAAGAACCCTCCTGAAATGTTAGTTTCCAAATGTCAACCAAGCACTAACTAGGGGAGTATCTCAGGATAGCAATGTCAGGCCTATTATGTTAACACTTTTCTGCACAATTTGATAAGTCTAAATGACTCCCCAGAGAGATACAGAACTCAATCTTACATACTTATTTCACGAATTATGCCCCTCTATCTTATTTTTCTGTCTGAAATTTGTAGCTTATGTTTTCACAAAACCAAATATATCACATTTGTTTTTCATGTAATAGGAAACTGTACTGATATCATGAACACAGATAGGTACGTAATTGACCCTCAATGTTCCCAGATGCGATATTTGTAAATTTGCCTACTCACTGAAATTTATTTGGAACCCTAAAATTCATACTCACAGCTTTTGTATCATTTATGGACATACAGCAGGTGGTGAGAAATTGAAGAAGATACACATTCACAGTTGAGGCGGAACAAGACTATGCTCTGCCTTCTTGCTCAGATCTCATGCACAGATGACCAGAGAGTGGGGATGTTAGGAGCATTCGATGTAGTGCAAAAAGCTCCAGTTCTGGGGTTAGTGGGACCGAGTCTGACTCCCAACTCTGACACAACTTTGATATGGCAAGTCACTTAACACTCTGAACCTCATTTTCTTTTCTGCAAAATAAATAAAATAGAATCAACCATGATAAGTTATTTTTAAGATTTAACATTATATGTGAGATATATATATCTAGATATAGATGTAGACCTATAGATATAGATATACACTTATAAATTTCTACCAGGAGCAATGGCTCAGAATTCAAAAATTCAGTTTCCAACACCTATATAGAACATTACTGTGAATAATGACAATCAGCTGTGTATATTTTAATCCCCATTTCTTCATTCTGTGTTGGATTTTCTTCCTGCTGAAGTTTATGGTTTACAGATTTTAGTGTGTGCTCGATAGTGTTAAAATATCGTAGTATTTTTTATTATAAAGTAATTTAATTGGGTTACCTTCTAGAATAATTAGTAGGATATCAGATTTTGGGTTAGGTTGACAACTTTCATATATTATTCAATTTTTCTTGGCATTATTGAGCTGATAAGAAATCTGCTACAGGTTTAATTATTGTTCCCTTGTAAGTCAGCAGTTCTTGTCCTCAGGTGGCTTTTAAAATCTTCTGTCTTTGATATTTTGTAGTTATACTATAATGTATCTATGTGTTGATTTATTTTTTTTTCTTCTGCTTTGCTGTCAGAAAGTCCTTTTGAATGGAGTACTAATGAATTTCTTTATTCCTGGAAAATTGTTTACCCTTACTTCTTAATATTGATTTTCCACCAGTTTCTGTTTTTCTTCTAGGAGAGAGATTGGCAAACTAAGAACATTGCCTGCTTTTGTTAACAAACTTTTATTACCCATTTGTTTTTGAATTGTCTATAGATGCTCTGGTATTGTTTGGCTTGCAAAACCTAAAATATTTACTATCTGGCTCTTTAATCCCTGATCTAGAGCTCCTACTAGATGTGTATTGAAATAATGTTTACATTTTAAAATTTATTCTTCATATTTTTGAGTGATGTTATGTTTCTATACGTGTTCTTGGTTTTCCAATTTATTGATTCTCTTCAAGCTTTCAGTCTAGGGTTTATTAATTTTTTTGCATTTAAAAATGTTAATGATGACTATATTTCCAACATTTTAATTTGATTCACCTCATATAGATTGCTTATGATTTATTTCATCTTGTTCTATTTCAGAGTTTCTTGTATATTTTTATGAAATTTTTTTCATTATTTCATCCATGGAATTTAAATTCCATGAAGGTAATGATTTTTGTGTGTCTTGTTTGTTTGGTGCTATTCCCAACACCTAAAATTATGTCTAGCATTGAATTGGCATTTCATAGATATTTGTTATCATCTAGGATTCTAAATATAATTATTTAGAGTATTTTGCAAAAACCATTTAATTTTTTGTCACATAAAGTAAATTTACTTCCAAATTGTTGATTTTGTTGCTTCTCTTTTTTATATTCCTTATGTTGGTTTGCCAGAAGGTGAGTTTGCTCCATTTCTAGACATGTGGCCACACTTACCTATGCCCTCTTTTTTCCTAACAGCAGTGTTTCATGTAAGCCATAGACCCAACCAATGATGGGGGCTTTCTTTTTTTTATCCAGAACCTGCTCAAAAGTAGGACCAGGGTAAACAAAAGGGTTCCAGAAGTAAGCTGAGTTCTGGTCACTGACTCTTGTAGAGCACCTTTAGTCCCTCTTATTCAGGATGACTTAACTTCCAGGTGCCTCTGTTGGTTTCTGGAGTACAGGAAACTTGCAACTTCTGCTCCTGGTGCTGTTTTTTATTTCTGTTCTGTTTCATCTCCTAGGAATATCTAACGTGTTTGTGAGGCCAGTTATATATTTCTAAAATGTTCTCTTTTTATAGCCTGTGGTTTGAGCCTAGTGGTTTATTGAGTGTGTAATTTTACCATGCTTCTTCATTCTCATTCTTTACATTTACTTATTTGTTTTGCACCCTCATTTATGTGTTGCCTCTATTACATCCAGTGTCCCTCTATACTGGGCCATTTTCACTGCCACATAAGCATGCTGTAATATTTATTAGCTTACTAAAATATTTCTTTACCTCACATTTTCCTGCAGCTTCAGGCCATACTTTTATTTTGTCTTATATTACATGCCTCACAATTGTTGTCTATACTTCTATTTCTTCTCCCATCCTGTTCTCACTGCACTCTACTGCCTCACTGAGATCATGCAGTTGTGAACCCCAAAGACCTACACATCTGAGATTCACTGATTGTCAATCTTCACCTCATATAGATTATTTGACACACTCGATCACACTTGTTAGATCTTAAAACCTTTGGTTTGCTTCAATTTGGTGATGCCCTTACTCTTCTGAGTGTCCTTTGTCTTTCACTCATTCTCAGGCTCTTTCTCTGGACCCTTGTCAAGTTTCTAGATTCAAAATAATAATAATAATAATAATAACAACAATAACGATAATGTTGTTGTGGCCCAGCAATCAGTCTCAGACATATTCTGTAGTTATACTTACTCCTTAGAGACTTTCATTGAGTTCCATATTTTCAACTGCTATGCCTAAGCTTCTGATGCAATGATTTATATGTCTCACCTAGCCTTTCTCTTTTATCTTGGAGTCTACATCCTGCCTTGGGTTTTTATTAGGTATTTCAATCTTAGTATGTTCGAAATGGGACTGTGGATTCCTTCCTGAACCTCAGTTAAAATACTCTTTTTCCTGTGTATTCCATCATTTTAAATGATATCTACATTCATTTGGATTGAGCAAAAGAAAAAACCTTGTAGTTATACTTGACTTCTCTCTATTTCTAACAACACCTAGTGTATCAGAAAAGCCTACTTGCTCTATCTGTAACGGTATATTCACAGTCTGACCATTTACTACCATGAGCATGACTAGATGATGTTTAATCTGCAATAATCCCTCATCAGAATAGTTAGCTAACACCTCAGTTTCCCTTTCTCAACTCCTAGGTCCTATCTTCTGCACAACTGCCAGTGTTTCTTATAAAATGTAAGACAGGTTATTTTATTCTCCCATTCATAACCTTCCAATTGCTTCTTATAACACTGATGGTAAAATTTAAAGTCCTAATGACTGTATTATTTGGCCCTGCTGCCATATCTAAGTTTTACAGGATTTGATCTTCGCTACATACCTGCTTATTTGATGTAATTTTCTAGCAGTTCTGTTCACTCATTGACCTGCAGGCACATTGTCCTGATTTTTCCTCCACAAACACACCAAGATTATTTTTCTCTATAACACATATTTCAGCAATGCAGGTTCACCTCTATTTGATAGGTGAGGAGGGTAATAATGTCAGCATAAAGCAAGGTTGTACTACATCTATATATGATTGTTTTCCTAGACAATGGGAACTACATGGCAAGAGAAGAGTTATAGCTACTTCCACAGGGAAGAAATAAGCCTTTGCTCAGCTGCTGTACTGGAGGTTAAGAACCCACTCTAAGAAAAAACAAGGCACGTTTACCAGCACACCTTACCCCCCAGCCTTGCATAACTCTCAGCTGTGTGGGTTGGACTGTCTCCCATGCTCACTCAATGGCTCTCTCAAGCTCTTACATCTACATTTTCTTCTTCATTCTCTCAGCTCTTGCAAGCCTAAGTCTGATATTAAGAGTTGCCAACTGATTTCAAGTTATTGATTTTGTGCATTTTAAAGACCCACATTATGGTAGCACCCAGTCATGTTTAACTACCTACCTAGGTGACCCAGTTGGTTGTACCCATAACTATTTATGTCATCACTTTTGAATTTGTAAAAAATGTGTGTGATCTGCTCTGTATTAATCCGTTCTCACGTTGCTAATAAAGATGTATCCAAGACTGGGTAATTTATAAAGGAAATAGGCTTAATTGATTCAGTTCAGCATAGCTGGGGAGGCCTCGGGAAACTTACAATCATGGCGGAAGGGGAAGCAAACATGTCTTTCTTCACATGGTGGCAACAAGGAGAAGTGCCCAGTGAAAGGAGGAAACGCCCCTTATAAAACCATCCGATCTCCTGAGAACTCACTCACTATCATGAGAACCGCATAAAGGTAATTGCCCCCATGATTAAATTACCTCCCACTGGGTCCCTGCCATGATACATGGGGATAATGGGAACTACAATTGAAGATGAGATTTGGGTGGGGACACAGCCAAACCATATCATGCTCCTAATATTAATTCCCTTTAAATCCAATTAATTTCAGTACATAACTTTTCAGAAAGCAGTTTGACTTGACCCTCTAACACTACTATAAATACATAAAAATAGCAGAAACACCTACATTCTCTTGCCTCTGGGTCTTGGCATCTGTAGTTCTCTCAGTCAGTGACACTACTCCAAATAGCCTCGTGACTTGTTCCCTCACTTCATTCAAATCTCTCTTTAAATGATTGCCTCTCCAAGAGATCTTCCTAAACAATACATCTAAAATAATACCCACCCTCATAACTCTACCTCCTTAACTTCTCTTAACTTTCTTCTTGGCACCTGACATTACATATCCATTTGTGTATGGGTTAATTGCCTGTTTCCCATAGTGGAATGTAAACTTTATCAGGGTAGAGCCTTTGTTTTGTTCACTGCAATAAAAATTTTGGCAAATAGCTAAGTGGTTAGTAAACATTTGTTTAATGAATGAATAAATGACTCAATGTATGGATAGTTTCATTTTCTAAAAAAACACTTTATCAAAAATAGTTCTGATGCTGACTACTTTAAGAAAATAATTTCTCATTTCCAACTACATGTTAAATCAAATAAATTATTTTAAACCTAAGAGTTAATTTCATGAGTTAATCCATTTATCTACAAACCATTGCTAATAACTTAAATAAAATTGCTCTTTTAAATAAAACTTCTTAAATAAAACTTAAATAAAAATAAAATAAGTTTTAAATAAAACTTCTCTTAACTAAAAAGAATTGCTTTAGGATGCTTAATGTTATCATTAATAATTTCAAGAGAGTAATTTAAAGCTCTATGGCATAGTAGGAATGCTAGATCTTTAAATTAGAAAAAATAAATCTACTAAATATAATAATACATTTGTTTAGTTTCATTCTTTATTTTCCAATGAGATATTTAAAGGATCAATACTAGATGATACCGACATTTAACCTCTTCAGCTATTTGTTTCTTTCAAGATTATGGTTATCACAGCCTGTTTTATTTTTCCCTCTGTTTATTTTATTTATGCTTCATGTGTCAGGTGGAATAATGGGCTCTCATTTCCCAGAGGTGAAAAACCTGCAGGGAAACAAAAGTTTTGATTGTTACAAGGCAGAATTAGAGCTTGTCTGGAATTTACTATCCTCTTCACATATTCCTTGAGCTAGAAAGACTTCTATGTGGCATGGGTGGGAGTGGAGATGCATGCAAGTTTGTGGGAGGTGAAAAGCAGAGATAGGTGAGGGAGGACATAGGAACTGAAACCAGGAGGTTTTTGTGTGTGTAGAACAATTTGCCTTACACATTCACAGGTGAAGCATTTCCTACATAATGTGCTATTTTGAAGATTTTTTTGTAATCTGGAGGAACTAGTAAAGTAGTCATAGGTGTATTTATTACAAAGAAATTCTTGTATTAACATTATAACAAAATTTAACTAATTATAATTTGGAGGTAGATTTGCTATATTTAGAAATATCCCTTTAGCACCAAAGCCTAAAATATGTTTTCAAACAAGTTAAATATATGTTGTTTATCTTTTGGGATATTGTGGTGTTAGGCAATAACTTCCTTTATCATCAAGGCTGCCATATAACAGCTCTGAGATATTAAAGAAACGTATCTTTCAGGAAAATTAAACTTCCTTTGACAGTAAGTTTTTTTATGGTTGTTTTTGAATCATATGATTTAACTGATCCTATTCTCCTAAATCCAGTTGATTCTAAAAAACATTTTCAGCAGGTATAGAATTAAAATCTGATTACCTAAATTTTACTTAAAAATATAAGACTGTAATTTTAGGGTAAACAGTTTATATTTTCCTATGTTTTCCCATATTTGCAGTAAGGAAGAAAAGTGGCTAAGATTATGAGTCTGTAATTTAGCTGCTTGGATTAGACAGCTTTCTGCACCTATTGTTTGTGATATTTTCTACAAACATACATTTGTTTATTCATCTATAAAAATGGCATAGTATTAGTAACTACTTTAGATAATTTTTGTGATGATTAAATAAATTAATGAATTTAAAGCATTTAGAACAGCATCTGATATTTAATAGGTATCCAGTAAGGGTAATAAGTGCTTGCTATACTTCCTTCTTCCTCCTAAATATGTTTGCAGATCAGTGGAGATTTAGCAGCAAAGAATTTAAAAATTAAGAGCAATAGCTAAATGCAAGCTACTTACGAGGTTAGTAGATATATTATAGTTAATAATAATTTAAGAATATTAATCTTTTAAATGTAATATTTTCCTAAATGCAACCATTAGTCCATGTAGCCTTAGAAACATTACTTTTGTTAGTGTGTTTTTATATCTCGGTATACGATCATACAATAAAAAATAGAGCTTGATGCAGAAAAATTCAATAAGATAGAAGATATAAAATAACATTTTAACAGACATGATGACATACTAAGAATGGAGAATCATTTTTGAGCTTCCAAATTATTAACAGAAATAATTCATATGACAAAAGACTTGAAATTATTGTATGTATATTTAAAGAGGTGACATATCTACCATAAAAACTTTAGGATCTGGTAACTTGGTCATAAAAATTACCTTGGGGCTGAAACCTGGCATATGCTGTGTTCATTTGAAGCACAAATTCTTCTCATTATTCACAAATGTTCATTGTTATCTTTTAAAAATCAAGAAAAACATTAGTTTTATATTTCTAATGTATTAAAATTTAATGGAAAGTAGAGTTTTATTACAATGGAAATTTTTGTTTTGAACTTATGGTTAAACGTTAAAGACTGCAAGGAAACACATATACATAATCATAATGGGAATTCTACATTATAATTAATTTAGCAGTAGCATCTTGTGTCAGAGGGAAGATTTGAAGGCTAAATAAGACATGTGGTGGTCATCACTGCTTGGACTTACACACCCTAGGGGCTTCATTAGGAATAATCACTGTGTTATTCCTTTTGTAAAATTTATAAGCTTTAAGTACTATCAGTTAGAATTAGTCACAGATTAAAGTAAAATAAAATAACTGCAAATGTATTTTCTTCTTTAGAAACATAACTTTTTTATGACATTGAGCTATAGATTGTATGGAGAAGATAAAACTTGTGGAGTTTAAGCTAAATGGTGCTGATTAACACAGTAGGCCATTTGGGTAATATATTTTATTGGAATTACAAATTGAAATGCCTGATGGTAGTCAGAACAGAACTATGGGTATTGAAAAATTTTTCTATTCACCCTGATCTAGATTTTGCTCAAATTATTTTTAGTGCAACAGACTATGTAGATATAATATGTGTGTCTGTGTATGTGTGTGTGTGTGTGCGCGTGTGTACAGCTTTCTGGTTAGGAATTTTCAAATTACATATGCAGGTGGCAAATGTAACTTTTTACTTATCAATTACATAATCTCTGTTTTGAATACTTGATTGATGGCTCATAACTGAATCTAGTAGATTTCAATGGAGCTTATATATGTTAGTATATTTTGTTTCAATTGTACTTAATGACCTCAGGGTATACTCAAGACTCCTTTACTCACCGTGTTTTATGGAGTTCCTTGTCATCGATGGGTGTGGTATGTCCTCTATCTTATGCCATGCGTCTGAGAAGGAGCCTACCCTAAGGTCTTTGGTTGTTAGCATCTAGTACCACTGGCATCTGAGGCCATGTTTAAGGTTCCACTGTAGCTTTTATGCATTGGTTTTTGGGTTCCATAACTATTTAGGGGATTTCATCAATTTATATCACCATCTCAGATGCCCTAACGCCTTCTCAAGAAGAGCAGTGAACATGGGAAAGATTCAGTCTCACTTTCTCTCTTTTCTGTGACTGTGAGAGATTTGAGCATGATGGAGGCTTTCTCAGATTACCTCTACATGGAATTGCTCTATCACAATTCCTAATATATTGTTATTATACCATGCTGGTTTTATGGACTGCTCTCTGAGGGTCAGCATCTTCTTGGGTTTCAACCAGAAAGTAACCCAGTAACCTTTTGTATCCTTATCAAAACTATCCTGAATTTCTGCTATTTCCTATTATCTCTTATCCTGAGGCTAGACCCACATTGGGTCACGTGGGTTTAGAGCACCCTCCTAGACATCTGTAGAAGCATTTAACACCCTGTTGGATACTTTTATTTGCTCATCTGAATCTATTTCTCCACCATTCACCATCCTGCTCTGTGCTCTAAATGGTTGAATTATTTGGAATAAACAAAGGAGAACCCTTGCTTTCTGGCTTCCATCTCCTAATGGGATTTCCAGCAAGAGATTGGAGGGCAGAAGAAGGGTGATATTTGGAAATTAATTTTCCTGTTTCACTCTTACTACTCTATTGATGGCTAGAAATTCTGTCAGATGACCCTCTTCTAGGAGTATAGCTGATATTTCTGGGTTCTGCTACCTCTATTTCCCATTACGTGCTCTGGCTATGGATGGTAAAAACTCACCATTTTGTTATTCCCAGGATTTTTAACCAATCATTTGATTTCCCCAAATCCTGCTTATATGTTGTATGTTATCCTTTTATTTAGCTCTCCACAGTACCTATTTGTAATGCCTTCTTTTTGTTCATAGCAGTATTTGGTAGCATATGTGGCCCCAGCAAACACAGCTTCAAACTGGGATTCTGAGATTGGTTTCTCATATAGCTAAGAAGCACATGGCCAACATGCTCACTAGAGAGAAATATAACACAGTAGTCTGAATCAAGGGATAACATCATTATTCAACAGAATGTAAGGTGTTAGGAATCAGCTGGTTTGTAAATTAGTCTCTCTATTGCAACAATAATGATTATAAAGGCTGAGTGGTCAGCTAACTTTGTCACATGACCCCGCATAGTATATACAGAGAAAATAACAAACTGAGGCCTTGAATACTAATTCAAGGCTATGCAGTTGGAACCCCCAAATCTCAAGGAACTTCTATTGTTGACTGAGTCATCCCTTTTTCTGCAGAAGGCTGGTGGATGCACTTTACTGTCACATACAAGGTTGGAATAGTGATCATAATGAGCTTCACAGACAGAGTGACAGCAGATTAAATATTCCATGGGAAACTGTGATGATGTTCAATTGCTCAGGAAGTCTCTAGAAATAAAATAGTTGGGCAGCCTATGAGGTGTTTTGTGACATAAGCCGAGTCTGTAGATCTGGTGGACAAAACCTAGATCAAGTCTCCTTAAGGGATTCACATACTTTTACCAAGTTTCAGACCTCAGCTTCCCAGAAGAGGCTGACATAAAATACCTTACATGAGTAGCTGCTGGCATAGGCTATGACTCTCCCTCTAAACCTTGCCTTGAAGGGCCTATAGCCATTACCATATATATTGGGTAAAGGAATATACCCAGAACTTCTGGTATTATTAGGTCCTGCCTCTGAAATAGTGCTAATATTCAGAGACCTTGAATACCACCAAAGTATAATAGAGTGAGGGCAATGGGAATCCCAGGGGATGTGGGGACTCTTGGTCCCCTTTCTCCTTCCACTGGATTCTTTATGACCATCCACAAATCATGTGGTTATTTTCCCAAATCCAGGATGTATATAGTGTAAATAAATATACTACATATTTAGCAGAATCCTCACATCAATACTATGACCCATGAAGTCTGAGTCATTATGATAAAAAAGCCAATCCCACCTCTCACCAAGAAAATAAACCAACAGTCATACCATGTATTGAAGGAATTTCAGAGTAGTGCCATGATCAAAGATTTAAAGGAAGCAGAGTACTGATTCCTCTTATAGCCCTACTTTACCTCTGTTTGGTGCAAAATCACTTAGGTTTTAGAGAATGATTGCAGAATTGCTAAAAATTCAGTTGGTGAATCAGATGTGATAGTTTTGCTGCAAAAAGTCAACAGGGCCCCTGGTTCAGGATATATAATGATGAACTTAGCAATGCTTCTGTTGTTGATTCACATCAGCAAATATAATCAGAAGAAAATTAGATTCACTTGGAAGACAGCAATACAGCTACCCATAAGGTGTATTGCCATAAGAATATGCCAAATCTTTATCTCTCTATCTTATGTAGTCTAGAGGGCCCTTTATCATTTTGACATTCTAGAACTAATATGCAGGTTCATTATGCAGGTAAAATAGGGCTAATTTTACTAGTGACCTACATCATGCAAATGCTCTGAATTTTGCTATGCTTTTGAAGTTTCTAAGGGCCCAGTGGTGTTGGGTACATCAAGATATATTTTCTACAGAGAGAGGCAAATGATGGCGCCTTATATCACTAATCAAAGAGGCAAAAGACTTGGTGAGCCTCTTTGGATATAGAAGGATAAATATACTAATTTTGGGTATGTGCTCTGACCTGTTTACCAGGTAACCTTAATGTGGTCAGTTTTGAGTTGCACCTGAAGCTGTGTGGCATATTCAAGGTGTAGGGTAAACTATTCTGCCTCTTGCCTTTTGTCTTACCAAATGCAACAGAATTAGGGAAGTCTGTCACAAGTGGAGATGTTTTTCAGAGTGTCTGGCAAATGGCACTAGGAACCAAATTGCATTTGGTTTGTCGAAGGTCAAGAACTGTCCTGCTGAAAACTGTTATTTAAATAGAAAACTTGATACCAGGCTTCTTTAAAGGCATACATTTTAACTAGGATACCAAACTACACAGAATATACTACCTTCCAAGTGATAGACATGCCTGGCTCAGATCTCCCTGCAAAAAAAGTAAGGAATATGCTACAAGTAGTATAATTAGTCAACAGCCTCCAGCTGATGCACCTTAGCGGCGCCTCATAGCATTCACACTGAGGCCATGCTCTCTTTAGGCTTCTCCCAGTCAATGCCTGAGCTTGGCAGAAGCACTAGAGCCAGGCCATATCTACCCAACATGTGACTCGTATATTAGACATTTTTTGCTTTGGAGTTTCGCATTGCGTTGGCTGAGACATTCTCAGAGCTGCACTACAGCCTGGGGTTCATCCTGCTACTCTCCCTTCACAGGTATCAGATATGTACATAAAGTATCTGTCCATACCTTTTGGACATTTTTTAAGATTAAGTTGCTTGTTTTCTTATTGTTGGGTTTTAAAACATATTTTGATAGTTCTTTGTATCTTTTATCACGTGTGTGTTTTGAAAATATTTTCTCCTAGTCTGTAACTTGTCTTTCCATTTCCTTAACAACATCTTTTGAATAATAGGGGTTTTTAATTTTAATGAAGTACAATTTACCAGTTTTTTTCTTTCATGGATTGTGCTTTTGGTATACCTAAAAAGTCATACCCAAATCTAAGGTCACCTAGATTTTCTCCTATTTTATAGGTTTGTGTTTTACATTTAGGTCTATAATCTATTTTGAGGTAGCCTGTGTTTTACATTAAAGTCTATGATTCATTTTGAGTTCATTTTGTCTAGATTCATTTTTTCTTTTTTTTGCATGAGATGTCCAATTGTTCTGGGACAATTTCTTGAAGAGACTGTCCTTTCTCAGTTGAATTGCCTTTGGTTCTTTGTCAAAGACCTGCTGACTATTTGTTTTGATATTTCTCTGGAGTCTCTCTTCTGTTCCATTACTCTATTTGTCTGTTCTTTCACCAATACCACAGTCTTGATTATTGTAGCTTTGTAGTTAGTCTTAAAGTCAGGTGGCATCAGTCATATGGCTTATTTCTTCTTCAGTATTTTGTTGGCTATTCTGAGTCTCTTGCTTTTCCACATAAACATTAGGATAAGTTTGTTGATACCTACAACAGGGATCAAGTCATAATGAACTTTCATCTTTACAGTTTTGAATATTCTTATCCACAGACATAGAATATCTCTCCATTTATTTAAATTTTTTTATTTGTTTCATCAAAGTTTCATAGTTTTCCTCACATAGTTCTTGTATATACTTTGCTAGATTTATACCTAAGTATTTAATCATGGGGAAGCTTAGGTAGATGTTGTTGCACTTTTTACTTCAAATTCCAATCATTTATTGGTGATATATAGAGAAGCAATTTTTTTGTGTGTGTGTTTTAATTTGGTCTTTTGCAACCTTGCTATAATAATTTATTAGTTCCAGGAATTTTCTCATTCATTGTTTGGATTTTTTTATACAGACCATCATAGTATCTGCAAACAAAGGTGATTGTATTTAATGCTTCGCAATGTTCATACCTCTTATACCCATTTTTTGCAAGAGTTAGGAATTCCAGGATGAAGTTGTAGTGGTGGGAGGAGGCATTCTTGCCTTGCTCCTGATTTTGGGGGGAAAGCATCTAGCTTCTCACAAGTAAGTATGATGTTATATGTAGGTTATTGTAGGTTTTCTTTATCAAGATGAGGAAGTTCCCTTTATTTCTAATTTGCTGAGAGTTTAAAAATCATTAATAGGTGTTAGATTTTGTCAAATGTTATTTTTCTGCATCTAATGATAGGATCATATAATTTTGTTCTTTAGCCTGCTGGTGTGATGAATTACAGTAATTGATTTTCAAATGTTAAACCAATCTCACACACCTGGAATAAATCCCATTTGGTATTAGCATAGAATTCTTTTTATAACATTGTTGGATTGAATTTGTTAATATATTGGAGGAGTGCTACATTGATGTTCGTGAAAAATATTGGCCTATAATTTGCCTTTCTTATAATGTCTTTGTCCGGTTGGGTACTAGGTCATGCTGTCCTCATAAAATGAGTTGCCTCTGCTACTGTTTTCTTGAAGAGGTTGTAGAAAATGGTATCATGTTTTCTTATGTTTGGTAGAATTCACCAGTGAAAACATCTTGATGTGGTGCTTACTGATTTGGAAGATTATTAATTAGTGATTCAATTTATTTAATAAATATAAGCCTACTCAGGTTATCTATTTTTGGTAAATTGTGTTTTTCAAGAAATTGATTCATTTTATCTAAGTTATCAAATTTGTGGGTATAGAGTTGCTTATAGTTGTCCTGTGTAATTCTTTTAATGTTCATGGCATCAGTAGTGATGGCCTCTGTTTAATTTTTGATATTCATAATTTATGTCTCCTCTTTTTTTTACTTGGTTAGCCTGGTTAAAGGTTTGTCAAATTTATTGACCTTTTAAAAGAACTAGCTTTAGGTTTCATTGACTGTCTCCAGTATTTTCTTATTTTAAATTTCACTGATTTCTGTTTCAATTATTATGATTATTTTTTCTTCTGCTTGTTTTACGTATTTATATTTCTCTTCTTTCTCCAGCTTCCTAAGGGGAAAACTTTATTTATTTATCTAATATCTTTCATTTTTCTATTCTGTGCTTTGCATGCTATAAATTTCAATCTAGGCACTGTTTTCACTGTATCCCACAGATTTTGACAAGTTATGTTTTCATTTTCATTTGGTTCAAAATATTTTTAAAATTTCTCTTGAGACCAATTTTTTGACCCATGTATCATTTAGAAGTATATTGTTTAATTTCCAAATAATGTGGGACTTTCTGACCATTTTTTCTGTTATTGATTTCTAGTCTAATTTCATTATGATCTAAGAATATACTTCATATGATTTTAATTCTCCTAGACTTGTTAAGCTATGTTTTATGGCTCGAAATGTGGTCTATCTTGGTGAATGTTCCATGTAAGCTAGATAATAATGTGTCTTCTGTTGTTAGATGAAGTATTCTATAAATGTCAATTAGATTCAGTTGATTGATTATACTGTTTAGTTCAACTATATCCTTACTGATTTCTGCTTCCTAGATCTCTCAATTACTGTTAGAAGTGTGTTGAGGTCTCCAACTATAGTCAGACAGCACATAACAATGTTTTGGACAACCCGGGACCACATATACAGGGTGGTCTGATAAGAGTATAATGAAGCTGAAAATGTCCAGTGATGACATAGCCATCATAAGCTTGTAGTGGATGCATTACTCATGTGTTAGTGTTGATGCTGGTGTAAACAAACCCACTGTCTTGCTAGTCTTATAAAAGTACAAGAAGTACAATTATGTATAGTACATACTTGATAATGATAATGTCACTGATATATGTGTGTATTATACTATTTATTGTTAAAGTATACTTCTTCTACTTATAAAAAGAAAAGAGGTTCACTATGAAACAGCTTAATGCAGGCCTTTCAGGAGCCATTTTGGAAGAAGGGATTGTTATGGTAGGAGATGACAGCTCCATACATATTATTACTCCGAAGAGCTTCTAGTAGGATGACATGTGGAGGCAGAAGAGGTGATATTGATGATCCTAAACCTGTATAGGCCTAGGTTAATGTGTGTATTTGTGTCTTTGTTTTTTAACTTGAAGAGTAAAAATAAAATTAAATAGAAAAAAATAAAATGAAATAGAAATAAAATTAAATAAAATAGAAAATTATATTATATAATATATTTTTGTACAGCTGACAATGTGTTTGTGTTTTATGTTATTATTACAAAAGAACCAAAAAGTTTTTAAAAAGTTACAAAATGAATAAAGTTAAAAAGTTATAATACCCTAAGGTGAATTTATTATTGAAGAAGGAAAATATTTTTAAAATAAATTTATTGTAGCCTAAGTGTATGGTTCTTAAAAGTCTACAGTAGTGTAATGGCCTGGGCCTTCACATTCACTCACCACTCACTCACTGACTCACCCAAAGCAACTTCCAGTCCTGCAAGCTCCTTCATAGTAAGTTTCCCTATACAGGTGTACCATTTTTATCTTTTATATCATATTTGTACTGTACCTTTTCTATATTTTGATAGACTTAGATACACAAATACTTAGCATTGTTACTATTGCCTAGACTATTCAGTAATGTAACGTGCTACACAGGTTTCCATCCTAGGAGCAATAGACTATACCATGTAGCCTGGATGTGTGGTTGGCTACACCATCTAGGTTTGGGTAAGTACATGCGATGATGTTTGCACTATGACAAAATTGCCTAATGATGAGCTTCTCAGAATGCATTCAATCTTTATGTGACACATGACCAAAAAATGGTGGTTTTTCTATTTCTCTTTGCATTAGTTTTGGCCTTATGTATTTTGATGTGGATACACATCAAGTTGCAAGCATATTCAGAATAGTTATGTCTTCTTGGAAGATTGAACCCCTTTATCATTATGGAATTCCTATCTTTATATCTTATATATTCCTAATTATAAAGTATGTTTTGTCTGATATTAATAAAGCCAATCAATTTTTCTTTTAATTTGTGTTAGCATGGTATATCTTTCTTCAACTTTTAGTTTTATTCTATCTGTGTCCTTATATTAAGAATGTGCAGCTCACGAGGTCAGGAGATCGAGACCATCCTGGCTAACATGGTGAAACCCCATCTCTACTAAAAATACAAAAAATTAGCAAGGCATGGTGGCAGGTGCCTGTAGTCCCAGCTACTTGGGAGGCTGAGGCAGAAGAATGGCGTGAACCTGGGAGGCGGAGCTTGCAGTGAGCCAAGATAGCGCCACTGCACTCCAGCCTGGGTGTCAGAGCGAGACTTCATCTCAAAAAAAAAAGAAAAGAATGTATTTCTTGTAGAAAACATACAGTTGGGTCTGGCTCTTTAGTCACTGTCAGATTCTTTTTTAATTGGTATATTTAGACCATTTATACTTGAAATGATTATTGATATAGTTGCAGGAATATCTAGCATATTTACAACACTTTACTATTTGTTGAACGTTTTCTTAGTTTCTTGTCTTTGTAAATCTTCCCCTCTGTTTCTGCCTTTTCTGGTTTTAATAGAGCATTTTATATGATTTCATTTTGTCTTCTCTCTTAGGATATCAGATATATTTCTTAATTTTTTAGTGGTTGCACTAGAATTTGCAGTATACTTTTATAATTAATGTAAGTGTACTTTCAAAAAATTCTGCACTGTTTCATGGTTAATGCAGGTAATCTATTCCTAATTTTTCCCTCCTGACACTTATGACATTGCTGTCATTTTTTTCATTTATCAAAATGGTAAAATCATTCAATACATTGCTTTTATTGTAATTTTGAACAGTTATCTATTAGACCAATTAAGAATACAAAGAAATATTTATTTTACCTTTACTTACTCATTCCCTGATGCTCATTTTTTAAATGTAGATCTGCTTCTGAAATATATCATCTTTCTTCTCTCTGAAGAACTTCTTTTAAAATTTCTTGGCCGGGCACAGTGGCTTATGCCTGTGATCCCAGCACTTTGGGAGGCCAAGGTGGGTGGATCATGAGGTCAGGAGATCAAGACCATTCTGGCTAACATGGTAAAACCCCATCTCTACTAAAAATACAAAAAAAATTAGCCGGGTGTGGTGGCGGGCGCCTGTAGTTCCAGCTACTCAGGAGGCTGAGGCAGGAGAATGGTGTGAACCCGGGAGGCGGAGCTTGCAGTGAGCCGAGATCCTGTTACTGAACTCCAGCCTGGGCAACAGAGCGAGACTCCATCTCAAAAAAAAAAACAAAAACAAACAAACAAACAAAAATTCTTGCAAGGCGGGTCTACTGGCAACAAATTACCTCAATTTTAATTTGTCTGAGAAAGTCATTATTTTCCCACTTCTGAAGGATGATTTTGCAGGATACAGAATTCTAGGTTGGTGGGTTTCTTTCTTTCAAAACTTCACATATCTCAGTCTACTCTTTTCTTGCTTACATGGGTTTTGAGAAGTCAGCTGTAACTCTTTGCTCCTTTCTAAGTAAGGTGCTTTTTTCCCTCTGCTTCTTTTATGATTAAAAAAAATTTGATTTCTTTGCAGTTTGGATATGATGTGCCTAAATCTGGCTTTTTGGGGGCATTTATCTTGCTCAGTGTTCTCTGAGCTTTCTGGATCTATTGTTTGGTGTCTGACATTTATTTATGAAAATTCACACTCATTGCTTGAAATATCTGTTCCTTCTCTCTTCTTCTTCTGGTATTCTCATTATGAATATATTACACCTTTTGTAGTTGTCCCACAGTTTGTGGATAGTCGGTTCTGTTTTTTTTTTAAGTCTTTATTCTCCCAGATTTTCAATTTTGAAAGATATGTATTCAAGCTCAGAGATTCTTTCCTCAGCCATGCTCAGTCTAATAATGAGCCAGCAAAGACAATCTTTGTTACAGTATTTTTTATATCTAGCATTTCTTTTTAATTCTTTTTAAATAATTTCCATCTCTCTGCTTATATTAACCATCTGTTCTCGCACATTATCTACCTCTTCAATTAAAGCCCTTAGCGGGAGGAGCCAAGATGGCGGAATAGGAACAGCTCCGGTCTACAGCTCCCAGCGCGAGTGATGCAGGAGACGGGTGATTTCTGCATTTCCATCTGAGGTACTGTGTTCATCTCACTAGGAAGTGCCAGACAGTGGGCGCAGGTCAGTGGGTGAGTGCACCGTGTGCCAGCCGAAGCAGGGGCGAGGCATTGCCTCACTCGGGAAGCGCAAGGGGTCAGGGAGTTCCCTTTCCAGGGGTGACAGACGGCACCTGGAAAATCGGGCCACTCCCACCCGAATACTGTGCTTTTCCGACCGGCTTAGGAAACGGTGCCCCAGGAGAGTATAGCCCGCACCTGGCTCAGAGGGTCCTACGCCCACGGAGTCTCGCTGATTGCTAGCACAGCAGTCTGAGATCAAACAGCAAGTCGGCAGCCAGGCTGGGGGAGGGGCGCCCGCCATTGCCCAGGCTGGCTTAGGTAAACAAAGCAGCCTGGAAGCTTGAACTGGGTGGAGCCCACCACAGCTCAAGGAGGCCTGCCTGCCTCTGTAGGCTCCACCTCTGGGGGCAGGGCACAGACAAACAAAAAGACAGCAGTAACCTCTGCAGACTTAAATGTCCCTGTCTGACAGCTTTGAGGAGAGCAGTGGTTCTCCCAGCACGCAGCTGGAGATCTGAGAACGGGCAGACTGCCTCCTCGAGTGGGTCCCTGACCCCCGAGCAGCCTAACTGGGAGGCACCCCCCAGCAGGGGCAGACTGACACCTCACACGGCCGGCCAGGTACTCCAACAGACCTGCAGCTGAGGGTCCTGTCTGATAGAAGGAAAACTAACAGAAAGGACATCCACACCAAAAACCCATCTGTACATCACCATCATCAAAGACCAAAAGTAGATAAAACCACAAAGATGGGGAAAAAACAGAGCAGAAAAACTGGAAACTCTAAAAAGCAGAGTATCTCTCCTCCTCTAAAGGAACGCAGTTCCTCACCAGCAACGGAACAAAGCTGGACGGAGAATGACTTTGACGAGCTGAGAGAAGAAGGCTTCAGACGATCAAATTACTCCGAGGTACGGGAGGATATTCAAACCAAAGGCAAAGAAGTTGAAAACTTTGAAAAAAATTTAGAAGAATGTATAACTAGAATAACCAATACAGAGAAGTGCTTAAAGGAGCTGATGGAGCTGAAAACCAAGGCTCGAGAACTACGTGAAGAATGCAGAAGCCTCAGGAGCCGATGCGATAAAATGGAAGAAAGTGTATCAGCCCTGGAAGATGAAATGAATGAAATGAAGCGAGAAGGGAAGTTTAGAGAAAAAAGAATAAAAAGAAACGAGCAAAGCCTCCAAGAAATGTGGGACTATGTGAAAAGACCAAATCTACGTCTGATTGGTGTACCTGAAAGTGACGGGGAGAATGGAAACAAGTTGGAAAACACTCTGCAGGATATTATCCAGGAGAACTTCCCCAATCTAGCAAGGCAGGCCAACATTCAGATTCAGGAAATACAGAGAACGCCACAAAGATACTCCTCGAGAAGAGCAACTGCAAGACACATAATTGTCAAATTCATCAAAGTTGAAATGAAGGAAAAAATGTTAAGGGCAGCCAGAGAGAAAGGTCGGGTTACCCTCAAAGGGAAGCCTATCAGACTAACAGCGGATCTCTTGGCAGAAACCCTACAAGCCAGAAGAGAGTGGGGGCCAATATTCAACATTCTTAAAGAAAAGAATTTTCAACCCAGAATTTCATATCCTGCCAAACTAAGCTTCATAAGTGAAGGAGAAATAAAATACTTTACAGACAAGCAAATGCTGAGAGATTTTGTCACCACCAGGCCTGCCCTAAAAGAGCTCCTGAAGGAAGCGCTAAACATGGAAAGGCACAACCGGTACCAGCCACTGCAAAATCATACCGAAATGTAAAGACCATCGAGACTAGGAAGAGACTGCATCAACTAATGAGCAAAATAACCAGCTAACATCATAATGACAGGATCAGATTCACACATAACAATATTAACTTTAAATGTAAATGGACTAAATGCTCCAGTTAAAAGACACAGACTGGCAAATTGGATAAAGACTCAAGACCCATGAGTGTGCTGTATTCAGGAAACCCATCTCATGTGCAGAGACACACATAGGCTCAGAATAAAAGGATGGAGGAAGATCTACCAAGCAAATGGAAAACAAAAAAAGGCAGGGGTTGCAATCCTAGTCTCTGATAAAACAGACTTTAAACCAACAAAGATCAAAAGAGACAAAGAAGGCCATTACATAATGGTAAAGGGATTAATTCAACAAGAAGAGCTAACTATCCTAAATATATATGCACCCAATACAGGAGCACCCAGATTCATAAAGCAAGTCCTGAGTGATCTACAAAGAGACTTAGACTCCCACACATTAATAATGGGAGACTTTAACACCCCACTGTCAACATTAGACAGATCAACGAGACAGAAAGTCAACAAGGATACCCAGGAATTGAACTCAGCTCTGCACCAAGCAGACCTAATAGACATCTACAGAACTCTCCACCCCAAATCAACAGAATATACATTTTTTTCAGCACCACACCACACCTATTCCAAAATTGACCATATACTTGGAAGTAAAGCTCTCCTCAATAAATGTAAAAGAACAGAAATTATAACAAACTATCTCTCAGATCACAGTGCAATCAAGCTAGAACTCAGGATTAAGAATCTCACTCAAAACCGCTCAACTACGTGGAAACTGAACAACCTGCTCCTGAATGACTACTGGGTACATAACGAAATGAAGGCAGAAATAAAGATGTTCTTTGAAACCAACGAGAACCAAGACACAACATACCAGAATCTCTGGGATGCATTCAAAGCAGTGTGTAGAGGGAAATTTATAGCACTAAATGCCCACAAGAGAAAGCAAGAAAGATCCAAAATTGACACCCTAACATCACAATTAAAAGAACTAGAAAAGCAAGAGCAAACACATTCAAAAGCTAGCAGAAGGCAAGAAATAACTAAAATCAGAGCAGAACTGAAGGAAATAGAGACACAAAAAACCCTTCAAAAAATAAATGAATCCAGGAGCTGGTTTTTTGAAAGGATCAACAAAATTGATAGACCGCTAGCAAGATTAATAAAGAAAAAAAGAGAGAAGAATCAAATAGATGCAATAAAAAATGATAAAGTGGATATCACCACCGATCCCACAGAAATACAAACTACCATCAGAGAATATTACAAACACCTCTACGCAAATAAACTAGAAAATCTAGAAGAAATGGATAAATTCCTCAACACATACACCCTCCCAAGATTAAACCAGGAAGAAGTTGAATCTCTGAATAGATCAATAACAGGAGCTGAAATTGTGGCAATAATCAATAGCTTACCAACCAAAAAAAGTCCAGGACCAGATGGGTTCACAGCCGAATTCTACCAGAGGTACAAGGAGGAGCTGGTACCATTCCTTCTGAAACTATTCCAATCAATAGAAAAAGAGGGAATCCTCCCTAACTCATTTTATGAGGCCAGCATCATCCTGATACCAAAGCCTGGCAGAGACACAACAAAAAAAGAGAATTTTAGACCAATATCCTTGATGAACATTGATGCAA
Organism: Pongo pygmaeus; assembly: GCF_028885625.2. Classification (NCBI taxonomy): domain Eukaryota; kingdom Metazoa; phylum Chordata; class Mammalia; order Primates; family Hominidae; genus Pongo; species Pongo pygmaeus. The sequence goes on along the minus strand of NC_072390.2, from coordinate 47,948,793 downwards.
AAATCCTCAATAAAATACTGGCAAACAGAATCCAGCAGCACATCAAAAAGCTTATCCACCATGATCAAGTGGACTTCATCCCTGGGATGCAAGGCTGGTTCAATATACGCAAATCAATAAATGTAATCCAGCATATAAACAGAACCAAAGACAAAAACCACATGATTATCTCAATAGATGCAGAAAAGGCCTTTGACAAAATTCAACAACCCTTCGTGATAAAAACTCTCAATAAATTAGGTATTGATGGGACGTATCTCAAAATAATAAGAGCTATTTATGACAAACCCATAGCCAATATCATACTGAATGGGCAAAAACTGGAAGCATTCCCTTTGAAAACTGGCACAAGACAGGGATGCCCTCTCTCACCACTTCTATTCAACATAGTGTTGGAAGTTCTGGCCAGGGCAATTAGGCAGGAGAAGGAAATCAAGGGTATTCAATTAGGAAAAGAGGAAGTCAAATTGTCCCTGTTTGCAGATGACATGATAGTATATCTAGAAAACCCCATTGTCTCAGCCCAAAATCTCCTTAAGCTGATAAGCAACTTCAGCAAAGTCTCAGGATACGAAATCAATGTACAAAAATCACAAGCATTCTTATACATCAATAACAGACAAACAGAGAGCCAAATCATGAGTGAACTTCCATTCACAATTGCTTCAAAGAGAATAAAATACCTAGGAATCCAACTTACAAGGGATGTGAAGGACCTCTTCAAGGAGAACTACAAACCACTGCTCAAGGAAATAAAAGAGGACACAAATGGAAGAACATTCCATGCTCATGGGTAGGAAGAATCAATATCATGAAAATGGCCATCCTTCCCAGGGTAATTTACAGATTCAATGCCATCCCCATCAAGTTACCAATGACTTTCTTCACAGAATTGGAAAAAACTACTTTAAAGTTCATATGGAACCAAAAAAGAGCCCGCATCACCAAGTCAATCCTAAGCCAAAAGAACAAAGCTGGAGGCATCACACTACCTGACTTCAAACTATACTACAAGGCTACAGTAACCAAAACAGCATGGTACTGGTACCAAAACAGAGATATAGATCAATGGAACAGAACAGAGCCGTCAGAAATAATGCCACATATCTACAACTATCTGATCTTTGACAAACCTGACAAAAACAAGAAATGGGGAAAGGATTCCCTATTTAATAAATGGTGCTGGGAAAACTGGCTAGCCATATGGAGAAAGCTGAAACTGGATCCCTTCCTTACACCTTATACAAAAATCAATTCAAGATGGATTAAAGACTTAAATGTTAGACCTAAAACCATAAAAACCCTAGAAGAAAACCTAGGCATTACCATTCAGGACATAGGCATGGGCAAGGACTTCATGTCTAAAACACCAAAAGCAATGGCAACAAAAGCCAAAATTGACAAATGGGATCTAATTAAACTCAAGAGTTTCTGCACAGCAAAGGAAACTACCATCAGAGTGAACAGGCAACCTACAAAATGGGAGAAAATTTTCGCAACCTACTCATCTGACAAAGGGCTAATATCCAGAATCTACAATGAACTCCAACAAATTTACAAGAAAAAAACAACCCCATCAAAAAGTGGGCGAAGGACATGAACAGACACTTCTCAAAAGAAGACATTTATGCAGCCAAAAAACACATGAAAAAATGCTCACCATCACTGGCCATCAGAGAAATGCAAATCAAAACCACAATGAGATACCATCTCACACCAGTTAGAATGGCAATCATTAAAAAGTCAGGAAACAACAGGTGCTGAAGAGGATGTGGAGAAATAGGAACACTTGTACACTGTTGGTGGGACTGTAAACTAGTTCAACCCTTGTGGAAGTCAGTGTGGCGATTCCTCAGGGATCTAGAACTAGAAATTCCATTTGACCCAGCCATCCCATTACTGGGTATATACCCAAAGGACTATAAATCATGCTGCTATAAAGACACATGCACACGTATGTTTATTGCCGCATTATTCACAATAGCAAAGACTTGGAACCAACCCAAATGTCCAACAATGATAGACTGGATTAAGAAAATGTGGCACATATACACCATGGAATACTATGCAGCCATAAAAAAGGATGAGTTCATGTCCTTTGTAGGGACATGGATGAAATTGGAAAACATCATTCTCAGTAAACTATCGCAAGAACAAAAAACCAAATACCGCATATTCTCACTCATAGGTGGGAATTGAACAATGAGAACACATGGACACAGGAAGAGGAACATCACACTTCGGGGACTGTTGTGGGGTGGGGGGAGGGGGGAGGGATAGCATTGGGAGATATACCTAATGCTAGATGACGAGTTGGTGGGTGCAGCGCACCAGCATGGCACATGTATACATATGTAACTTACCTGCACGTTGCGCACATGTACCATAGAGCCTAAAGTATAATAATAATAATAATAATATTAATAATAATAAAAAGAAAAAAGAAAAAAAAATAAATAAATAAAAAAGAAAAAAAAAGCCCTTAGCGTAGTAATCATAGTTGTTTTAAATTCATAGTCTGATAATTCCAACATCCCTGCCATTATCCTGGTCTGGTTCTGATGCTTGCTCTATCTTTTCACACTGAGTTATTTTTTTGTTTTGTTTTGCTTTTTTTTTTGTATGCCTCATAACTTTTTGTATGCTTCATAACTTTTTGTTTAAAGATGTATTTGCCTATCACTCTCCAATTTGAGGGGCCATGATTTTCCCTGTGACCTCACTTCTGCAATGTATGTAAGAAACTTGGTTTTTTTTAGGGTAAAGTGGTGACTTCTAAGCTCTCTATGTGCCCGAGTCCCTCCTTGCTTTCTCAGGCCCAGGAGTGGTGACAGCTTTCATTTATTGGTAGCCTTATAGAGTACACCACCCCTGAGGGTTCCCTTAACCTTGTCACATTTGATAAAAACTGTCTTTATTAGATTTTGCTTAGTGACCTCACTTATGCATTTCATCTATTTCTTGACAGGATTCCAACTAATGGACACACTGTTCTTTATGACACTCATCATCCACCTCCCTCATGATTATTATGACCATTTTGTTTGGCTCGTGTTTCACAGGAAAAATGGAGTAAACCATACTTAATTAGTCATTTGAAGATGATTTTTTATGCATCCCTATAAAACAGGCTGAGTAATATATTGTGAAGTGCACTGATTTGAGTCACAGTTGGGTTTGAATTTAATTCTACTCATTGCAAACTGGGTGGCTCTGGACAAGTCACTTAACTTGTTCCAAATCACAGTTGCTATGAAAAAGAAAGATAATATATATTTTTTAAGAGATAGATTTGAGGAGAGGAAAGTGTACAATCTGACATGTGACAGTGTTCAATAAATAAATGGTAGTAAAACTACTGTAATTATTATTCAGAACTTTTTCAGGAAAAGTAAATCACTGATGAATAAACTTAGAAACTAGCAAGTGATTATGCTCATTGATTATAGAAATAACCATGAGAAAAGACAAGTGTTTCTTCATTTTCTCTTAGTAGTTTTTTGGTGAAAGACAATTCAGGAGACCTAGTCATGAATATAGTCACACACATGTGTATGTGTGTGAATATATATAGACACACATGCATATATATATATAGAGAGAGAGAGAGAGAGAGAAATAGATGCACGCATATATATGTATCTATCTATCTATATATATATATATATATATATATATATACACGTATCTATATGCCTCTCTGTTCAAGTGTATTCTGTATTGACTTGTTTTGACAGTTAAAGAAAATTTTATACCAGAATGCTAGGTTCCTACCATTAAGGGGAAAAAAGGAAAAGTCAAAGGAAATGAAGACTATCAAATATGACAGGATGCTTGCTGACTAAAAGGACTGTTGTGCATGGTAGTTGAAATAGGATTTCTGGCATAGATAATAAGCTTAAGTCACCAGAATAATTTTTCACTACAGGATTTAAATCTATTTCCATGAGGAGTCAGAGATGTAGGAGCCATGCCTGTAACAGTTTCCGAGTCTGCTACTTTCCAAAATCATGATCAATTCTAGGACACTAGATTCAGTTTTAGACAATGCTATCTTATAGGCAATATCTAAATGTGCTAAGACTGTTATGAATCGGGTAACATCATGACTGTCTTAGAGAATAACAATTTAATTTTCCCCAAACAGTGCAGAAATAATATTGACAGCTTATTAAATGACATGAATTTCACAGGCTGTATCTTTATTGAACATTCCCTTTATATTCACTTCTACTTTTACTTTTCTATAACTCACTTCTTCTCACAAAAAATTTAAGGCCAATACAACAAAAATATATAATGAAATACTAATATAATGTAAGTATCAGTAGAAAATCAGGACCAAAGAGTTAAAATAATTGCTTATATTAAGCTTAACGTCTGGTAGACAAGACATAAGGGGCACAATTTATACATGATTTACACTATTTTCTTGGGTTAAACAACTGCTGTCTGATTTGTCCTTGCACTCAACTTCCTTAAACCTTTCTCGCTTTGTCCCTCTCTACCCGCTCCCTCACACTAGCCCATGCACATCTGTGTACACACACACACCCCAGTTTCTTACATAGAATTTTGCATGGGACCATTGAATGATATGGTGGACAACATCATCTGAAACTTTTTAAAATGTAGTAGTATGTTTCATATGTCTTTTTAACATAGTGTTCTTTGATAAATTAGAAAGAGTGATGGAACACAGTAAAAATGACTCTGTAATGTAGTAAGGTAATAATGTTTTAATCAATAATCTGGTGTTGGTTTCATCTGATTCAGAAAAAGAACTGAAAGCATGTCTAAATGGCACAGTACTTTACATCTTTAAAACAACTTATATTCTGTAAATTGTATCCTTTCGGGCAAGCTTTATTAAAACTGCCCAGAGAGAGTCTGAGGCTGTGTTCTCTAATGAAGTGTTGGAGCCTAGGTATTCTAAAAAGCATACAGATTGAGAGCAGATCCACATGCTTTATGACAAGCAGATGGGATGAATTAAAGCTTATGACGAAACTTGAGGCACGCTGGCCTGGATAAATGACTACAACTTACTCAGAGAGGGTGACAACAGGGATATCTGTAGGAATGTTTAGCATTTAGGATCATTTAACATTAGCTTTAGGAAACTGTAATGGTAATCTTTAGCACATAAATGGGGTTAAGATTGTCTCCACATTCTATAACATTTATGAAAAGCCAAAATGGTCTGATTTTGAAATATTTGAAAAAATAGGCCATTATAGCGAAATATCAGTAATACTCATTTGGAACTTCTTACTTTCTCATTGTATATCAGTGTGAGTTACAAAATGAAAATGAATTGGTTGCTGTAAGAAGTAATTCGATGTAAGCAAATTGAATTTTGGAGAACAGCTGCCAAAGACAATAATTTTTAATTTAGAAAAATTGATATCATGTCACTCTTTCAGATATAATTAGATACCAGTTCCAATTACCTACTGTGGACCCTTATGTTCTATCTTAATAAAACATTATTATTAGTAAGTAAGAGATCTTAGCTCATTCTCCATGACAGGTGTGATATACATTTAGTTACCCTAAAAGTGGCTGAAAATAATTCTGATGTAAATTTTAAAAGGAGCATAGAATACTCCTTGTTAAATCTAATTCATGAAATGGTCTAGCATTCTCAGGAAATATATTAAAACATAAGCATGCTCAGGTCCTAAGGACTAATTGGATAAAAGATGGTTAGGTAGAGAAAACCAAGAACACTTGGAAGACAAATGTATGGCTGAACATGTTTCATATACTGAAAGCTTGCTTAGATTTAACTATACGTCTGTCCAATGTCTTTACTATTTTCTTTCTTCCTAAAGTACATTGTTCAGTGTAGGTTGGCAAATGGTAAAATTTGGTTTTTTTTCTTTGAAAATATTTTTAACTCTGCTCCTGAATGATAGTTTTGTAGGAAATGTATTTTTATTTGATTATTGTCTTCTCTCTGCGTGATTATTATATCACTTTATTCTGTCTTTTATTGTTGCTATAGAAAAATTGGATATTTATGTTTGTTCTGCTTTGTGGAAAATCTGGTTTGCTATTTGCTAATAAGATCACCTTGCCTATTGTACAGGAGGAAAAATGTCCTTTCCTTTATACGTTTAGGTTCATAGCTGAGGCCCTTATAACAAAAAAACATATTAACAAGAGAAAAGCATATACACCAAAGTTTTACATGACCCTGGAGTCTTCATAAGCAAATGAATATCCAAAGAAACAGTTAAACCTGAGTGATTTTTCTAGTAGGTTTGATGAAAAGTGAATAGTTGTGGAAAAATATTACACACAGAAAGGGTATGAGCTAATGGTAATAAACTGGGGGAAACTTAACAAGACCTGTTTGGTTGGATTCTTCTCTGTGTCCCTGTGTCTTCAGCAATAAGGAATAAGGATGCTCCTTTCCTCCAGGTATATGAGGGCACCTCCGACATGAGGGTCTTATGACCTGAGCCTGGGGAAGGTCAGAAAATCCTTTTTAGGTTTTATGACCTTCCAGGGAGAGAGATGGAGAGGAAGGTCAGAGTGACTTTCCTGCTTCTGCAATTTTCTAAAATTTCTTCAGCTTAAAAAAATTTAGGGTAGCATGTCCTAAAACCCATCACTACTAGGTTCTTGTTTATGATGATAAGTCTGGTATTGATTTAACTTTGCAGTGTCTGATTTCTGTTCTATTTGAGTTTCAGCCGCAATTCTGCACTGGGTTTACTGAGATACTCCTACATTTTTTAATTTCAAAATACCCACTTTTGTTTATGTGAAATAAGTTAATATGTGTATTAGCTTTCTTTGGCTGTGTAACAAATTACTGTAAGTCTAGCAGTTTAAAACAGTGTCCATTTATTAGCCTCACGGTTCTCTAAGTAAGAAGCCCAAGTGAGGTTGCCTGGGTTGTCTGCTCAGGGTCTCATGAGGCTGAAATCAAGGTGATGGCAGGACATAATCCATAATCTCCTTTTTTTTTTTTTTTTTTTTTTTAAGATGGGGTCTTGCTCTGTGCTCAGGCTAGAGTGCAGTGGCACAATCTTGACTCACTGCCATGCCTGCCTCCCAAGCTCAAGCAATCCTCCCACCTCAGCCTCCTGAGTAGCTGGGAACACAGGTGCGTGCCACCGTACCTGGCTAATTTTTTTGTATTTTTGGTAGGGACGGGGATTCACCATGTTGGCCAGGCTGGTCTTGAACTCCTGGCCTCAACTTATTTGCCTGCCTTGGACTCCCAAAGTGCTGGGATTACAGGCATGAGCCACCGTGCCCAGCCAGGACATATTTTCATTTTGAGTTCAGTGTTCTCTTCCAAGCACATCCAGATTATTTGTAGAATTCAGTTTCTTGCAGTTGTAGGACTGAGGTCCCCATTGCCTTGCTCGCTGTCACCTGGGATCATTGTCGGCTGCTAGAGGCTGCCTGCCTTCCTTGCCATAGGGTCTTGTCAATCTTCAAAGCTGACAATAGAGAATATCCCTTTGATAAATCCCTCTGATGCTTCAAACCTCCGACTCCAGGAAGATGTCAGTCCCTTTTGAGGGTTTACCCAATCAAGGCCAACCCATCCTGGATAATCTCCCTTTTTCAAGTCAATTGTGTCATGTAACAAACTAATCAGGAAAATGAAATCCACCATATTTAAAGTCCTGAGGATTATGCAGGTGTGTATAACAAGGGGTAGGGTCATGGGGGTCCATTTTAGAATTCTGCCTGCCACAACAGGGGTTTAGCAGTTATCAGTGAGTTCTAATTAAGAGAAACTTGTCAATAATGAGATTTCTAGTAGGTAAAGTTTTATTTTATGAGAAAAAATCTAGCTATTGTTTAAATATGCACATTTAGATATTGTGAACCCTCATGAATACATATTTACTGGCATGCAAATGATTCATTTGGTTTATAATTTAACATTGTATTGAGAACAAGCCAAAGTTTAATAATTAATGGAGGGAGATGGGAAAGTGGAGTGCATTCTTGAATCTATTTTTTAATTACAAAAAGAGCTCTGCTTCTGCATATATTAATTTAAGATTAAGACCTTCCACCAGTTTGCTAGTTATTGCTTCCTTTTTTTCATCTTTGGCTGAAAGGATCACATTCCAGGTACGGACTTGCTGGTTTTCCCCTCTTAGAAAGGATTACTAATTAAATTGCCTCTTAAAGTAAGAGACTTTGCTGATTTAACCTTGGCAGGCAATTGCCTGTACTCAGTGTTGCCTGGAAAAATGATTTCTCTGGATGAGAATGCGAATCTTTATTCTGATCCTGTTTTTTTTTTAACTGTCTTCAGTTTATAGTCCAGTGTTTGTTTTCATTCAAGAAGACGGTGAGAATAGTGTAAGACACGACTCTCCTCTGAAGCCTATTTCAGTTCACAGTGTATATTCACAGATGAAGAAACAAAATGTAGGTAATACATTTTGTGCCACTGATTTATGTATTTATTGATCTGTCGCCCAGGCTGGAGTGCAGTGGCACGATCCCCGTTCACTGCAGCCTCTAACCACTGGGCTCAAGCGATCCTCCTGCCTCGGCCTCCCAAAGTCCTGGGACAGGACACGCCTGGCACAGGGGTGTGCCACCACACCCGGCCTGCCACTTAGTATTTTGTCAGAAGGATCAATGCTTCAAAAATTTGTTTTTGAAAGAAACAGACCCTTAGAGAAATGGCTTGAATTAGTCTTGAATTAGTCATTTTCCCCACTTTCAGACACTAGGAAAAGCTCTCCTTTCCTCCTTAACAGTTTGTTGAGGTTTCTCAATACTGAAGTCACAACCAAACCACATGGGGTTATCGCATGGAGTCCTGGTTGTATCGTCCCAAGTAGCAAGAAAGAAAGAGGTCCTGCGGTCCTCCCGAAGGTGGACAAAGTCTGTGATCCCCTCACGTTCTAACCTCACCGTTGTACGAAGGGGCGTTGATTTGTCTCCACTCCTTCCCTCTCCGGTAAAGAGGGAAAGGAGTTGAGTTGGCAAATCTGTTACAACAGAAAGGGAAAGGCACTGGGAGAAGGCGGAGCGGGGGCGTCTTGGAGCGCTGATCGGGCGCCGAAACGCGGGGAGTCTGGGGCCAAGGGCTCGAACCAGGGGGCCCGGGAGCAGCAGCCGCCCGCTCCTCACGCCGCCGCCGCCGCCCCCGCGGTTGCCTGGACACGGGATAACCGACTTGGGGCCTCGACCGCAGCAGAGCCGGAGGGGTGGGCAGGCGCGGGTCCAGGAGACGCGCGGGGAGACGCGCGGAGCCGGTGAGTCGGGGGCGCTTGCGCCTCAGCCCAGGGCGCTGCCGGGTGGCGCCCACTCCCCCTGGCCGCCCGCCTGCGCGACTCCCGCGGGAGAACCAAATGCGATTCCCCGGCTGCCCTGCGGGAGTTAGAGTCGCCTAGTTCTTCACCCCTTCCGGAGGCGGCGGGGAGTCCTTGCCCCGCGCGTTTGAAAACAATTCCCCAAATCCCCAGTCCCATAATTCCCCAGTCCCCCAGTCCTTTTGCCCCCTGTTCCCCTGTCCTCCAGTTCCCCAATCCCCCAACCCCATTCCCCAGTCCCCCAGTCCCCCAGTCCCCCAGTCCCCCAGTCCCCCAGTCCCCCAGTCCCCTAGTCCCCACTGCCGGGGAAAGGGAAGCAGAGTCTCCCTCCGCTGGCCGCCTAGAGGAACTTCATCTTGTCTGTAACTGTGTCTCTAGCGTCTTATTCCTTTAAAATAATTATTTCAACTTTTATTTTGCTTATAAGGCCGCCTTGTGGTGGCTCATGTATTATTCCTTTGAACTGTTATTGATTTCGTTTCTTGATATTTAATTTTTCAAGTGTCTGCTCAATCAAATCAAATACTGAACAACTTCCTGGCGGAGAGGCTGAGAATTTTATACTTGCTTGCTCTAAAGCACCCCAAATAAGATGATCCACTCCAACACCTCCCCTTTACAGGTGAGAAAAGTGATATTCAGAGCTGATTTGTGATTTGACAAAAGTCAGATCCAACAATCTTCAAACTCAGGAATATAAGAATCTCCCGATTGCCAATTCAAAGCATTTTCTATTATTGTTTTCTTGACATTCATCCACTGCTCAACAAATATTTGTGAATTGACTTGGTAGCTTATCACTCCTATTTATCATTGGATAATCTGTTGTGTATTGATTGCTCTCGGCATCTTGACCCAAATACAGCATTCTTGACATCTCCCTCCTACCCTCAAAATATTGTTTCTTGGTCCTGCTCTAGTAATAGGTTTTAGAACACCACTTACCAAGTTTAAGAACTCAGAGACATGACTAGTTGTAAGACAAATCCAAGAATCCAGAGGATTTTCAGCTGTTTATGTTCAATTGTTATTTAGACATTCGTAAGAAACTAGTGTATTTCTATCTTGAATATATAATACTTCTCACTTTATTGTTGTAGTCATAAAGTTTTATTATAAACTATATCTGGCTAATTTCCAGAACTATCGAAAATATGAGTTTGATTGTTAGTCTACCCACTATCCCTGGATGGGTTGGGGTTGCTGCCAGAGCTTTTATCCACAACCCAGACTTCTCTCTCCTGCTCCCACCTCAGATTCAACACAACCTTAGACTCAACTAATTTGTTACCACATCCTCAGAATTTTTCTTCCTGTTCTATATTCCATAGCAGTGAATGGGATAATTGCATATATTCTTCTTTCTTTTATCTTTAGAATGTGAACTTCATTCTCACACTGGCTTATTCCACCAGTCTAGAACCATGATTTCCAAGAGCACTGGACTCATACATTCGCAAACTTGCACCTAAAAAGAAAATCTAGAAACACTCGATGGATTCCTCTTTGACCTCAGTTGGTTCAATTTGCCTGTCCCAAGAGCATTTATGTTGGAGATAAGGTTACTACGATTGGCAGCAGTGTCAGACTATGTGGATGGAGTGGGAAAACAATTACACACAAAAATGGAGCCCTCTAGGAAAGATAATTTCTGGGGGAAAATTCCATATTTCTCTACTCAGAGTTTATCTAGGCTTATGGGACTGAAGATTAATGAGATTAATGAGAATATTGGCTTCTAAAATGCTAGACTGCAGAGTACAGACAACATGGAAAGGAAGATGATGTGTGGTGAATGAGCAGGGAAAAGCAGAAAGATTAAGCAACTGGAATATTTAAAGTAGATGAAGAATTTGTATTGAGGTAATGATATAGGGAGAGAATTGGACTGATTATTTTATAAGCATCTGGGTTATATACCTGGTGGAAAGTTAGTACATCTACAAGCAGATGGTTGCATGTGTGTGAGCTCTAATGGCCATAGTAACTTCATGTCTGTTTTCTGCACAATAACACGAATTCTGTGTGTGTGTGTGTTTGCTATGTGTGTGTGTATGCCGTATATGGCATTTTAAAATCGATGTTGAACTTTTAACTTCATTTATAATGCTGCTGAAATAGAAGAAGACCACTCACATTAGAACAAGCCGAGGCTATTTATTCAGATCTTGCTAGAGGAAGGGAGTGAGCTACTATCACTTGCATTGGACCGAGACAGGGGAGTGGGGAGCTACTATCACTTGCATTGGCAGACAGGGGAGTGGGGAGCTACTATCACTTGCATTGGCAGACAGGGGAGTGGGGAAGCTATAAAGCTTCAGGTATGTTTTGACTGGAGGTTGTTGACATGGGGATACTGAAGGAGGGCTAACTAGAAGCAGGATATTTTATGTGACTGGTCTGAGGATCTTATTTGGCTTTCTCTGCTTAGTCTTGAGTTGGAACCAGGGGCAATAATTAGGAAAGCTGGCAGTCATCAACAAAGTCCTGACTGTTCCAGGCTGATCACTGTGGAAGTTATGGTTTGGCTTTCTGGACTGGTTGATGCAGATGTGTGGATTAGAGTTTTATTTTCATATGTGGTCTGGCCATAGTCCCTTTATATATTCAGTCAATGTTCATAAAAATTCAGTTAGGTAAATTTAAACTTACCCTCATATTAGAAAACTGATATTTGCACACATTGTATTTATGGACATGTAATTTGTTAATGAACTCTAGTTCACTGAATTTAAATTATTACCATGTATTAAGTGGTTATTATATGCTGGTGACTGGACTAAATATTCTGTACACATTATCTTATTTAAACCCTCACAATAACACTGTGAAGTATTGTTATTTTTATCATTTTCCACAGCAAAAGGCTGAAGCTCAAATACATTAACTACCCTTCCCAAGGTCAGATAGCCAGCTGGTAACAGGGCCCATGAGGAACTGAATTCTACATCTAACTGATTGAAAAGCTATGTTCTTTGGCATTTGATTATACTACTTTAATCATGATATGTCTATTTTATATTAGTTTATATCTATGAACATTACCATCTGGCCTCCCTTTCTGGGTACTTACTGAATGTGTGTGTGAACAGAGGTAATTGGAAGACCTATCATATGAACCGAAGGGATTCAACCTGCCCTTAGATCCTGGAAAACCTTTGGATTTAACCACAAACCAATGAACTGGATGAGATACCTGGGCATGTTAAATAAAATAGCAAAGGTGGAGGGGCGACAATATGGTTGAACAGACAGTAAAAGAATACAACCAACAAGTTATAGTGTGCATGGAAATTAGTTATTTGAACATCCCTGTACTGATGGTAAGTTGTTTAATGGACAAACTAGACAATTATTTTTGTTTCTTTAAAAATTTTCTTTGTGTAAATGGGACTTTATTATTTAAATTTGTTTTCCTTGAGGTAAAAACTATCCTCATAAATTGTAACTGTTGAGTCTAAAAATTACACTTGCGACAAATTCTTTGAGAGGCTGAAAAAACTAAGCATTTTTGCTAGAGAAATTATATTAATAAGAGGTAATTACACTTTAATCATCTTAAGTGTTCCATTGCTTACGGACTCCATTTGCTCGGTTTGTACTCCCAGAACAACTTTATAACGGGCAAAGGATATAGCATAACACAGAAACAACACAAGAAAAATATGCATGAAAAAGGACCTAGAGATCCCAGGCACAGGTTTCTTTGTTCTCCCACCTCTGGGTCATGCAGGTGCTCTTAGCCTATACCAGACTGTAACAATTACTGGTGTGCATGTGAAGCACTTCTGTAGCAGCAGACCCAAATCTGCTCACAGTGGAGATCTCTTATAATAAGCGTTTCATATAGACATATTCTAGCTATGTCACCAGCCTTTACTTTGAATGTCTTCCTCCCCCAGGCTCCACTGAAATTAGGTGCAATTATAAATTCAATTATTATTACTAAACAGTGCTGGCAGGCTGATACATCTTGCTTTGAAACAATTCATGGATCCATGGTTACAAAACATCATTTATCTTTAGTTAATACATTTTACAGCATTGGCCAAGGGTCAGTAGCTCTGGAGATAAACTGCAATCAATCCGAACCGGCTAAGATGAACCTATTAGATGCATAGATCATGGACACAGCAATAAATGTTCAAGTCTTTTCCACATTAAAACCAGAAAACAAATAGCATCCTCCTTTGCATCTATATCTCACTTCATGTCTAGCTCTTTCCAGCTCGTATCTGCTCAAGTCCTAGAAAGAGTGGTCTATGCATGTCTTTCATCATCCTCATTCTTTCTGTGCTGGACATCTTGTTACCTAAACTCTGCTCCTATCATTTATGGGAAATGTTTGTGTTAAGGTCATTCATGACCTTCTGCTAGATGAAATGGACCTGTTTGTATTTTTTCTAGTCTTTGTCTTAATGTTGCTTTTTGGAAACTTGACTCCAGGTTGAAACTCCTTTCTCTTGTTTTCTATGACCCCATTCATTTTTTTCCTTCAATTTCTCTAGAAATTGTTAATGTTAATTATTCTTGACTTTAATGTCAAAATTCCTTTTCTTTATTGCTGTTGTTATGTGATCCGATCCAACTATAGTTCTATAATAATAATTCCCAATACTATGTATCCAGTCTCAAACCTTCTCATGAATATTGGACACACATATACCATCGTCATTAAAAAGCACCCATATGTGAAGTTTCAGTGGTCCTCTCTCCTCTACCCACCTGGTTTTCCTCACGTAGATCTGATTTCAGATAGTGGCAGTGTAGGCTATTCATTCATTCATGCCAGAGATATGGGAGTCATTCTAGATCCCTCTTTCTCTGTTACTGCATTTAATTTATCATCAGATCACACTGTTTCTGTCTCTTAAGTAGCATTTGATTCTTTTTCCTCCTTTCCATTTCTACTTCTTGTAGCTTAATTATTATTGTATTATAATAATAAATATTATTATTATAAATAATGTTTACTATGATCACTTCAGTGGTCTTCTTGATCATTTTTTGCCTCTAATCATGGTCTTCTCCAATAAGCCCTCCATGGCATAGCACTTGCCTCTCTCTCTCTGTAGTGTAACTGTCTGTTGACTGATATGTTCCTACAAAAGATTTTAAGTAGTTAGAAAAGGGTCTCATTTATTCTGGCATCATCAGTGCCAAGCATATAATATATATTGAATACTTTTTTGAATGAACAAATTAACATACAATTTAGAAAATATGCATGGGAAATGAGGATATGGTGCTTACATGATCTAAAACAACATTGTCCAAAAGACTTTTCTGCAATCATAGAACTGTGCTATGATGCGGTAGCCTATAGCTACATGTGACTATTGAGTAGTTGAAGGTGGCTAATGTAGCCAAGGAACTGTATTTTTACTTTTTAAATTGAATATGGCTAGTGGCTATGATAGAGAACAGCATAGCTTTAAGAAAATATGCCCCAAAATTGCTCTTTTTTAAAAATATAATTAACTCTAAAGTGGAATAAACTAAAGCTGTTTTTTTTTCTGCTCCAATAATTATGACCACTTTAAACTAAAATTCTGCAGACAGTCCCTCATTCATAGTTCAACAATTCTGTTCAAGAAATATTTTTGAGCACATAATATTTGCCAGGTACTGTGGGTTCAAAGATAAACAAAACAACAATTTCCGCATTTGAAGATGTAGCAGGAAAATGTCACCTGATAATGGAATTTGATTTCTGAAATATTGAAAATTAGTGGAAAATTTGAAAATTGATGAAGACACCGGGAAAGAACATTTTAAATATTTTTTCCCTCTTCCTCCTCCTACATCTAGATTCTGAAGTAGCAGATGAGAGTTAGAATTGTCAAAATGAATCTTATGATGATGAGAATCATTTCACATCCCCATGTGAAATATACATCCCTCCTGAAGTGCAGTGAGGATGAACTTTTGCTTGTTTCTTTGACCTATGTAGTTTTCATTATCTCCTTTCCTTTCTACCTTCTATTTTGTGTCTTCCTGATATCTCAGTTGCTTTCAGATTTATTAATTTCTCTGAAACACAATGTCGCAGACAGCCCCATGTGACAACATGTGGCTCTAGACAGTTCCATCAAACTGTGTCATTCCTGGGGACTGTCTGTGGTGTGATAGCAAATTTTGCATCAGTATGACAGCATTTATAGCCAAGCTAATTTAGATTACTTAGTAAATATTATGCCATGAAATCATGTATAAAATGATATCATTAGGGTCCAAATATATAGTATAAAATGTATTTCTTTACCCACTAATTTGAACATTTCCATAGAAAACTGCTGTAAGAAGCTGTTGGCGTAATTTCTTTGTAATAAATTCCCAATGCTGCTTATTACTTTTGATTTTCTTATTCTCCAGATGGCTACACATTTGCACTCTTATTTGTCTGTTATTTCACTAAGCACAGATTTCTTAGTGGGTGCTATTATTTATTTATATTTATTTATATCTTTGGTTTGTTTTGCAGCAACAAAACCTGTTTCTCTTAATGAAGAATTTAACAAAAATAGGAAATTAGTGGAAAGCTTAATTTTCCAGCTTCATTTAGTACTTCTGAAAAGCTATACTGTTGGATGAATTTTGATTTCTTTACTGAATACTAACAAATTTTTAGAAAAATATTAAATATTGCTTTTATTGAGATCTTTGCTTAGTCATAGTGATTTAAAAGAGTCCAAACATTTATACTTAAACATATTTCAATAATAGAATTACTAATGAAAGCATTACTTCCTTTTTCCCCTATGGCATAATGATAAATCCAGAGTGATATCCATTTTTATTTTCTTTATGAAACGTATAAGAAAATATCTTTCCACACACACACACAAAAAATCTGCTATTGAATTATTGGTCAGTCACGGAGTGGGAAGCTAGTAAGGCGCTTTACTGTTTAGAATGAAACATAATAGGAAATCTTAGCGTTTTATTACATTTTCTCAACTAACAGCTTAAAGCTGTAATTATGGGGAAATAAAACCACATTGTTCAAACTTCACTCTATTCTTCTTTATTTTCTTATTCATTTCAGTCTCATATTTTCCTTCCCTATAGATGGCTTACCGGGCTCTGGTAA
The DNA here is from genome assembly GCF_028885625.2 of Pongo pygmaeus. Classification (NCBI taxonomy): domain Eukaryota; kingdom Metazoa; phylum Chordata; class Mammalia; order Primates; family Hominidae; genus Pongo; species Pongo pygmaeus. The sequence continues at coordinate 47,932,392 of NC_072390.2, read as the reverse complement.
AGATCGTTAAGTGGAGGAACATTGAGTGACTAGTGGTGATGGGTTGGGGGCAGGGCAACAGTGCATTACCTGTTTTCAATTTAGTGTTTGAAGGCCTCTAGTAGGAAAAGAAAACTCATGACCTTTTGACAAGGTCGTAATTAAGGGAGAGTTAGTCTTTCCATTTTTATTAAATTTTAATTTGGTAGCTCATATGAACTAGAAGTTTTTTTATTTAGCAACATATGCTTTGTATTAATTCAGTAGTTTGTATTTTGAGGAAGATCATTTAGGGAATCTGGATGAATAAAAATTGGATATACTCTGGAGATGCCATGCCAATGCATGGATATCCTTTTGCAGAAGCAGAAAAATCAGCCCTAGGTAACAATTTTTAATAGAATTTTAGATGTATCCTTTGTGGGAAAACTCAATACTCCCCTCACGTTATCCAAACTTTAAACCCTACAAGGTTTATAAAAATGACTAGTAGAATGGAGTGTTATGCTTTAGAAGAATAAACAGAACTTGGTGAGTGTTAAAATTTCTAAACTAATGTTAACAAACACTGAGTAATTTCTTTGTAATTCAAACAAAATCTCAGAATAGTTGATAATATCAGTCTCTCTTACAAAGGCAATAATTAAACCTCTAAAAGATCATATTTCATATGCTTAATACCACATTAATCAATGTAACTGTGTTCTCAACACAGTTGAGACAGTTACTGTCCTTAACAGACAGTGGATCTGAAAAAGTTCAAGGCAGCTGTTTCTTGATACTTTTAAAAAAGTAATTAAATTAATGGACAAAGCCGTGCAATTAAAAAAAATATTTCTGACGTTTATCTTACAGAGCATCATACATAATCCATAGGTAGAAACGGCATGAAGATAATTTTCCCTTATTGGGAGATTCAGTCCTTCTTTAGATAAGTTACTAGATGTGTTTCTCAAAGAGATGTGTTTCTTTGCTACTGAGAGGGACCTGGAGTGTATAAAATTAGAAGGAAGAGCATCACGGGGTATTGGTATGTGCATCAAGGAGTATTCAATTAGTGTGTGTGTGTGTGTGTGTGTGTGTATGGAGAAGGCATGAGAGAATTATATTAAAAATTGTGTTGGAGAAATCTATTACTACCATCTTTAAGCAAAACTTACAGTTCGCTTAGAAAAACTCTGCTAAAAATGTTTAGGCTCTACTAATATACTTTTGCTGGTATAGAAAGCATGGATCATAGCCCAGAAACTGAGTATGTAAAGAACACCACACTTAAGATTTTTCTCTAAGGCAACTAAATTCCAATTCTGTGGTGCCTTTCTACTAGTTTAGCAGCAAATGTACCCTCAGTCAATCTTGTTATCACTTGTATCCCCCTCCCCATACCCAACCAAACCCTCCTGCCATGTGTCATCTCTTCCATTGAGCGTACCAGCCTTTTCATGGATCTCATAGATCACTGCTGACTTGATGTGGCCCCCAGGCCCATAAGAAGCTGAGTGCAGCTGGGAGCTGTCATGCCTGTGATGCAGCCTGCAGTGCACCCAGCAGTCATGTCTCCAAAATCTGGTCACCTCCTTTGCTGCTACCACAGCCTTGTTGGGCTCACAGACCTCTTCCATCACCACCTCACTGATCCTACATTCCTCTCCAGGATATCCCATGAATTAAGATCAAAGAGATTTCAGACTGCTTCAGCTTTTCTCCAGGCCAAAAACCTTTAGACAAAAAACTACAAAGTCTTGTTATGATATAAAAATGGGAGTAGACGAGCTGCAGGGCTGAATAGAGAGAACAGATGCAATTAATAATTCAATATCTTTAGCTGATAAAATAATGTTTTAACAAACATGGTGCTATTTGGGGTGGAGGAGGGTGCAGTTTGATTACCTGGGAACCTACCATCCTTTATTATGGAGTGGCTCCTAGTAGGAGTATTTATATCACCTGCAGTAACAAGATTAGTTTAAAGTTGTATATGAAAATTTGTGTTATAATAGCTATGTATTTATTTTCATATCTACCAGAAAATATATAATCCTAATGTGAATTGGTATAAATTGACTTAAATAACACTACAGAGAGTAAGTAAAAATAACAAAAAGTATGATGGTGGTATCCATATAACCAGATGTGAATAGCCAGTATGACCTTGTTTCTGTGAAAAATCATGTTATTGAATTTTTAAAAAATTGTTATTATGTTTATAATTGAGAATGCCTATTATTCAGATATTCTAAGGAAGTTGTGAAGAGTCTTAGTATGCAGGAAGTTTTCTTGGCTTTCAACAAAGAAAACGTCCCAAATAATATGAATGGTTAGTTTCCCATGCTCTACTACTCCACTGTTAAAAGTAAAAAAAAAAAAAAAAAAAAGTAAAATCATTTGTATTTCACTTATGTAGACTTCATTCTTTTGGTTTTGAGGACAGTGAATCATCACCGGAGCCATTTCCATTATTGTTGCTGATGTTCTTTTTTTTTTTTTGAGACGGAATCTCACGCCCTTGCCCAGGCTGGAGTGCAGTGGCGCGATCTCGGCTCACTGCAAGCTCCGCCTCCCAGGTTCACGCCATTCTCCTGCCTCAGCCTCCTGAATAGCTGGGACTACAGGCGCCCGCCACCCCGCCTGGCTAATTTTTTGTATTTTTAGTAGAGACGAGATTTCACTGTGTTAGCCAGGATGGTCTCGATCTCCTGACCTCGTGATCCGCCCGCCTGGGGCTCCCAAAGTGCTGGGATTACAGGGATGAGCTCATGTTCATTTTTAAACAATTGTGATTTTAAGCTACTGACTAATATTTTGATTAGTTAACAAACTTAATAGTGCAGCCCTCTATTAGAACAGGTTAGACTATGTTTTGCAAAAGTCCAGCATCACAGTGGTTTAACAAAACAAAGATCTCTTCTTTGATGATGTTAGTGATGTGGTTAAGGCAGCTTTCCTTGATGGAGTCCTCTTCAAGGAGTGGTGCAGGGATCCAGCTTCTTTCACTGTAGCTTTACCATCTGGAACACATGGCTTCTAAGGTTCCATGGAAAGGAAAAGCGCTGGAGAGGCAAAAGGAATGATTTTAAGGTCAAGATCTACTCTACATTCCATTGGCCAGAATTCCAGTTACATGGTCCTGAAACTGTCTTCAAGAGAGGCTGGCAAATATTGTTTTCCTATTTCTGAGAAAGAGGAAATTGTGCAATGAACACATATTGTTACTTCTACCACAATCCCAAAATATAATCCAGAGTAGTTAAGATATAAAAGACTATTTCATCAAAAGTGTTTCATTGTGCATTTCATATAATATTTATTGCTAACGAACAGTTATACATTGACAAAAAATAATGTCTAAGAATAAAGCTCCAAATAGTTTTATTATATTTAGGTTTAGAAGCTGTCAGAGGCTTACTCTTATTTTACTCAAGTAAAGTTGTTGTGGCAATTTTCTGATTTTAGAACAACAAAAGACTATTTTTTTTGTAGATAACTCTTTGTAGGTACAGATATATCTGAAATGATTAATATAAATGCAGTTTCTGAACCAATATTATCTCTTAGCTTTGCTTTTATCATGTCACATAATTATCTAAATACATACTAAACTTGCGTTGAAAACAAAGTTTACATTTTAGGTGGAAGAGAATATAATTTTACACATGAAAGGATTTATCTTTTGACACAGAACGGCTGGAAATAGCATATATAATCTACCTTTAACAGTAATGCTATCTCAAGTTTAAGGTTACTTTTGTTAAGAAATAGCTTCTTTCTTTGGTTCCCAGGGTTGCAAATACTCTCTGTTCTCTAGCTGTAATGACCATTGAAGATAAGTGATTTACAACATGGTTATCTAATTTAAAAAAATTGCTAGATAAAAGTGATTTTTCTTTACATTTGTTATTTCATTAAGAAAGTTTCCCTGAATTAAAAGAGGTTCTTTTTATTTCATGCTTTCCTTTCTCAAAGACGAATGTGTAATATTTATATCATATATTATTTTCTATCCCTTATAGGATTTAATATACACATTCACAACATAAATATGTTATTGCTTTATATGCCATTCTTTTGCAGTTTGCATGTCTCTACTACATTTTGCTATGTGATCATTTGATTATTCTATTTTATTATAACTTCTGCAAAACTTGTTTCATCTTGTTATTGGTTACCGAAGACTGACTTTTGTCCCTTGCTTGCTCTCTCTCTCTCTCTCTATCTCTCCCCCTCCCTCCTTCTCTCCTTTTCTCCCTCTCTCCCTGTCTCCTTCTCTCCTTCTCTTTCTCTCTCAGTTTGTGTAGGGGTTGCCAGTTCCAGGTCGTTAGTTCATCTTTTCTGTTTGGATATTTCATTTTTAGTTACTGATTTTTCTAACTATTTATATATTAATCCAGAAAGTCTTTGTTATCCACGTTTGCAGTATCTTTTCCTGACTTGAGTGATAATGCGGAGAAGCTTTATATATTTATGAAGTCATAGCTCTAAAATATTTTGTGGTTTTAGTGTTATGCTCAAGAATCTGATCTTTTATAAATCATATTTCTCTTGTTCGTTTTGTTTTTTTCCTTTTAAACTTTTAATCTATTTGATTTTGAGACTAATTCTATGGTCTCAAGCACAGACTTTGTAATTCTCCTGATTCCATTCAACCAGGCTTACAATTTAAAGCTTGATTGAAAAATACTGCACACGTTATTCTCATTTAAAAGCATTACTGCACACAATTGCACATGAAAGGGTCCTGAGAACTATTTTTTTTTTACTTTTTTCACCCTAGGAACCCTGTTATATTACCCTCACTCCATCCACTCCCTAATTCTTTTTTTCTTTCTTTTTTTTTTTTTGAGACAGAGTCTCGCTCTGTTGCCAGGCTGGAGTGCAAGTGGGCGATCTTGGCTCACTGCAACCTCCATCTCCTGGGTTCAAGCGATTCACCTGCTTCAGCCTCCCGAGTAGCTGGGATTACAGGTGTGCACCACCATGCCCGGCTAATTTTGGTATTTTTAGTAGTGACGGGGTTTTTCACCATGTTGGCCAGCATGGTCTTGATCTCTTGACTCTTGACCTCGTGATCTGCCTGCCTCGGCCTCCCAAAGTGCTGGGATTACATGGTGACACACTTCTGGGCTAAATCTGACTCTGCACTGCCCAGCGATAGCACTTGGTAAATAGTTTAACCTCTCAGTGCTTTAGGATCTTCTCTACAAAAATAGGGCCAGTAAGCTGCTGAGGAGTAAATGAATAACTGGTATGTTTTAAGTGTAAGCTATCATTTTTGTTTTTCTTGGGTTAAGACTTTTCTAGATATTTTATGTGTTAGTAATATCTCCAAATAAATAAAAACTTCTGGAGGGCAGGAGTTGTCTCATTATTTTCTTATATACCTCCATATGTCTATCAAACATCTGCAGAAGTGTTCAATAATAGTTATTGACATTCTTAAAAATAGAATTGAAAGAAATTTCTTCAGGAACAAAAGCTATGTCATAATAAAACAGCATAGTACTTTCTAATTCACAAAATAGTTTTTTCATAAGAATTTTGAAGCTTCAAATTTATCAAAATTTATTTTACATTTGAGACAAAAAGTACTTATTCAATATAAATGATGTAAGTACTTTATATTTTGTCAGAAAATATAAATGCTTGTAGGATATTCACTGCAAAATTGTTTGATGTAACTCAGAGGTGAAATAATAACACATGATACATGATATTGACCCAGGAAATAATTTAACATCGTGAAAGCTGATTTGAATTGCCTGTCACTCTTTAAGCCTCAAGTAATTACCAGAAGGTGAAAGGCTCATCTCTTTACTCAGACAAATTCTGAATACAGTATGAGATATCTTTGTGGATATATGGGTAGAAACTGACTCTGTGAGTTCTAATTTGATTTATATGAGAAAAATGATATTTAATCTTTCCGAAGATGTGCTTGGCTTTAGCAAAACCATGAGATGTAATATTTAAAGCATCTTTAATCTATTGGATGTAATACAGACATAATATAAAGTCAATAGAACTTTATCAAAGAAAGAGAGAGATTAGGAATCGTAGTTACAGAGTTTAAAGATTTATAAAAGAAATTATTGTAACTGTGTATAGGAAAGATGTGGAACAATGATCTTTTCATGATTTTTTACTATTTTGTAGTACCTTCTGTATTACAAAAAAATCTAGTCTGTTATTGTATAATAAAAAAGATTGTAAAGAAGATATTCTTTGTAAAAGCAATTCTCAAGGCATGGTTTATTCTTGTCGCCTATTAAGTTACTATAAATTTTCTAAAATAAGATTTTTACATTTTGGAACTTAAGTTAAAATAACGGTCAATATTTGACAAGTACATTTTTGGCATTTCTGTCTGCTTTTATTGTTTTTGCTTTATTTGCAAATCATTTTTCTTTATTGTTCTTTGAAATAACTTTGAAAATAATTGTTAAGAATGAATCATAATGATTGCATCTTGAAATCCGGAATATTTTCCCTAGAATCTGTGAGAATATTGACCTATAGTTTATTATAAAATATGAATCTTTTCTATGTTTAAGGCAGGATTATGCTCCTTCACATTAAGAGCAAATATTAAGTCTGGAAGCTCTTTAAAATACGTGTAAATGTTAATTATTTTACTTTATTTTATTAACAATAACTCAAACTTTGATTTTCAAGATCTCATTTTTCAGAAATTTTCCCATTGTTGACAATCCTCATTTTATTATAATACAATTAAATAATTTTATACTCTGTTGGGCTTTGATTATAAAAAATAAAACAGGCAAAGCCCTTGCCCTTTCAGATCTCTTAATTCAGTAGGAAAAGTAACACACGTACACAATTATTCAAGAGACTATAAGTGCAATATGATATTGAATTGATAAGAAAGTACAAGCAAAGAAGAAAGCAAATATGTTTTGTAGTGAGAAGTAAAAGGAAACTTTATATTAGTTAGAGACCTAAGGAAAGGAAGAGTAAAGAGACTTTGCAAAGGAATGGCTTCATGGAAGCAGATGGTTTGTCTTGATGACTGGTGTGGTTAGAATATAGAATGTAAAATAGAGAGGGAAGAGATGGCAGGAATGTATGATTTAATATTTTTATTGTCTCATGGGCATGTAACTTCTATGCCCTGAGAAAAAATTCCTTGCTATTACCAAAAAAGGTGTGTCTGGTCAAATTGATGGATTCCTTGAGGGTGCAAATTGCCTTATTCATCTATTCATCTTTGTTTCCTAAATAAGTCACAGTGACATAAACATAAAGCTACAAGCTAATGTTACTAAAGGAAACAATGGGTGGCCGAAATGAAATAAATCAAGCATTGTAGAATATTAAAGTGGATCTTAGAGAATAATTCAGTTAGGCCAGGCGCAGTGGCTCACGCCTGTAATCCCAGCACTTCAGGAGGCTGAGGTGGGCGGATCACAAAGTCAGGAGATCGAGAATAATTCAGTTAAGTCTCCTAGACATTTCTTTAATCCTTTCTATATCATACTTAATAAATTATTTTATAGCTTCTCCTTTATGACTTCTAGTGATATAATCTTTGCTACCTCATAATATAGCTTTGTTTTCTGTTGAAAAACTGCTTATCAGGAACATCCCATCTCCAGGTGTTTACAGAGATGAGACAAAAAAATGAAAAAAGAAAAAATATATCAGGAACATCTCTGCATGATAGTCAAAATATTTTTCTACTGGCTGTAGAACCACCACCTGTTAATCTGACTGCTGTTTTTGGAAGACAGCCTCTAGAAATGTCGACTTAGACTTGCTCCTCTCTTCTCTGCTCGGCCCCATCAGCCCCAGTATCATCATGAGGGCAGCCATGTTAGTAGACAGCATCCTCACTCCGTCCATGAATGTAGCCAGGGACAGAGAACAGACTCAAGCAGCACAGTACAAGTATCCTGACTTCCCAGCAACAATTGATTGGATCAGATGCAGACACCTGGTCTAAGTAAGGCTAATTAAAATCCTCTAGAGATAATTGGAATCAAGTGTAAGAAAGAGTCAGCTTCTCTTTGGTGGCTGAAGCTTTATACTATAAAACTCAGGAGGTGTCAGCAGCTAAGATTTCTGAAACACGAAAAAGTCAAACTGCAGAAAGAAAATTGAAATGACTATAAAAATAGAATCTGAGGTCACGGCAGGGAGAAAGCTGACAGCATGTGAGTTCCTGTAATTCTGTTTTTCTTAGGGATGGACTGCTGAAATTTCCCAGTATCTTTTCCATAAATATTGTGTTTCAAGTTACAGGATTTTTTTTTTAATTTTTGTTTTTAAATTAATTGAGGACAGTCAATATAATTGGCAATCTGATTTAGACATTTTAAACTGTTAGTAGTGGTTGGTCATTCTACTGCTTCTGTTAATATTCAAATTCCTGTTTTCAGACTTTGGTTGAGATTCTGTCTGTTTCCTGTTTGCTGCCTTGCTCGATTGTTTGTGTATTCTGTGTTCTTATTTGTTATGTTTAACCTTGCATAGGGGTTTAGAAGCTGTGTGGATAAAATATTGGACACTATTTTATTTTTTACTTTCAGTTCCAGGATACATGTACAGAACTTACAGGTTTGTTACATACATATATATGTGCCATGGTGGTTTGCTGCCCCATCAACCAGTTATCTAGGTTTTAAGCCCCGTTGACACAATTTTTATTTTAACTATGTGTTAGGTCCACGACTACGCCAAATGTCATGCCCGGGGTCAGGTTCGAGCCCATGCCAAGATTGGAGGGGAGTGAGTGGATGGGCAGATAACTGAAAGAACACTCAGAAGGCTGTAGGCAGGTGAAATGCAGTTTAATTCAGCAGCTCTCTCATCAGCAGCTCTCTTACGCTAGCTCTCTCATTAGCAGCATTCTCACACTGTCCTATTCTGAGCTGTCAGCTCCAGCTCTGTGGCTCCTGCCACCCCCACGCCTGCACGTCAGCCTCTCCCTTGCCTTTAGGGTCAGCAGCTTAACTCTTTCTCTGGGCCATGTCGTGGCTCCCCTGTGTCTGTATACAAGACGGACAGTTGTGGTTCTCTCTCTCTCTCTTTCTGTGGGTGCCAGCACCATGTCAAGCCCTATGCACAGCGTCAGAAGGGTAGTTATACCTTCTACAGACAATAGTGGCTTAGAACCAAGTATGAACTTACACAAATAGGTTATATAACAAGTGGAGGTGTGCGCCTGTACACCAATCCAGCTGAGTCACGCAGGCCTGGATGTCTGCCTTGGCCTATTCCTTGACTAAAGCGCATCCACGGACCTTACACTATGACATTAAGTGAGTTCAAAATTTCAGCTATATTATAGGTGTAAAGCTGGAAAAAAGCAAGTAGTTATTTTTCAAATATTCTATAGATTAGGAAGTATTTTCCATTGTTAAACCATTTTTATCTTCTTTACAAAAGACATGTAGACTTCTAACTAATATTGGGCATATTTGGATAAAGTGAATCAGCTAAGCTATAGATAAAACCAGTAAAAGTAAACAAGTGAATATGATTTTTATAATTACTGGAAGAATACCAATATATTTGCACTATTTACTGGAAAAGATAAAGGAGGGAATAATGGCTAATGAAATTATTTAAGATGAACTAAATACTTTTGTGAGAATAGGAAAGTAGTTTATTATTAATTGCATAGCTATATCAAAGCTATTAAATTAATGTAGATAAAAAGAAACAATATGACGAAGATAAAATCTATAAATACAGATAAGTATTAGGTTTTACAAGAGTAGATGGCACTTACCATTATTGACTTTGAGGCTTTAATTTTTATGGGTGTTTGGAATGAGTTTTCTAAGTTGTCTAGTTGCTAACTCTAGTAATTATTTGTGGATTTGAGCAATGGATGATCCAAACGGATGCTTTTTTCCATTAAAAAAATCAACATTTTGTCAAATAAAAAACATGGAATAAAGTAGGAGAAGATCTTCATAATGCAAAGAATTAACAAAGTATTTTATCTAGAACTCTTGAAGGTAAAACACACACACACACCAACATGTGTTTCCCCACATGCCTGCCCTAGAGATACTCTAGTGCTATACACAAAGAAAAGTATACAAGAATCCTTAAAACAAAATTGGTTACAAAAGGGAAAATATTTAAAAACAATGGAAGTGTTTATCAATAGGAGAATAGATATACTAATACAATAAAATTCTATACAGCAGTGAAAGAATACAATATAGCTGCATGTGGTGACATGAATACACCTAAAAACGTGCTCTAAATAGGAAAATATTATGTCGAATTTTTTTACAGTATACTATTATTCAGATAGTTTTAAAGCTAACCCAACACTACACAGTATTTTGTTTGGAGGACATACATGTGGTAAAAATATACTGAAACCATTGGATTATGATTTTGATGGCTGTAATTTCTGGTGAGGCAAGAAAGGAAATGTGACCACTGAGGACTAAATCGGAATTTAAATTGTATTATTAACTATTTTTTTTAGGCTGGGTTATAGGGTACAACATTATTTTTATACTGTTATGCAATTTTTCACTATAAATAAAACAAGACAATTACCAATAAAATTGTGAGAGAAAATGGGTAAAGTGAGGTTTTCTGACCAGAATGATAGATCAGAATTTTTGCTTTAGCTATGAAGAAGCAAACAAAATTAGAGGAATATAGTGATTTGCTGAGATGCTAGCATAAGAATGGTGAAACAAAAGGATGTATATGTGTCATATACTCTTGAAATGTAGAAACAAGTAAATAGTCTAATAAAAACTGGATAACAGAACCAATGCTAGAAAACTTTAATAGACAGGGGGAAAAGTGAAGTTCCAGGCAAATCTGTAGGATTATAAACAGATTGCAGGTATTTCATTCATTCATGTGTTTTTTCATCATACTTCCTTTCATTTTCAATCAGACATTTTCAACCAGATGTGCCAGGCATTGCATAGATTTGTGCTGTCCAGTATGGTTGCCAATAGCCACATGTAGCTATTTAAATTAATTAAAATAAAATACAATTAAAAGTCAATTATTTGGTTGCTTTAGCCAAGTTATATTGATATTCAAGGGATCAGAAGGGATCTCAGGTGATACTGTGGCTAGTGCCTTCCATTTTGAACAGTACAGATTTAGGAAATTTTCATCATGAAAGTTCTGTTGGATGGTGCTGCTGAAGATGCTAAGATTAGAGAAGTGAATAACACAGATTGTATTTTCTAATGGAAAAAAGAAAGTAAAGGAAAAGATCATAAAAGTGTAATATAATGTTAATGTGTCATTAGAAGAAAATTGAATAATTGGCCAGAGAGGAAAGGAAAATGGGTAAAGACAGTCAGACTGTAAACACTGATGAAATGGTTTCCTTAGATCATAACAATGGGAAAAAAAAGCATTTCTATTTATTGTAATGGGGTAGAAAAGAAAAGAATGTGTGGCTTCATGCATGCCAAGAGAAACAATTATTCTAAGAAAAGAGCAGAAAAGAGATTTCTAGTAAGATAATAATTTAAAAATGGTAATTGAAGTAATAATTCAAGAGGATGTATGAGCTCCCTAGCACAAATAGAAGAATAAGAAACCGGTAGAGGAAGACCCCTGCATTGCCAAAGCAGAAGCATGTGAGGAAGGGCACAGATGACTTTGCTTTGTGGGTTTTGGGATAGTGAATTCAAATCTAAGTCTGATTCCTTCTTTTTCATCTCTGAAGTAGGAGGTGATTATTTTCAAAAGAGAGAAGTTGGAAATAGAGAGTTTAAGATGACACAAGTTTTGAAACAATTGATGTGTAAACTTTTTAGACAAAATAGTACCTTTCGTTTTCTACCAGTCCATTTTTATGACTCTATTCATTCTCATATCCCTGTTTCTAGAACACCCAAATTATCTATTCACTGTTTTCTGACTGAGCGCAACCCATTCCAGCATTGATAACCTAACCCAGCTCAGCCATTACATCTGTAATTCTCTCATCTGCTCTTCCAGTGACCTTATGTTCTGCCAAATGATACAGCTCTTGTCCTGTCTTTTCGTGAATCTTTCTCTGGTCGTGGTGTACTCGTAAATGTTTAACAACTAGTTCTCAAGACAAAAACAAACAAATCTCGAGTTGTAGCATTTGCTGATTTCTATGTTATAAATCTATTCACCATGGTTCATTTTGAGCTACCAACATAACCACAACTGGCTTGCAAAATTCATAAAATTTTAACAATCAACTTCCTGGCAAGAACTGCGAAAGATCCAAGATTTTACCTTGGCAAGTTAACAAGCCAGGCTACTGCCACATTGATGAAAACAGCCTGAGGGTTGCAGGAAGGAAAGCTGGGGCCAGCATGATGGAATGCTTTGCAGCAATATCAGCAGAAATGCAGTAGATCTTTTTGTTGTTGTTGTTGTTAGTTTGTACTTTTGCACTAGAACTGGTTCTAGAATTAATAATTACCTATCATTACTTTATCTGGGCCACTCTAAGCACATTCTGCTATAGGACCTTTGCGTATTTGTCAGCAATGCCTGGAAACTCTTCCCTAAAATCCTTTGGCACATTCCTTCAGTTAATTATAGGTAGGTGTCACTTCATCAAAGAGAATTTCTTAGAAGAACCTGTCTAAACTAGACTCCCTCCCACCTCCACACCATCTCCTCTAATTGCTTCTCTGGTTGTATTCCACATGTTACGATATGTTTATATTCATAATCATTGTCCAAAATATTTTCTAAGTTCCATTGTGATATATTCTTTTATACAGGTTATTTATAGTGTATTTTTTAATTTCTGCAAGCATGAGGATTTTCTAGCTATCTTTTTGCTTTTCCTTTATGCCTTTATTTTAAGCTTTTTATAATTATTTTTACTTTTTTAACTATTATTTTAATTTCAGTGTTACATGTGCAGGTTTGTCATATAAATTGTGTGTTACGGGGGTTTGGTGTTCAGATTATTTCATCAAGGTAATAAGCATATTAGTAGTACTCGATAGGTATTAAAAGTAATGGCAGGCTGGGCACAGTGGCTCATGCCTGTAATCCCAGCACCTTGGGAGGCCAAGGCAGATGGATCACCTGAGGTCAGGAGTTCAAGACTAGTTCAGCCAACCTGGTAAAATCCCATCTCTACTAAAAATACAGAAAATTAGCCATGTGTGGGGGTGCATGGCTGTCATCCGAGTTACTCAGGAAGCTGAGGCATGAGAATCGCTTGAACCTAGGAGGCAGAGGTTGTAGTGAGCCAAGATCATGCCACTGCACTCCAGCCTTAGAGACAGTGAGACTTGGTGTAAAAATAATAATAATGGCAAATCCACAATTATTTTTACACCAACCTAATAATTTTTTGATCCTCACCTTCTTCCCTCACTCCACCCTCAAGTAGGCTTCAGTGTCTATTGCTCCCTTCTTTGTGTCCATGTGTACTCAATGTAAGTGATAACATGTGATGTTTGCTTTTCTGTTCCTGTGTTATTTCACTTAAGATTTAACAGTCTGCAGCTCCATCCATGTGGCTGCAAAAGACATGATCTCATTCTTTTTATGGCTCTGTACTATTCCATGGTGTAAACATTCCATGTTTTCTTTATCCAGTCTACTATTGATGGGCATTCAGGATGATTCCATGTTTTTGCTATTGTGAATAGTGTGGCAATGAACATACGTGTACATGTATCTTTATGGTGGAATACTTTATATTTTTTTGGGTATATATGCAATCATGAGATTGGTGGGTTGTGAGAGGTGGAGGTTGCAGTGAGCTGAGATTGCACTACTGCACTCCAGCCTGGGCCTGGGTGACACAGTGAGACTCCATCTCAAAAAAAAAAAAAGAAAAGGAAAGAAAGATTGCTGGGTTGAATGGTAATTCTGTTTTGAGTTCTTTGAAAAATCATCAAACTGCTTTCCACAGTGGCTGAACTAATGCATAAGCATTTCCTTTTCTTCACAACCTCACCAGCATCTGTTATTTTTTGACTTTTTAATAGCCATTCTGACTGGTGTAAGATGATATTGCATTGTGGTTTTGATTAGCATTTCTCTAATGATGAATGACATTGAGCATTTTTTGATATGCCTGTTGGCCACGTGTATTTCTTTTTTTTGAAAAGTCTACATGTCGTTTGCCCACTTTTTAATGGGTTTCTTTGGTTTGTACTTGTTAGTTTGCTCAAGTTCCTTATAGATTCTGGAAATTAGACCTTTGTCAGATGCACGGTTAGAAAATATTTTCTCCCATTCTGTGGGTTGTCTGTTTACTCTGTTGATAGTTTATTTTGCTGTGCAGAATCTCTTTAGTTCAATTAGCTCCCATTTGTCAATTTTTGTTGCAATTGCTTTTGGCATCTTCATGAAATCTTTGCCAGGGCCTATGTCCAGAATGGTATTTCCTAGGTTATCTTCCAGGGTTTTTATAGCTTTCAGTTTTATATTTAAGTCTTAATTCATCTTTAGTTGATTTTTGAATATAGTGGTATAGGGATGGGGTCCAGTTTCAGTCTTTTGCATATGGCTAGCCAGTTATCCCAGTACTATTTATTGAAGAGTGAGTCCTTTCTCCGTTGCTTGTTTTTGTCGACTTTATCAAAGACCAGATGGTTGAAAGTGTGCTGCTTTATTTCTGGGCTCTTTATTCTGTTTCATTGGTTTATGTCTCTGTTTTTGTACCAGTACCATGCTGTTTTGGTTACTGTAGCCTTGTAGTATAGTTTGAAGTGGGGATTTTTTTATTTTTTTGGTTTCATATGAATTTTTTAGAATAGTTGTTTTCTAATTCTGTGAAGAATGTCATTGGTAGTTTTGTAGGAATTGCAATGAATAGGAATTGTAGGAATAGCAATGAATCTGTAAATTGCTTTGGGAAATGTGGCCATTTTAACAATATTGATTCTTCAAATCCAAGACTATGGAATAATTTTCCATTTGTGTCATCTGTGATTTCTTTCAGCAGTGTTTTGTAATTCTCATTGTAGAGATCTTTCACCTCCTGGTTAGCTGTATTCCTAGGTAATGTTTTGTGTGTGGTTATTGTGAATGGGATTGTGTTCTTGACTTGGCATTCAGCTGGGGTGTTGTTGGTGTATAGACATGCTACTGATTTTTATCCATTGATTTTGTATCCTGAAACTTTGCTGAAATTCTTTATCAGATCTAGGAACCTTTTGGGCAGAGACTATCGGGTTTTTTTTAGATATAGAAACGTATTGTCTGCAAACAAGGATACTTTAACCCTCTCTCTATTTGGATGCCTTTTATTTATTCCTTCTACCTGATTGCTGTGGCCAGGACTGCCAGTACTATGTTGAATAGAAGTGGTGACAGTGGGCATCCTTGTCTTGTTCTGGTTCTCAAGGGAAGTGATTCCAGCTTTTGTCTGTTCAGTATGATGATGGCTGTGGGTTTGTCTTATTAGATGGCTCTTATTATTTTGAGATATGTTCCTTTGATGCCAGGTTTGTTGAAGGTTTTTAACATGAATGGATGTTAAATCTTATCAAAAGCCTTTTCTGCATCTATTGAGAGGATCATGTAGTTTTTAGTTCTGTTTGTGTAATACATGACATTATTAATTTGTGTATGTTGAACCAGCCTTGCATCCCACTTAAAAAGCTGACTTGATTGTGGTGGATTAGCTTTTTGATGTGCTATTGAATTTGGTTTGCTAGTATTTTGTTGAGAATTTTTGCATCTATGTTCATCAAAGAGAGTGGCCTGAAATTTTCCTTTTTCATTGTGTCTCTGCCAGATTTTGGTAGCAGAATAATGCTGGCCTAATTGAATGAGTCTAGGGAGGAATTCCTCCTCCTCAATTTTTGGAATAATTTCAGTAGGAATGGTACCAGCTCTTCTTTGTATGTCTGGTAGAATTTGGCAATGACTCTCTGGTCCTGGGCTTTTTCTGGTTGGTAGGCTTTTTATTACTGATTAAATTTTGGAAGTCGTTATGGGTCTATTCAGAGTTTCAATCTCTTCCTGGTTCAGTCTTGAGAAGCTTTTTATTTTGAAGTAATTATAGTTTTATAGGAAATTGCTTAGAAATACACAGGAAAGTCCTGTGCTCCCTTCAACTATCAGATCCCAATGTTATACTAACATCATATATAACTATAGTACAACAATAATAACAATAATACCATAAAATTTATATTGATACAGGCCATGGAACTTATTCAGATTTCAGCAGTAATACTTGCAGTTATTTTTGTGTGTGTGTGTGTGTGTGTGTGTGTGTGTGTGTGTGTACAGCTCTGTGAACTTTTATTATATGTGTAGCTTTGTATACCATCACCAACATCATGAGACTTACCCCACCACAGCATTCCTTGATATTACTCCTCCCCTCTCTCTAGGCCTAGGCATCTGCTAATCTGTTCCCCCACTCTGTAATTATGTTATGTCATGAATATAAATGGAATCATGCAATATGTATCCTTTTGAGATTGCAGGTTTTTTCACTCAGCGTAATTAGTGTGGAGTTCATCAAAATTGTTGCATGTATCAATAGTCTTCCTTTTTTTCTGGATTGTATTCCATTGTATGGATATACCACAATTTCTTTAGCCATTCACCCACTGAGAGACATCTAGGTAGTGTGCAGGTTTTGGCTATTGTGGACAAAGCTGCTAAGAATATTCATGTACAATCTGAATGAAAATGTTATCTGGGATATATGTTTAAGAGTGCAATTGCTGAGTCTTATTGTTAAGTTAATCTTTAGATTTAAAAGGAACTGCCAAAGTATTTTCCAGAGTGGTTACATCATTTTGCATTCTAACCAGCAATAATGCATAAGTGACCCAGTTTCTCCACATACTTGCCAGCATTTCATGTTGCAACTATTTTTTTTTAATTTTAGTCATTTTCATAGATAGATATCTCATTATGGTTTTAATTTGCACTTTGCACTTTTACTGCTGGGCAAGGGTGGGAGTTCCAGCGCTTTCTGGCTGGAAGGGGTAGGAGGAATGCCTTGTTACTTCTCCCTGTGTGGTTTTCACTGACACCTTGAGAGTGGTGTAGCCTTTTTACTGCTGGGTTGTGGTGCAAGTAATGTCTCACACTACCCAGTGGGGAAGAATAAAGGTACTACTTTACTTGTGGGTGTCGGTGGAAGTCCAGGCTCCCCACATAGTTTCCAAATGACCTTGAGGTGCTAGGAGAGTTGGAGAGTAGGGTGTGGTTCTTGAGTCCAATCAGTAAGGATGAAAGTCTTGAATCCCTACTGTTTACTCTGATACCACTACCCAGTAGGAAATTTGGGGTCCTTATTATAGCCTATCCAGGGTAGATATAGTCTAGGCTTCTGATTCAGTCTTTGTGGGGGCAGTTTTTTTCTTTTCTTTTTTTTTTTTCGAGACGGAGTCTGGCTCTGTCGCCCAGGCTGGAGTGCAGTGGCGCGATCTCGGCTCACTGCAAGCTCCGCCTCCCGAGTTCGCGCCATTCTCCTGCCTCAGCCTCCCGAGCAGCTGGGACTATAGGCGCCCGCCACCACGCCCGGCTAATTTTTTTGTATTTTTAGTAGAGACGGGGTTTCACCGTGTTAGTCAGGATGGTTTCGAATTCCTGGCCTCGTGATCTACCCACCTCGGCCTCCCAAAGTGCTGGGATTACAGGCGTGAGCCATCGCTCCCGGCCGGGGCAGGTTTTTTCTGATGTGTTTAGCTGGAGGAGAGATGTTATTGTCTAAATGTATTCTCTGTTACTAAGTCGCCCCTTTCCTGGTCTCTTGGCTAAAGAAAGCAGGCTTTTGTAGGAGCTTTATTTTGTCTATACCCATTGGCATTTCTGGGTTGCTGGTCTCTTCTACTTCACGTTTGGAATATACAAAGCATAGAGAAAATCTCAGAAATTTACTACCTCCTTGTTTCTCTGGTAACAAGTCTCCTAGCCAGTCTGCCTTCTTCTCTACACCTTTCAGTCTTCTTATGTTGGTTTTACATATAATGCACCCAGAGTTTTTTATTGTACTTACAGGAAGGAATAAGGAAAAGTGTATATCTATTCCATCTTCCCAAAAGTAGAGGTCAGGAGTATTGAACTTATGCTTGCTTGTTAATTTTCTTTTTTTTTTCTTTTTTTTTTTTAATTATACTTTAAGTTCTAGGGTACATGTGCACAACGTGCAGGTTTGTTACATATGTATACGTGTGCCATGTTGGTGTGCTGCACCCATTAACTCGTCATTTAACATTAGGTATATCTCCTAATGCTATCCCTCCTCCCCCCACCCCACTACAGGCCCTGGTGTGTGATGTTCCCCTTCCTGTGTCCAAATGTTCTCATTGTTCAATTCCCACCTATGAGTGAGAACATGGGGTGTTTGTTTTTTTTGTCCTTGTGATAGTTTGCTGAGAATGATGGTTTCCAGCTTCATCCATGTCCCTACAAAGGACATGAACTCATCCTTTTTTATGGCTGCATAGTATTCCATGGTGTATATGTGCCACATTTTCTTAATCCAGTCTATCATTGATGGACATTTGGGTTGGTTCCAAGTCTTTGCTATTGTGAATAGTGCCACAATAAACATACGTGTGCATGTGTCTTTATAGCAGAATGATTTATAATCCTTTGGGTATATACCCAGTAATGGGATTGCTGGGTCAAATGGTATTTCTAGTTCTAGATCCTTGAGGAATCACCACACTGTCTTCCACAATGGTTGAACTAGTTTACAGTCCCACCAACAGTGTAAAAGTGTTCCTATTTCTCCACGTCCTCTCCAGCATCTGTTGTTTCTTGACTTTTTAATGATTGCCATTCTAACTGGTGTGAGATGGTATCTCATTGTGGTTTTGATTTACATTTCTCTGATGGTCAGCGATGATGAGCATTTTTTCATGTGTCTTTTGGCTGCATAAATGTCTTCTTTTGAGAAGTGTCTGTTCGTATCCTTCACCCACTTGTTGATGGGGTTGTTTTTGCCTTGTAAATTTGTTTGAGTTCTTTGTAGATTCTGGATATTAGCCCTTTGTCAGATGAGTAGATTGCAAAAATTTTCTCCCATTCTGTAGGTTGCCTGTTCACTCTGATGTTAGTTTCTTTTGCTGTTCAGAAGCTCTTTAGTTTAATTAGATCCCATTTGTCAATTTTAGCTTTTGTTGCCATTGCTTTTGGTGTTTTAGACATGAAGTCCTTGCCCATGCCTATGTCCTGAATGGTATTGCCTAAGTTTTCTTCTAGGGTTTTTATGGTTTTTGATCTAACATTTAAGTATTTGATCCACCTTGAATTAATTTTTGTATAAGGTGTAAGGAAGGGATCCAGTTTCAGCTTTCTACATATGGCTAGCCAGTTTTCCCAGCACCATTTATTAAATAGCGAGTCCTTTCCCCATTTCTTGTTTTTGTCAGGTTTGTCAAAGATTAGATGGTTGTAGATGTGTGGTGTTATTTCTGAGGGCTCTGTTCTGTTCTTATGTAACTGCATGCTTCATTCAAGGTAGTTTTTTTTTCTAAATTTGCTTTACTGATTCCTTATTCAGCCTAGTCACAGCTACATTAAAATTAAACCAGGGAGTTTGGAATTGCAGTTATGGCAGTTTTCAGTTCACAGATTTCTAACTGGCTGCTTTTCAAATCTACAATATTAATTTTTATTATTTTTGGTTTTGACATTTTAAAATTTGATGTTATAAACATGATTGATTTATAAAGATGTTAAGCAAAGTTGTCTAGTGATATATTATCTGGTAATTTTGCTATTTAGAGTATCTTTGGATTAGTTTGTGTTGTGTTTTGTTTGTGTTGATTTTGGTTATGTAGTCATTTTGTATGTTGAGTGACCTGTGAGTCAACACACAAAATGGACAAGAATGGCCTTACTGAGATTTGGAATTACCCAGGTAATTTGAGGCTGGGCTTCAGTCTATGGGAAGTCTTCTCATAGACTTTATTTCTGTTTCATTCTGTTTCTTGAAATACAGATTTTTGGGGTCTCAGTCCTGGGAATGGGTTAATTTCTCAGGGCACATACACTTGGCAGAGTCTGGATTCCATCTTCTGTTTCCAAAGTTTTGTGTGGCCCTCACAAGTACTGCCCAACCTCTCAGTTGCCTATCCTGGGTCAGATGTTGTCCCCAGGGAAAGAGTGGCCTAAAATATTAGTCTCACTTCTCTGGATTTTTGACTTCTATTAGATCTGGAACTAGGTATTCCTTATTACCTTGTTAATTCTTAGATACTTTTTTGAAGATTCAAAAATTATATTTCAATCAGATTTTTTTAATAGTAGTAGAAGCATTTTTTTTTCCAATTTACCCAGTTCTATCTTACTGGAGGAATTCATTTTCTTATTAATATTATTTAATTTTTCTGGTAATTTTGTGTAGTAGAGGAAATAAAATTATATGTTTCAACTATAATCTTCATTGAATTAAAAAATGTTAATGTCCATAAAACACTGTTATGTTCTTTCAACATTTGGTTATGCTCTTTTCTACAGCTTACTTTTCTTTAAAAGTTGGTCTTTATGAGGTAGAGTGGTTTATTTGGATGAGCACTAGGCTTGGATTTAGGATTTTCTTTCATAGCACTTTTGTGTAAGAAGTCTTTTTTCATTGCATTAATTTACTAATTTCAGTCAAGATTTTCTGACTTGTAAAACAACCAAACAAAAAATAAATTAGATGATTTCCAGTCTCTAAACTCTATAATGATTTCGATCTGCAAATTAAATGAGACAATTGTTATTTCTGTGTTTATAGAATTATTTTCTTTCTGTTCAGCACTTTGAGTTTCTAATTAATACCAATTTGCAGGAATTATAGGGAACAGAGAAACTTGTTAAATACAGCACAGGGAGGTTGTCAGCGATGTGGAAAACTCTATAGGACAAAACATTTGGTGTTTACTTAGGTAAAGTACACGGAGGGAAAAAAAGTACAGAGAGAACGCATAGACTGAAAGATAATTAAGAGACATTTCACTTAAATGCTATGTATGTATCTTTTTTGTATTATTACTTTAAACAATTCTTAAAAACAGAAAATATGAGACAAATGTGAACACAAAATATGTTTAGTGATATTAAGACACCATTGTGTTAATTACATTATTATGGCTATGTTTAAAAATTCTTTGAAATATTTACAGATACAATAATATGATACTTGTGATTTTCTTAACCATTATCAGAAGTAGGTGAGACAGGGCAGTTGGTGAGTGTATAGAATTCAGAATTGGCCACAAATTGATAATTGTTGAAATTGGTTGATGGACATATAGAAATCCATTGCACTTTTTGGTCTACTCTTAAAATATTTTAAAAAGGAACTGAAGGAAGGTAAAGAAGAGATGGTAGTAAAGTTAAAATTTTATTATATGAAATGAAAACATCATAGGTTCTAGAATCCCCCCAGGGCTTTGAACCCATAGCTACAATTGCCAATGCTAAATTATCTCGTAGTCAGCCTAAGTATTGGTTTAAGTCACCAGCAAAGTAGAAGATCAAAGATCCCTCTTTAATGAAGATTTTTATATTTGATTTTAATGAAGATTTTATATTTGATATTTCTGAATGAGATCATAATAGTCCTGATAAGAAAAAGAGTACATTGTTGGACTTCTTTACATTTTACATATAATTTAGTACTGATATATAGTATATATAATATGAGATATATAATATATATAAGAATATATATCTCATATCTTTTATAGTAGAAATTTTTCCTGACACTATCAGTTCTTGAATTGACAATTTTTAGTAAAATTAAATATAAACTGATTTAGATTCATGATATTTAAATATTTTTCTTTCTAATTAGGTTTTAAAATATTCTTATAACTATGACTGAAAACAAGACAGTTTCCTCTTCTTCCACTAGAGGTGATCAAACCAATATAGGTAAGTTTATCATAAATTGATTTTCTTTGAAAATAGTTCATAGATAAATGGAATTCGAATCACTTACAGAGGAGGGCAACTGCAAAGATAGTAATCTTTTCCAGGATAATGGTCACAAAACTAAAACTTACTGGGACCAGTAAAGTGAGCTAAGAGAAAAGAGTGAGTCAGTGTAACAAAAACACATTATCTGAATTATAATCAGTCTATTTTATTTCAGTTTATATTATTATGGATGAACTGTGTTATAGGTAATAAAATAGGTAAGCAGTGCAACAATGGTGTACTGGAATCAGCTCTTGTATATATCTCTTCTCGATTCCACTCCACTGGTAACTTCAAATTGGCCATGGTGTTAGTATTTATTACCAACTAACAGCTGGATATTAAACTTTTACCAGCACATCACTGAAGCTAAACATGGAAAATTAAAAATGAAAATACTAATATAATTCTATTTTTAAAATTATATGATTTTATTGCATTACTTTGCTCTATTTTTTTGCATCTTGAGCTCTGACATCTTTTATTCTGTATCACGTTAGCAATGTCATATCTTTGCATGATATAAAACAGAGGTCAGCAAATTATAGCCCATTGCCCAAATCTGACCAGTAGCCTTTTATTTACAGACCCCAAATTAAGAATGGTTTTTGTATGTGTAAGGAGTTGTGAAAAGAAAAGAAAAAAGAAGACAATAAGGAATATGCAACAGAGACTGCATTTGGCCCACAAAATCTAATATTTTTACTATCCGATGCTTTCCAGAAAACATTTGCCAACCCTGGTATAGAACTTAACCTTGAATACTTTGACAACAATAGGTAGTCTTTGTATCAGTTATCACTGCTGCACTGATGCTATGTAACAACCAACCATGAAAATGCAGGTGCATACAGCATCATAAACATTCATTTTATGCTCACTTGTGCATGAGTCAGCTGGGTGGTTCTGCTGATATCAGGTGGGCTCACTACAGCTCACTCATGCATCTGGAGTAAGCCACAGCTTAATTCAGTACCATTATTGATCTTGCTTATTTTGGCTGAGCTCATTTACAGGTCTAGGGTCTTGGCTGGGAAAATTAGGTTGATTCAGCTCTGCACTTGCTTGTCTCTCATATTCCAGCATACTATTAAGGGGCTTGATCTCTGGGTTTTGGCAGTTTCAAAAGGAGGGACGGAAGCACAGAAGACCTCTTCAGGCCAGTGCGCAGAACTGGTGCCCTATCATTTCTGTCACATTTTATTGATCAAAGCAAGTTACAGAACTAGCACAGATCTATGGGTAGGAGATTAGACTCCACCTCTTGATGGAAGATGCTGCAAAGTCACACTGCAAAGGAAAGTGAATATGGGGAGGAGAAAATTATTGGGGTTATTATTGCAATCAACTTACTACAATTTTCTTCAGGGTTATAATTGAAAGCAGTCATTTAGTAATTCCAAACTTGGATAAGGTCATGACAAAATGGATTTTATTTAAAATTATTAGCCTTGGGTTAGAATCTTATTTCATCACCACATATTTTCTAAATATTTGAAAAACATTGGTTTGTAGCTCTTTATTTCTTCTATCAACATTAATTGAAAAAATAATGTTATTTCATTTTCATTTATAGAGTTTGTTTTGTAAAGCTTAAGCAAAAACTTGTTTTTATTTCTGGAAATTGATCCCAATCTCAGATTAGTAACATGGAACAAGTTATTCATTTAAAATAATTTCCCCAAAAACACAATTTGGAATGAACAGAAAATCATACAGGTGTGTAACTCATATTTAAATAGTTGAAAGAACTGAAAGTTTTGGGGTCGATTATAATGTGAATTAAAGAGACTAATAGTTTGTTCCAAGACTTCAGAGAGCTGAGCTGGTGATTTTCCTTTGAATGACTTGACAAAGCCTATTTTAAATTGGAATAGAAAATGATCCAGTCTACACTCGTTTGCAAGCAAAAGCTAGAAAGTTAATCATATTAAGCATGACTTAAGCCACCCACCATCATTTGATGCAATAGATATACATAGCAGATAAAACTACATATCACATGATTTAATGGAATGTAAGTCTTCTGTGATATAGACATCTGTAAATGCATAAGAAATGAAAATATGTATGTTTGGCTAACACTTTGGAAAATAATATAGTTAATAGATTGTCTTTTAAAATGTGCTTGGTGAGCAAGTTTAGGACTTTTGTATTTAAGTGACATTAAAAGCCATATTTGGAATGCTAACATCAATGGGGATTATCAGTTAAAATTTACTTTTATTACTTTGGCTTCACACCATCATCAAACTTCCTATTCTGTATGTAAGACAACTAGCCATTATAAACAACATACAGCTAATCCAGAAAAGCATTGAAATGTCTGTGTTTAAGCCACAGGAATTTATCAGTCCTGTGTGTTTATTGCTATGTCTTCAAAGATTTTAATTATGTATTATATACTAACTTTTGAAAAAGTTTGTCATTAATTCTATCACAAGAACACAGTGGGAGGTCATATTTACTAACTTCTGTGAAACTACATTCAACATAATAACACTTTTAAAAATATCCAAAATCATATTTTGATATTATTTCATTCATGATGTAACTACTACAATCATATGGAAACTCTCACCATTCTAAAAATAATTAATGGGGCCAGGCGCAGTGGCTCATGCCTGTAATCCCAACACTTCAGGAGGGTGAGGTGGGTGGATCACTTGAGACCAGGAGTTGGAGACCAGCCTGGGAAACAGAGTGAAACCCTGTCTTTACAAAAAATATGAAAATTAGCCAGGCCTGATGCTATGTGCCTATAGTCCCAGCTACTGGGAAGCTGTGAGATAGGAGGATCCCTTGAACCAAGGAGGCAGATGTCGCATGCGGCACTGCACTCCAGCTTGGTTGACAGAGCAAGACCCTGCCTCAAAAAACAAACAATAAAAATAAAAATAATTAATTGGATGATTATTCTGTGTTCTCAGTTGACATAAATCATAAAACAAATTAATCTTTTTCAAATTGTTCTGTAAAGTTACAGCCATATATCTTAAACAAGCTGACCAATAGTATTTTCAGATGACTCACATTTACAAATGGTTAGCTCTGTTTGGGCTAATAATTTTTATTGCAATTAACAGGATCTTTTAACAAACTATAATTTTTTGGCTTTGCAGGCAGTATTTTCTCTAAATACAAAACTGCATTTCATGGCAGCATCACATTTATTTGTATCAAAATACTGATAGTGTGTTTATTTATTAAGGTTTTCCCCATGTGTCTTTTCCATAACATGTATTTTCTGTATAATAGGCAGAGAATGAATTTTTTTACAGAATAGCGTTTTGATATTTTAAAATAGAAAATACTTTGCGTGTGTAAAAATATCTGAAAAATACATGTAAACTTTAAAGAATATTGATAAAATTATATATTTGTGCACTTATAATTTGGCTTAAAGAATAGAACCTGGTGTTCACTCATCTCTTCCAAATCTCATTTAATTTTATATATTACATATAAATATTAATGTAATACATATACAGTTCTATGTATTTTATTTCATATAACAAGTTTAACTCTCCTATTAATTCACTAATGTTTGTTAAATCATTTGAAAATAGTAAGTTTTAATTTTTACTTTCTTCTCAATGTAATTTTTTCCCATTTTCTTCTCTAACACTAGGCTGATTTTTTGTGTGCGCACCCTGTTGAATGAAGGTGACTCAAATGTGCACACATCTTCCTGTTCATGATTTTTAAAGTGAGACTTTTAATGTTTTGCCATTAAATTTTTTTATGGTTTGTAAAGATCATTCTTTATAATTTTCTATAAATTGCGAACCTGTTGTGAATTTTATTAATACTTTTTCTACATCTACTAACATTTTTCTGGACTTTTTTTTCCTTTAATCTTTAAATTTAATGACTTGCATACATGGATTTACAATTTTTAAGTAAACTTCATTCCTGGGACAAACAACTTTTTAAATTTTACTGTATTTTAATATATTTGTAGGTTTTGTTTCATAATCATTTGTTTAGGATGTTTGCATCTTTCTTATTCAGTAACATTGGCCCCTAAGTTTTCTGAACATTTCTTGTCTTGTTTTGGTAATGAGGGTTTTATTACTTCTAGATTGAATTATAGAGTGCTTCTTTATTTTCTGTTCTCCAAAAAAGATAATATATTTTTATTATTTTTTTTCTGGAATATTTGGCTAAAATTACCTCTTAATTTGGAGGGATATAATTATTGTACAAAATATTTATTGGCCTTAGTACTACTCAAGCTTTCTGTTTATCTTGTATTCACTATTGATTAGCAAGTTATAATTTTAAAAAAAATCTATTTGGTTAAATATTAAATGTTTACAATACTGTTGTACAATACTGTTAATAATAGTCTTTATTTTTATATCTTTCTATATGCAGTTGTTTCTTCTTTACATTCATAATACTGTTTTTGTTTCTTCTGGTTCTCCTTTGTTTAGTCTTGACAATCTTGCCAGAGGTAATTCATTTATGTTAACCTTTTCAAATTGCTAATATCAAAACTTTTGGATTATGTGTAGGTTTTTGTTGTTATTTTGCTTTGTATTTTATGAATTTGGGATATTATTACCTTCCTTCTCTTCCTTCTACTTTCTTTGTGTTTGCTCTCCCACATATTTTAAATTTGATTGCTTAGATCACTAATTTTCAGGCTTTTTTATTTTTTAATATAGTTATCTCAAGCTGTAAGTTTCCCTTGAAATAATATAGAGATAATAAAAAGGATTGGAGAGTCAAATCAAATCAGACTCATATAAAGTGTGTATCTTTGCTAACGATTTTAAGGCTATAGGAAATTCTCAAGTACAGTTGAAGCAGGGAGATATCTGGGACCATCAGAACAGCTCTCCAGGTCCTGTCTCACCTGGTTGGATGTGCTCTGCTCCAGATTAAAGAATGATGTGTTTAAGCATGTATGTGCAGCCATGTGACTCATTCAGAAGACTGCCCTCTAGTCATGAAACAGCTTCATTTTTTATTAAGGCAGTTTAATAGTTAACATGATGTTTTTCAGGAAGCCATATCCCTTAAACACATAGATTCAGGTTTGTTTATGGTTATAATTCAAACAGCCAAAAACATCCTGCTAAAAGCTTTCTGTTGATAAGAACTCTCCAGTTAACAAACGTCAATTAGTATGTTTGCCAGAATTTCTGTTATTAGCATGTTTGCTAGGGGATTTGACCTGGTTACCTGTTTCCTTTCTTTGGGGACCTCTCCTTTACTCCCCATGGGAAAGTATGGATTATAGCCTTGCTATAACTTTTAGATTTAATTGGTTTTGATTTATTTTTGACTCATATATTATTTAGACCTATGAAATATTTTGGTTAAGAGTTTAATATCTATAAGATCTACCTTATGGATTATGTCACTGACATCTACTATATGTTTTTACTAATTTTTATCCTTTCAATCTTTATTAGATTGAGAGAAATCTGTTAATTTACCTACTTTTGGTAGATTTTTCTGTTTCTCTTTTCATCTCCTCAAATTTGGTCCCATGTAATTAGGTGCATAAATGTTATGAACTGTAATACTATTATTTTATGTAGTAGTCTTTCATATTATGAAATATTTAAACTTGCCCCACTTAATAGTCTTTCATCAGAATTCTGTGTTGTCAGATATAAAGATCATGACAATTGCTGTATTTTCTATTCATTTGCCTAGTATATTTCTGCCCATCACTTAAATTAAAACTTTCTGAATCACTTTGTGTGATGTATACAACATATTTTTACAGTTCACTTAACTATTGATGATTTAAGCCCATTTACAATTACAAATAAGACTCATAAAGTTTCATTTTCATTATATTTTTATATTTAAATGCATTTATACATATGTATTTTGTACATTATTTGCTGTCCTTTTTAACACTTAGAAAAGTTTATGATACTAATACCTTACTTCTCTCTCTCTTAGATAATGTGTATTGGATCTTTATTATGAACAATACCAAAATCAGCTAGGAAGCTTTTCTTGCCTTTGCATTCCATCTTCCTATCATTTAATTAAGGAATATTGTTTTATTCCTGGTTTATACTTATAATGGATTCTTATTGTATTTTGCGTATACTCCCACTCCACACCCAACACCATATTTTTGGTACTAGTACTGTACCTGCATCATCAGTACTGGATCTGCATTGTCAGAGCATAAGTACATAAGCCTTCCAGTCTATTATACTTTTCCCATCCTTCGATATTAGTTAAAAAGCTAACATATTCAAGATTCACTGCCTGTACTATGCCAAATTTCTCCCTTCATTTTTGTTGTACTACATCTACTTTCTAGTGGATTCAGAAAGGGATCCCAGGAAATATATTCTTTCATTTCTTGAATGTTCATAGCAATTATCTCTGGCCTATATACTTGAATGACAGTTTTATTTGATAAATTATTTGGCTTACATTTTTTATATAATTTAGTTTTTGTTTATGAGAGTATCTTAAATGTATTATGTAATTGTCATTTGATATCAAATCATACCAATTTTATTTTCATCTAATTATAATCAACTTAGTATCCTTATGTAGATTCCAAAGGATTTTTTATTTTTTATTTTTTACAGTTTAAAATTTTACTAGAATATAAAAATTTTGGAAATACAAAAAATATGACATGCCTAATAGTAAAACACTACTGTTTTCTTTCATGTACATTATCTTTTAATGGATATACATGTATTTATACAGATGCATTATAAGTATAATTTTAAAATTTATATAAATAACATACATTTCTGTAATTCTTGATAATTACATTTTTATTGAATAATAGTTCTCAGTCTTCTTTATCATAATTTAAATAACTAGTGTTCTATTTTGGCATATATGCTAAGTGATACTGTGTTTAGCTTTTTAAAATTAAGCTACAATTCACATAGCATAAAATTTACCTTTCTAAAGTTTACAATTTAGAATTTTTAGCATAAGTTTGTGCGGCCATTACTACTATCTATTTCTAGAACACTTTCATAACCACTGAAAGAAACCCTGTACCACTAGCATTCTTTCCCCATTCCTTCTCTACCCAGCCTCTGGTAACCACAAATCTGTTTTCTTGCTCTATGGATTTGTTCACTCTAGATATTTCATATCAATGATTTTATAAAATAGTTGGCTCTGCATGCCTTTCACCTTTTCAACCAAGATAATGCTGTCAAGGTTCATCCATGTTGTAAAATGTATTCATATTTAATTCCTTTGTATGACTGAATAATATTATTCTTTATGAATATTCCACATATTGTTTATACATTCATCAGCAGACAGATGTTTTAGTTGTTTCTGTTTTAGGAATATTATGAATAATGCTGCTACGAATATTTGAGTACAAGTTTTTGTGCAAACATATGTTTTCATTCCTGTTAGGTATATAGTTAGAAATGGAATTGCTGGGTCATTTTGTAATTTCGGTGTTTACCTTTCTTAGTAATTGCCAAATTGCTTTCCACAGAAGCAGCCATAGTTTACATTTCATAATACAAAATACGTGGACTCCAGTTTCTCCACATCCCTACCAACAGTTATTAGTTTCTTGGTTTGTTTCTACTTTATTATTATAGCTTCCTAGTGGCTGTGAAGTGATATTTCACTTATTCTTTTTTTTAATTAGTAGACTAGAGTATTTTCAGGTTTATAGAAAACTGGTACATAATACAGAGCTCTCATATACTCACTGTCTCCTAACCCACATTCACAATTTCCAATATTATTAACATCTTGCATTAGTGTTGTGTATTTGTTAAAATTGATAAACCAATATTGATAGATTTTTATGAACTAAGGTCCATGACTCATTCTTTTGTGGTACAGATCTGTGGGTTTTGACAAATGCATAATGTTATCTCATGCTTCTCAGATTTCTATTCACCTTAGGTTTAACAAAAAGTCTAGAGGGGCTGAAGTGAATATTTCCCTCTTTCAATTGGTTAGTCTCTGTTAAGGTAGTTTCCCTTGAGGAGTAGTGGTAAACCAAACCTTCTGGGTATATTTCAAAATGGCAATTTTTACCCTGGCAATAATTCAAAATAACTACTTTTCCCCTTCTTCTAGAAGTCGAAAGGAGTATTCCTCAAATTTCAACTGTGAGAACAAGGTGGAGCTGGAGATAAAAGTAAAAATATACCTGGCCCTCTAACACTGACTCCCCAGAAGTTTTTAACTCTCAAACTAGTCCACACTCAGCCTCCAATAGTTAATCAATTAGATTTTACACTTCTCTACCCATTTTTGGCTCCAGCAACTTCTGCATTAGCCTGACCTTCCAGTTTTTGGGGTGTCAGTTTGCATTGTAACCTTAATTCACTGATGGACCTAAGAAAAATTGTGGAGTATTTCCGTTCAGCTTTTTCTTTTAAGAAAAACAGAATGCTGACTTTCAAGATTTTTATGTATCAAAATGTAACTGTAATTTCCAAACTGATTTTGACAAAGGTCTATTTGCTTTATTCCTCTGTATGAACCATTTGTCAGTTTTTTTTTTTTTTTTGGATGTCATACATTTTTGTTGAAAACTGGGCATTTAAAATAATAGAATGTGAAAACCTGTGGACATCAGATTCTTCTTCTTCTCTAGGGTTTGCTTTCCCTGCTGATTTTTGTAGTTGTTAATTTAGCAACTTTTCTGAATTAGTTCTCTGAAGCCCTCTGTGGCCACCCACTGAAATCTCTATCCAGTTGGCTTAATGGTCAATTAATGATGGAACAGATATTTCTCTAGATTCCTGGAATCAAATCTCTGTCTTTATGTGCATGTTCGGATACATCTTCAACACTCATCCAAGGACTTGACAGCTCAGCCTTACCCTTTCCTTCTGGCACATGCGGAATCTCAAGGTCAACCAGAGGTGAGAGATCAGGGCTTTCATGGGTCTTTTGTGTGTGTGTGCCAAATCCTCAAATGATAAAGGGAATTGGTTATATGGGTGAGAGATGAGACTGAAGTAATTGTCTATTGCACTAGTTCTCAACTAGAATTGTGCATCACAGTAACCTGCAGAAAAATTTTAAAAAATCTACAAGTCTAGGCTCTTCCCTGAAGATTTTGGTAGAGTAAGTCTAATAAAGTGTGGACATGTATGTTTACAAATATTTCCTTGAAGCCAGGCATGGCGGTGCAGCAGCTGTAGTCCCAGCTGCTTGGGAGGCTGAGATGGGAGGACTGATTGAGCTTGGGAGTTTGAATGTAGCCTGGGCAACATAATGAGACCCCTCCTCTAACAGTAACAACAACAACAAAGTCCTCAAAATCCGGATACTATTCTGGTTAAGAACCACTGAATAGATAAGTGTAATATGTAAATTCTCATATCTCAGAAATGTAGATATCTCTAGAAGAGGTGGACTTTGATAGATGCTAATTCCTTTAAATCTCTTCTTTCCCATAATATTAGCCTGACTTTTTCCTGATCATGCTCACAGCTTTGGAAGTGAAGTCTTGCAGGGAATAACCAGATATTTCTAAAAATGACAATTCTTTAGGAATGAGGCTTGCAAAAAACTCCAACTCTCTTCTTCCTCCTCTGATATCATAAATGTGGACCTTTATTTTTCAAGGCTCTGTTGACCTTCAGAGTCAGGGCTGGGACCAAGGAAAGTTAAAAAGCCACAAATGTTTGTGTTCTTACCAAGATTTATCTGTTTTTCTTGAATAGTTGCTCACACAGTTGCTGGAAGCCTTTGCTATATTTCTGGAATTCTGAAAATGTTGATTTTGACAATTTTGCCTTTTTTAATCTTTGTATTTATGGAGAGGTAGATTTTTCAAAGGTCTTTATCATTTTCTCTGATATCTCTTTTTAACTTTTGTCTTTTATTGGTTTTTGTTTCAAGTTAAGTATTCAGAATTGGAATTTGGGGGACATAGGCTGTGAACATTTGTGTGGCCTTCAATATTTATTTTATATTGTTTTCCACAAATGTACCTCACATTCAACTCTGAATTACCACAACATATGTATACCAGATTTTATTTGATTATTATTAAATAGCTAGTTCATTAAGTAGAAAATGACCACAATTGCTCTACTTTACATTTTTATTACCAAAGAATATAAATAATTTCTGTGTGTTCATTTAATTATTTAATCTTCTCTCATTTGGACCTTCTGATGATGGATTGTTAATAGTTAACGTTTTCAACTTATATAAATAAAACCTGAAACCTTTATATATTCTTTCTTTTTGTGTCATATTTAGTGAAAATAATTGCCCATCTACCTTATGAACTTCTGTCTTGAGTCAAAGAAGATAAAATTATCATTTTTAATATATTGTTAAATTATTAAATCTAAATGCATGACTAAATGTTATATATCATGTTAATTTTTATAATTTTAATATATTTTGAAAAATTTTAAATTCTGTAGTTCATTAGGAATTTACATTAGAAAATTTGTTTACTGATAGAGTGGTTTTGATGAATACATGCTATTGGAATTTTGTAACTGGAATATTGTATAACAATACAGTTATCCACCAAGGCAGAAACATGAATTAGAGCATGAATTTATTTGAACCAATGTTTTTCAGGGTCTGTTTCATGTGCAACGCTTTGTAGAAACTGACTATAGGCACTTCTCGTTTTATTGCACTTCACTTTATTGCACTTTACAGATCCTGTGTTTTGTTTTGCTTTAATTTGAGGTTTGTGGCAACTCTGCTTCCAGCAAGTCTATTGGCAGCATTTTTCTAACAACATGTAGAAAAACTTCATGTATCTATGTCACATTTTAATACTTCCTGCAATATTTCAAAAACTTTTTCATTATTTTTTTATCTGTTATGGTGATCTGTGATCAGTGGTGTTTGTTGTTACTATTGTAATTGTTTTGGTGTAACATGAACTACACACATATGACAGCTAACTTAATCGATCAATGTTGCATGTGTTCTTACTGTTCCACTGTCTGTCCCCCACATCTATTTCTCCCTCCTGTAGCCTCTTTGTTCCCTGAGACACAACAATATTGTACTTAGGCCATTAATAACCTTACAATGCCCTCTAAGAGTTCAAGGGAAAGGAAGAATTATGTGTCTCTCACTTTAAATCAAAAGCTAGAAATGATTAAACTTAGTGAGAAAGGCATGTTGAAAGCTGAGATAGACTGAAAACATAGTCTCTTGTGCTGAGCTGTTAGCCAAGTTGTGAATGCAAAGGAAAAGTTCTTGAAGGGAATTAAAAGTGCTACTCCAGTGAACACAGGAATGATAAATCAAAACACCCTTATTGCTGATATGAAGAAAGTTTTAGTGGTCTGGATAGAAGATCAAACCAGACACAACATTCCCTTAAACAAAAGCTTAATCAAGAGCAAGGCCCTAACTCTATTCAATTCTATAAAGGCTAAGAGAGGTGAAGAAGCTGCAGAGGGAAAGTTGGAAGCTTGCAGAAGTTGTTTCATGAAGTCTAAGGAAAAAAGTCATCTCCATAGCATGAAAGTGCACAGTGAAGCAGCAAGTGCTGATGTAGAAGCTGCAGCAAGTTATCCAGAAAATCTGGCTAAGCTAATTGATGAAGGTGGACATGCTAAACAACAGATTTTCAATGTAGGCAAAACAGCCTTATATCAGAAGAACTTTCATAGCTGGGGAGGAGAAATAAATGCCTGGTTTCAAAGCTTGAAAGGAAAAGCTGAGTCTTTTGTCAGAAACTAATGCAACTGGTGACTTTATGTTGAAGTTAATGCTCCTTTACCATTCTAAAAATCCTAGGGCCCTTAAGAATTATGTTAAATCTCCTCTGCCTGTGTGCTATAAATGAACCAACAAAGCCTAAATGACAGTACATCTGTTTGTACCATGGTTTACTGAATGTTTTAAGCCCACTATGGAGACCTACTGCTCAAAAAAAAAAAGATTTCTTTAAAATATTACTTCCACTGACAACATATACATCCAAGAGGTGAAATGGAGATGTATGAAAAGATTAATGTTGTTTTCATACCTGCTAACACAATATCCACTCTGCAGCCTGTGGATCAAGGGGTAATTTTAACTTTCAAGTTTTATTAGTTAAAAATGCATTTCATAAAGCTATAGCTACCATAGATAGTGACTCCTCTGATGGATCTGGGTAAAATAAATAAAAAACCTTGAGGAAATTGTACACCATTGAGAATATCCATGATTCATGAGAGAAGGTCAAAATACCATTAACAGGAATTTGGAAGAAGTTGCCTTCAAGTCTCCTGGATGACTTTGAGGGATTCAAGACTTCAGTGGAGGAAGTTACTGAAGATGTGGTGGAAAGAGCAAGAGAACTGGAATTCGAAGTGGAGCCTGAAGATGCAACTGAATTGCTGCAATCTCATGATAAAAGTTTCATGGATGAGAAGTTGCTTCTTGAGAATGAGCAAAGAAAGTGGTTTCCTGAGATGAACTCTATTCCTGGTGAAGATACCGTAGGCATTGTTGAAATGACAACAAAATATTTACAATACTGCATAAATATAATTGGTAAATTAACAACAGGGTTTGAGAGGATTGGCTTCCTTTTTGAAAGAAGTTCTGCTGTGCATAATATGCTATCAAACAGCATCGCGTGCTACAAAGAAATCTTCTGTAAAAGGGTTAATCCATGAGGAAAATTTCATTGTCCTACTTTGAGAAATAACCACAGACACTCCAACCTTCAGCAACCACCACCTTGATCAGTCAGCAGCCATCAACATTGAGGCAAGACCCTCCATCAGTGAAAAGATTATGACTTGCTGAAGGCTCACATGATCATTAACTTTTTTTTTTTTTTTTTTTTTTTTAAGACAGTCTTGCTCTGTTTCCCAGGCTGGAGTGCAGTGGCGTGATCTCAACTCAGTGCAAC
Source organism: Pongo pygmaeus (assembly GCF_028885625.2). Classification (NCBI taxonomy): domain Eukaryota; kingdom Metazoa; phylum Chordata; class Mammalia; order Primates; family Hominidae; genus Pongo; species Pongo pygmaeus. The sequence continues at coordinate 47,897,726 of NC_072390.2, read as the reverse complement.
CTCTGCCTCGCAGGTTCAAGCAATTCTCTTGTCTCAGCCTACCATGTAGCTGGGACTACAGGTGCCTGCCACCATGCCCGGCTAATTTTTGTATTTTTAGTAAAGACAGGGATTCACCTTGTTGGTCAGGCTGATCTCAAACTCCTGACCTCAGGTGATCCACCCACTTTGGCCAATCATTAACTTTTTAAAACTGAAATATTTTTAATTAAAGTATCTTTTCATTGTCTACACATAAACCATATTTAGACAGTGTTTAGAAATATTTTATTGTTTTAGATATAATATTATCACACACTTAATAGACTACAGTATAAAAATATAACTTTTATATGCTTTTGGAGACCAAACACTTTGTATGACTCACTTTATTGCAGTTGTCTAGAACTGAATTTACAATATCTCCAAGGTATGCTTGTATTCTTGCTGTGGTCGTTATTTCACTCTAATGTTCCCTCATTCCTCCAGTTACTGTATTTTTCATTCAGTAAGTATGTATTAACACTTACTATGTCTGGGGTTCTTTGCTACTTGCCAAAAATACAGAGGCTATAAACAGATATACTCCCTGCCCTCATGAAACTTGTGTGTTGAGGGAGAGAGACATCATAATTTATCTTGGTAATTTAGGAAAATTATTATGAATGCTGAACTTTGGGATATTCTGTTTTTGCATTTCATATGATGATTTCTTATTAGCACAAATCTCAATTTTATAATTGTAAATTGTAGATTTTCTAGTTTGAATCTAAATTTTTTAAAAATTTCTTTGAGATACCTAAAATATTTATAAAATTATCTGATAGCTTTTCAAAATTTTTAATTTTTGTGGGTATCATATCTTATCATGGAATATAATTTATTTTCATATGTCTGTTTTTGTATAGAGAAGAAACTGTTTCTTTTCATTGCTCTACACAGTTATTTCTTGCAACAGTATATCCTTTGACATATATCCTTAGAATATTAGACATATTCAGATATTTAAAGGACAAGGCCATCTCTCCACTACAAACACATGCACATATTTGCCATAATTTTTAGATTTTTTGATATTATTGCTCATTTTTAAAATTTAAAAATAATTATTAAGTCACAAATAAAATAGGCCTCATATTTTTGTAGGTTATTAAACTGGAAAAAAGAGATACTTTTACAATGTTTATCTTCCTAATGTGAAGTATAATTTACATTCTTGTTTGTTTAAACATTTTTTTATGTTCTAGTAATATTTTATACTACCACAGTTTTTTAAAACCTAGATATAATTATTAAATATGTTCCTACATAAGTTATAATTTTGTAACTATAATGATATGTCTTTAGGGTATATTTTTAGGTCATTGGTGTTTGCTGTCTTTTCTTTTATAAAAATCATGCTGTATTATTTATGTCACATATATGTAAACTCTCTTTAATCACTTTGATTTTGTACTGAGGATTTTCTAGAGATGCAGTTATGATGTGCGTAAATAATTGCATTTATCTTTCCTCATGTATTGTATTTTTTCAATAAACTGGGCTATGTCACAAGGCCAATCTTACCATACTGTTGGATTTTTAAAATCCATATATAACTTTGGAAATTAGATTAAACCTTCATTTAAGTTCTCTTGAACACTAAACAGAGAAATTACACAGAAAGCTTCTATTAAAATTGTGAATCTATTTATCATCCCAGAATGTCACCCAAGATGACTTCCCATTTTCTTCCACAGTGTTTTCTATCAAATGTCCTTTTGCAGAGAAACACCATCAAACTTTGTCTTTCTCTCCTACTTACCCCTTCAGCCCTTTCTTATGTAATTTAGCCTATATGTTTTTATTCTGATGCTGATTTTCTTCCCGTATCCTTACTACTGTGATATAGGGCAGAATATTTGACTCAGGAAGCAGATATTTTATTTTGTTTTATTTTACCTTTTATAGGTTTAACATGTCAGGAAGTAAAGGCTCTCAGAGAGAAGGCATGGTCAAGGACAAATGAAGGTATCCAACAGCTATTATGTATAATTTTCATCTCTTTTTTTCTGTCACATATTAATTGTTTTCAAAAAATTATAAGCATGAAAATAATTTCAGGCATTCTTCTGTTCTTCCTAATTGATGTTCTATCAATGAGTATAATCGTAACACTTCTTTAAAAAAATACTTATCTATTGCTAGTGTATGTTATATACTCCATTTCCTGTGTTCCCTATCTCATTTTGAATAATGCATACTTAAGAAGAGTGTACAAACTTAATATGTGGGTTTTTTTCATAAATGATTATGAGGAAACATCTGTGTCACCTTCACTCACTCCACACATAGATATGCCCGGCGTTTCAGAAGGTCTCCCTGTACTCTCCTGAACAATACTTTATGCCATCCACTACCTGGGCTTTTGTGGTGCTAATTTCCTTTTCTTTTTAATTTTAACTGTAGTGTTCCATATGTATGCATCCCTAAAGATGTAATTTAATTTTGTATGCTTGTTAATTGAAATTAAACTGAGTTAATATATGTATGTTGCTGCCTTTGTTCAACATTACTTGTTATCTTCATCCTTGTTACTTTTTTTGCTCAATATAATTTGTGGCTTTCATCCATTTTGCTGTACCATTGTACAGTACCGTTTTTTGTTATTTTGAATAATGCTCCTAGAAACATCCTTGTACATATATCCTGTGTGAGTTTCTCTAAGGCATACCTGTCAGCAGAATTGGTAAGTATGTGGTATATCTATCGTTGACATTATTTGATAATGCCAAATTATTTTCCAAAGTAATTACATGAATTTACAGTGACATAACAGTGTAGGAATGTTTCCAGTTGCTCCATTTTTTTCCTACCACTTGACAATATTAGGCTTTTAAAGTATTGACAATCCTCATACTATGTAGCAATGTCTTACTGTGGTTTTAATTGAAATTTGACTGATTATTATTGATGTTGAAAATTTTTTCATGTGCTTTTTGGCATTTTGAGTTCCACTTTTGCAAATTGACTGTATCTTTTTTCTAATTTTCTAATGAGTCATTTGCCTTTTTTCACATTGATTTTTAGGAATTTCTTGTGTAATATGAATACTAGTTCTAAATCAGTCACACATGTTAACTAATATTTTTTTACGTTTATGCCTTTTATTTTTAATCTATTTATATTGCCTTTTGATGCACAAGCATTCTTATTATTTTTTCAAGTCAAAGCTTTTTACATATTATTCAAGGAAATCCTAGTCCAAGGTCATGCAGATATTCATCCAAATCATCTAAGCATTTTAGAGTTTTGACTTTTACACTTAGATTTTCAATCCACCTGGAATTGATTTTTGCGTGTTATTTAAGTTATGGTGTCTACCTTTGTTTTGTGTTTGATTACTTTCACTCTGTACTCCTTATTGCTTTTGAAAAATTATTCATGGGCATTCCATGATGCTTAAAATACAGATGACTTCTTCCAGAGTATACATGTTTTTGCTTCTGTCAGGAACATAGCGCTGTACCAATATGGCACAAACTTAAATTCAAGCATAGAGGCTTCGGTGGAGTGTCCAGTGATGAAAACCCAATCTGCAAATTTAAGTGATGAACAGCCAAAGTTTTAATGTCCCAGGGGTGAGGTTTTCTGCTTTTGTTTTTATTTTTGTATATTTAGTGTATACTCAGAGAAAATGTCTCTACAATGTCTTGAGCTCTGGTAGAGGTGATTGGGGTGGTTATTTCTAGTTAACCTTTACTCTGAGGCTATAACCGTTTGTTATCCAAATTTAAAACGAGTTTTACAATTTAGTTTGGAGTTAAGGCATTCTAATTTTTTGCGCTGTAGGCCCTTTGAAGCTTGTTGAAGCTTATACTCTCTGGCATGAAAATTATATTTTTAAATGTATTATAAGAAGTACAGAAATATTTTAAAAATAGAGCAATTTTTCCCCATCCAATTTCACGAGTCACTTAAATTTTGTCTATGGACCCTGAGACTAGGTTGTCTTTTTATTTTCTAAAACTTACAAGTCATCAAACGCAGCCCAAATTTTCTAGGAATTGTCAATGACTTTTGTGTCAAATGTCATTTTGCAACCTGTGCTCCACTTAAAAGTATAGTTTCTGCTCTCCTTTAGATTTTGTCCTAGTAGTAGTAGTTTGTAACTATCTTGTTCATATATGTATACATATATATATACACACAGCCTTTTAAAGTTATTTTCAGTAAAAAAGTAGATCTGATAAACCTAGCCTGCCATTCCAAGAAATATAAGTTATATACACTATTATTTTGTATTGAATTATGCATTTATAATAAGAGGAATTTTTCTGGCTTATATAATTTAACAAGTTTAATCCTCTTCTGAATTATATTTCTTCCCAAATTTGGGAGATAATGTGCTTTAGGACATATTATTCAAACAGTGTACTATTTAATATATATTCCAAGATATGCTTAAGGAAAAAATAATTCTGAGGTAAAACAAAACTGAGAAATTTTGTATAATTTATATTTTCCTTGAAGTTTTTTTGATGAGCATTAACACTGTGAAAGCTCTAACAAGTCTTGTAATGAAAAAACCTTCTTAAGTAATATGTTATTTGAGTGTAGAGCTACATCTTTCCATACTTATAAGAATCTCTTGGAATTATATATTGTAAACAGGATTTAAAGAGTGCTAGAGTAGTTGAAAGACTGGAACTAGACACAAAGTTTAAATCTTAGTTCTATCACTTGCTAACTTCGTGAACCTGGTTTGGTTCACTACCTTTCTGGGCCACATTTTACTCATGTGTAAAATGAAAATTAATACGTGTTATTGTAAAGATTAAGTATCATAGTATAATAAATATGTTGAAGTCAACTGTCATGTATATGTTCAATAAATATTAGTCATTCTTACCTTGAGATTTTTTTCATCCTCATTGGTTTAATAAATTATGGTAAATTTCTACTACAAGATACCATGAAACTGATGTTTTATGTAATGTAATATAGTTCTAGTTGTATAATTTACCATTATTTTATAAACTTCTAAGAAATAAAAATCTACCAATTAAACTATTCCACATACCAACCTTGAATTTTAAGATGAATCCTGATGTGACTGATCTTAGTGTGTGAAAAAAAAATTTTCTAACAACTTGAAATATAAAGTTGAATTTGAAGTATAGTTTAAAGTTGATAAGGAATCTCTCTTTCCTGAGAATGAAAGAAATGTATGTATACGTGTCTCTTTACATATATTTTATATATATGCACACATGAACACACTTACATACACACTCATTTAACAAACAGAAATGAAAGCATAGGTCCACAAAAATATTATCCCAGACCATTCATATAGCTTTATTCATAACAGTGAAAACTGGAAACAACCTAAATGTTCATCAGCAGAAAAATAGATTTAAATAAATACTCTGTAGTTATGCAATAATATAATGTGGACCAGTGAAAAAGAATGAGCTGCAAATACGTGGAGTAGCATTGGTGAATCTCAAAAATATATTGAGCAAACAAAGTCAGATAAAACATACTCGATGCGTTTAATTTCATTATTACAAGGTCCAAGAAAAAGACAAAACTAAGCTATGGTGGTAAAAATCAAAATAACAGTTGCCTATAGTAGGTGAGAAACTTTCAGGGGTGATGGAAATTTTTTCTAGCTTGAATGTCATGGTAGTTACATTTATGTACACACTTATCAAAATGCATTAAATTATAAATTTAAGATGGCATTTTCTTCCATGTATGCTATAAAATAAAAAAAATTGTTTTACTCTAAAACCATTAAAACATTTTTATATATTATAAATACACCATACACACATAAATATAAGGTTTAAATGCTTGCAGAATGACTTATGTTAATATATACTAACAGTTACAGATAGAATATATGTTAAAGCTCACTGAAGCATAAAATAAGGCATACATATGAAATATTCTCATAGGTATAAAGGATCTGGAAGTACACACAAGAAAATTGTAGCATTGGTTGCCTACTGACAACCAATCTTGAGTTGTGGTGTCTGCTTTTCTTTTGTGTTTGATTACTTTCACTCTGTACTCCTTATTGATTTTGAGAAATTATTCACGAGAAGACCATGATGCTTTCCACTGGATTACCATGGGGACAAGAATGGCAAAGTGACTTTTCAAGTGACTGATGTGTTAATTTTCTTTTAAACTTTCAAATTAATTTTAACACAGTTCTATAGTGTATGAAATTTTGTTGATTTTTGTTTTACTTGCACTTAATATTTCCAGTTTTATTTATTTTATTTTTTAGAGAGAGGGTTTTGCTTTGTTGCCCAGGTTGGAGTGCAGTGACACAGTCATGGCTCACTGCAGCTTTGAACTTCTGGGCTTAAGTGGTCATTCTGCCTCAGTCTCTGGAGTAACTGGGACTACAGGTGCGTGCCACCATGCCGGGCTTTCCAATTTTATATTTGTAATTCTTCTTTTTAAAGAATAATGCGTTAGGTTTATACAATTCTGATTATTTCATGTCAGTATCTGACTTACACAAGAATTTGATTCTATTGCAATTTTGATTCTTTCATGTCAGTATCTGACTTACACAAGAATTTGATTGTAGAAACTTTATTATTTTAATACTCTGGACATACCACAAAACTGCTACATTGCAAACTCCCCAAATCGCTGGTTGGGGTACTGAATGTGGGGATTGGAGTCTTCAAGACTCAGTCAAGTTGTGAGAACATCCGTTTGAAGATTAGAGTAAAACTAAAGTTCAAAGATAATACTGAGGTCTTAATTATGGGAAAACCTCATCTTGTCATCACAGAGTTTGAAGGAAGTGATTAGGGACGGGGACTGAAGTTGTGGTTACAATGCCAGAAGCTCAGCAGCTTGGAAAATAGGACATTTGCCTCTAGTGCTCTATTATAAACAAGCCCCTATGGGTTGGGGTGGCTGATATATAAGGAAGTTTTTTTTTTGCAGTTTTAGAATTATTTATTTCTGGCTAGGCATGGTGGCTCATGCCTGCAATGCCAGCACTTTGGGAGGCCAAGGCGGGCGGATCACCTGAGGTCAGGAGTTCGAGACCAGCCTTGCCAACATGACAAAACCCCATCTCTACTAAAAATATAAAAAATTAGCCAGGCATGGTGGCCCGTGCCTGTAGTCCCAACTACTTGGGAGGCTGAGGCAGGAGAATCGCTTGAACCCAGGAGGCGGAGGTTGCAGTGAACTGAGATCACGCCATTGCACTCCAGCCTGGCGACAGAGTAAGACTCCACCTCAGAAAAAAAAAAAAAAAAAAAAAGAATTATTTGTTTCCTATGTTTCCCTTTAATGTCCTAGTACATATATATATATTTCACTTTTACCACTATTTTAAATGTTATTTATTTACAATTAAACTTTTAAGTTCTGAATGTATTTCTGTTTTGAATACATTAACATTTGTTTACAAAGTGTTTCCTTTTTCATGCATATTTTTTATGACATGGAATCCTTCCTTGACACATTTGTTATTTGGAAATATACATTAAATTTCCAAATACCTTTGAATTAACTTTATGCGACAAATTTCTAACTGTACGGTAGATTAGTTATATACTGCAGCTAGTTTCTACTTATTAAATTTTTTTGAATTATTGTTGTCTAAGATACCTACTTTTACTACCTTTAAAATGATGTAATCTGCATCTTTTTGCAATTCATAATATGTATATCAGTATTACCTTATTGTATTCATCACATCCTGTATGTCATTTTGTTATTCTGAACTTCATATGCCACAGATGAATGACGGTGACTTAGATTTTTCCCCTATATTTTTTCTCTAAATTTCTCTTTATGTTAAAAAATAAGACTTTTTTCTAATATAATGTGCTGTTTTATTGCACGCATATAGATTTTTTATTATTATCTATAACTTCACTTGTAAAGTAATAACTCTCAGTGTTGTTGAGCTTAAGTTCTAGATTTGTTCATATTTAGTCACATCAAGTTTTCTTTTTCAGAAAATAATTGTATACATTTTATTTAAAATTTTTTTCTGTATTATTTTATAGTTCTTTTTGGGTAAATTTAGTCATTTATATATTATAATAGTTATTTGATTAGCACTATCTTTTATCATTTTTATATTTTTTGAACAATTTCCTATTATTGAATATTTTTGCTATAAACTTACTTTTGTCTTATTTTATGCTTTAGTGAGCTTTAACATATACATGTTCTATCTGTAACTGTTAGTATATATTAGCATAAGTTATTCTGCAAGCATTTAAACCTTATATTTATGTATGTGTGTGTGTATTTATAATATATAAAAATATTTTAATGGTTTTAGAGTAAAACAATATTTTTTATTTTATAGCACACATGGAAGAAAATGCCATCTTAAATTTATAATTTAATACATTTTGATAAGTGTGTACATAAATGTAACTATCATGACATTCAAGCTAGAAAAAATTTCCATCACCCCTGAAAGTTTCTCATCTACTATAGGCAACTGTTATTTTGATTTTTATCACCATAGCTTAGTTTTGTCTTTTTCTTGGACCTTGTAAAAATGAAATTCAATGCATCGAGTATGTTTTGTCTGACTTTGTTTGCTCAATATATTTTTGAGATTCACCAATGCTACTCCACATATTTGCAGTTCATTCTTTTTCACTGGTCCACATTATATTATTGCATAACTACAGAGTATTTATTTAAATCCATTTTTCTGCTGATGGACATTTAGGTTGTTTCCAGTTTTCACTGTTATGAATAAAGCTATATGAATGGTCTGGGATAATATTTTTGTGGACCTATACTTTCATTTCTGTTTGTTAAAAGCTTAGGACTGGAGTTGCTGCATTGTAGTGTACATATATTTAGCTTTATAAGAAAATGTCAAATAAATGATAATATATTTTTATGTTTTAGAATTTTGAAACACTTCCTCAGAGATTGTAAAATAAAATGTTTCCCCTCTCTCTCTACATTTTCTCTTTCTAAAAACAACAGTTTCTTAGTCTAGCAATTATAAATCCTACATATCTTGTTTATTTATAATTATAAATCATACATAATTTATATAGGATTTATAATTATAAATAAATCCTACATATCAATAGTTAACATAGTTAAGATATATTAGTATATATATATAAAACAGTATATATATATATACATACACATGCATATTATTTTTAAAAAATGATGACAAAGCTTACACACAAATCCCTGCCTTGCTAATTTTCACAGTGTATCCTGGATACATTCTATATCAACACATAATGACTTATCTGTTTGTTTTAAATAGCCTCATGCTATTTTGAATACCTTCTTATGAAAGAGTCAAACCAATTGAAGAGCATAGAGAAAATATCTGAAGATACTCTACTCTGGATTTTGATTAATATTTGTATCATAGTTGTTTTTCTTTTAAGGAGAGCACTTCTCTAACATAGTTTTTTATATGGTGGTGCTTGTTTTAAAATTTTCTATAATATTAACTACTCACTAAAATATGTATTTTTTCTTTTTAAAAGGCAATGCCACGTCTCAAAGTTTGGTTTTATATGGAGCCTCTAAGGAGAACAGTGAAGGTTTTCATGAAAGTAAAATGACAAATACTGAAGGTGAGGACTGAATGTAAATCATATAGTAAACTATATAAGCTATATTTATATTCTCTCTTTAGTTTATAATGTCAATACTATTTCTATTTTGAAATAAATCCTACATATCATTAATTGTTAACATAGTAAATATATATAATAGTAAAGATATAATGTAGTATATTGTATCAATAGTATATTGTTAATGTATAATCTGGGTTTATGAATTGTTATGTAATTTCAGAGATATATGAATTTTGAAATAAATTCTTAATCACCCAAGCTGTGACTGGCCTGTTCTAGACAGAACATTTCCATTTCATTGAGGACATGTTTCTTAGAAGAAAAAGAAAGAAGACAAATGTTTTGGGGGTGTATTTTTCATTTTTTTAATAATTATTTTATTTTATTTTATTTTAAGTTCCAGGGTACATGTGCAGGATGTGCTGGTTTTTTATATAGGTAAACACATGCCGTGGTGATTTGCTGCACTTATCAATCCATCACCTAAGTATTAAGCCCAACATGCATTAGCTCTTTTCCCTAAGGCTTTCCCTCAACCCGCCTTCCCCCTACAGGCCCCAGTAAGTGCTCTTCCCCTCCCTATGTCCACGTGCTCTCATTGTTCAGCTCCCACTTATAAGTGAGAACATGCAGTGTTTGGTTTTCTGTTCCTGCGTTAGTTTGCTGAGGATAATGGCTTCCAGTTTCATCCATGTCCCTGCAAAGGACATGATCTCATTCCTTTTTATGGCTGTATAATATTCCGTGGTGTATATGTACCACATTTTCTTTATAGATAAAATGTCTATCATTTTCTAGTCTATCATTGATGGGCATTTGGGTTGATTCCATGTCTTTGCTATTGTGACTAGTGCTGCAATGAACATAACACGTGCATGTGTCTTTATAATCAAATGATTTATGCTCCTTAGGATGTATACCCAGTAATGCAGTTGCTGGGTCAAATGGTATTTCTGGTTCTAAATCTTTGAGGAATTGCCACACTGTCTTCCACAGTGATTGAACTAATTTATGCTCCTACCAACAGTGTAAAAGAATTATTTCTCTGCAACATCACTAGCATCTGTTGTTTCTTGACTTTTTAATAATTGCCGTTCTGACTGGCGTGAGATGGTATCTCATTGTAGTTTTGATTTGCATTTCTCTAATGATCAGTGATGTTGAGCATTTTTCATATATTTGTTGGCCACATGTATGCCTTTTTTTGAGAAGTGTCTGTTCATATCCTTTGCCCATTTTTTTAATGGGGTTGTTTGTTTATCTCTTGTAAATTTGCTTAAGTTCCATGTAGATTTCGGATATTAGACCTTTGTCAGATGGATAGATTGCAAAAATTTTCTCCCATTTTATAGGTTGCCTTTTCGCTCTGATGATACTTTCTTTTGCTATGCAGAAGCTCTGTAGTTTAATTAGATCTCATTTGTAAATTTTGGCTTTTGTTTCAATTGCTTTTAGCAATTTCATCATAAAGTCTTTCCCCATGCCTGTGTCCTGAATAGTATTGCCTAGATTTTCTTCTAGAGTTTTTATAGTTTTGGGTTTTACATTTAAGTCTTTAATTAATATTGAGTTAATTTTTGTATAAGGTGTAAAGAAGGGATCCAGTTTCAGTTTTCTGCATATGGCTAGCCAGTTCTCCCAGGATCATTTATTAAATAGGTAATCATTTCCCCATTGCTTCTTTTTGTCGAGTTTGTCGAAGATGAGATGGTTGTAGATGTGTGGTTTTCTTTCTGAGTTCTCTATTCTCTTCCATTGGTCTATGTGCCTGTTTTTGTACCAGTACCATGCTGTTTTCGTTACTGTAGCCTTATAGTATAGTTTGAAATCAGGTAGCATGATACTTCCAGGTTTGTTTTATTTTTTGCTTAGGATTGTCTTGGCTATGTGAGCTCTTTTTTGGTTCCGTATGAATTTTAAAATAGTTTTTTTCTAATTCTGTGAAGAATGTCAATGGTAGTTTAATGGAAATAGTATTGAATCTATAAATTGCTTTGGGAAGTATGGTCATTTTCATGATATTGATTCTTACTATCCATGAGCATGATACATTTTTCCATCTGCTTGTATCCTCTCTGATATCCTTGAGCAGTGGTTTGTAGTACTCTTTGAAGAGGTCCTTCACTTCCCTTGTTAGTTGTTTTCCTAGGTATTTTGTGGCAAGTGTAAATGGGAGTTCATTCATGATTTGGCTCTCTGCTTGTCTGTTGTTGGTGTATAGGAATGCTTATGATTTCTGCACACTGATTTTGTATCCTGAGACTTTGCTAAAGTTGCTTATCAGCTTAGGAAGCTTTCGGACTGAGTCGATGGGGTTTTCTAGATATAGGATCATGTCATCCTCAAACAAAGACAATTCGAATTCTTCTCTTCCTATTTGAATACCTTTATTTTTTTCCCTTGCCTGATTGCCCTGGCCAGAACTTCCAATATATGTTGAATAAGAGTGGTGAGTGAGGGCATCCTTGTCTTGTACCCATTTTCAAGGGGAATGCTTCCTGTTTTTGCCCATTTAGTATGATATTGACTGTGGGTTTGTGATAAATGCCTCTTATTATTTTGAGATATGTTCCTTCAATACCTAATTTATTGAGTTCTTTACATGAAGTGATGTTGAATTTTATCAAAGGCCTTTTCTGCATCTATTGAGATAATCGTGGTTTTTGTGTTTAGTTCTGTTTATGTGATAAATTACATTTATTGATTTGCATATGTTGAACCAGCCTTGCATCCTGGGGATGAAGGCGACTTGATCATGGTGGGTAAGCTTTTTGATGTGCTGCTAAATTTGTTTTGACAGTATTTTACTGAGATTTTTGCATAGATGTTCATCAGGGCTATTGGCCTGAAGTTTTTGTTGTTGTTGTTGTATCCCTGTTGTATCTCTGGTATCAGGATGATGGTGGCCTCATAAAATGAGTTAGGGAGGAGTCCCTCCTTTTCAATTGTTTGGAATAGTTTCAGAAGATATGGTACCAACTCCTCTTTGTACCTCTGGTAGAATTCAGTTATAAATCCATCTGGATCTGGGCCTTTTTTTAGTTGGTAGGCCATTTATTACTGCTTCAATTTCAGAACTTTTTATTGGTCAATTTAGGGATTCAAATTCTTCCTGGTTCACCCACCCACCTGGGAGGGTGTATGTGTCCAGGCATGTATCCATTTCTTGTAGATTTTCCAGTTTATTTGCATAGAGGTGTTTATAGTATTCTCTGATGGTTGTTTGTATTTCTGTGGGGTCGGTGGTGGTATCCCCCTTATCGTTTCTGATTGTTTATTTGAATCTTCTCTTTTTAAAAAATTAGTCTCACTAGCAGTCTATTTTATTGATTCTTTAAAAAAAAACAGCTCCTGGATTCGTTCATGTTTTTGAAGTGATTTTTATGTGTTTATCTCTTTCAGTTCTGCTCTGAGCTTGGTGATGTCTAGTCTTCTGCTATCTCTGGAGTTTGTTTGCTCTTTGTTCTCTAGTTCATTTAGTTGTGATGTTAGGGTGTTGATTTGAGATCTTTCTTTGATGTGGGCATTTAGTGCTATACATTTGCCACTTAACACTGCTTTAGCTGTATCCCAGAGATTCTGATACATTGTTGCTTTGTTCTCATTTTTTTCAAAGAACTTCTTGATATCTGTCTTAATTCCATTATTTACTCAGGAGTTATTAAGGAGCAGGTTGTTCAGTTTCCATGTAGTTGTGTGGTTTTGAGTGGGCTTTTTAATCTTGAGTTCTAATTTGATTGCACTGTGGTCTGGGAGTGTTTGTTATGATTTCAGTTATTTTGCATTTGGTGAGGAGTGTTTTACTTCCAATTATGTGATCAATTTTAGAGTAAGTGCCATGTGACACTGAGAAAAATTTATATTCTGTTTTGGCTGGTGAGTTCTGTAGATATCTGTCACGTCCACTTGGTCTAGAGCTGAGTTCAAGTCCTGGATATCTTTATTAATTTCCTGTCTCAATGATCTGTCTAATACTGACAGTGGGTTATTAAAGTCTCCCTCTATTATTGTGTGGAGGTCTAAGTCTCTTTGTAGGTCTCTAAGAACTTGTTTTATGAATCTCAGTGCTCCTGTATTGGGTACATATATATTTAGGATAGTTAGCTCTTCTTGTTGAATTGAACCCTTTAACATTATGTTATGCCCTTCTTTGTCTGTTTTGACCTTTGTTGATTTAAAGTCTATTTTTTCAGAAACTACAATTGCAACCTCTGCATTCTTCTGCTTTCAAATTTGCTTGGTAAATTTTCCTCCGTCCATTTATTTTGAGTCTATGTGCATCTTTGCATGTGAGATGTGTTTCTTGAATACAGCACACTGATGGGTCCCATCTTTGTATCCAGCTTGCCATTCTGTGTTTTTTAATTGGGGCATTTAGCCTATTTATATTTAAGGTTTATATTGTTACGTGTGAATTTGATCCTGTCATCATGATGCTGGCTGGTTAATTTTGCAAACTTGTTAATATAGTTGCTTCATAGAGTTGTTGGTCTGTGTACTTCAGTGTGTTTTCATAGTGGATGATAATGGTTTTTCCTATCTATGTTTAGTGTTTCCTTCAGAAGCTCTTGCAAGGCAGACCTGGTGTTCACAAAATTCCTCAGCAGTTGCTTGTCTAAAAAAGATTTTATTTATCCTTCACTTATGAAGCTTAGTTTGGCCTGATATGAAATTCTGGGTTGGAATTTCTTTTCTTTCAGAATGTTGAATGTTGGCCCCCAATCTCTTCCGGCTTTTAGGGTTTCCACAGAGAGGTACTCGGTTAGTCTGATGGGCTGCCCTTTGTAGATGACCTTGCTTTTCTCTCTGGCTGCCCTTAACATTTTTTCCTTCATTTTGACCTTGGAGAATCTGATGATTATGTGTCTTGGGGGTAAATCTTTTCAGAATATCTTGCTGGGGTTCTCTGGATTTCCTGAATTTGAAAATTGTCCTGTCTTGCTAGATGGGGGAAGTTCTTCTGGATGGTGTCCTGAAGTGTGTTTTCCAACTTGGTTCCATTCTCCCCATCTATTTCAGGTACTCTAATCAGTCATAGGTTTGGTCTCTTTACGTAATCCCATAGTTCTCAGAGGTTTTGTTTGTTTTATTTCATTCTGTTTTATCTAGTCTTGTTTGTCTGCCTTATTTCTGCAAGATAGTCTTCAAGCTCTGATATTCTCTCTTCTGCTTGATTGATTCAGCTATTGATACTTACGTTTGCATCATGAAGTTCCCGTGCTGTGTTTTTCAGCTCCATCAGGTCATTTATTTCCCTCTCTAAACTGGTTATGCAAGTTAACAGCTCCTGTAATCTTTTATCATGGTTCTTAGCTTCTTTGCATTGTGTTAGAACATAATCCTTTAGCTCAGCGAAATTCATTATTACCCACTTTGTGAAGCCTACTTCTGTCAGTTCATCCATCTCAGCTTTGGCCCCAGTCTGTGCCCTTGCTGCAGAAGTGTTGTGATTATTTGGAGGAGAATAGGCATTCCAGCTTTGAGGATTTTCAGTGTTTTTGCATTGGCTTTTCTTCATCTTCATGGATTTATCTACCATTGATCTTTGAGGCTGATAACCTTTGGATGGGGATTTTGTGGGGTCTTTTTTGTTGATATTGTTGTTTTTGCTTTTTGTTTGTTTGTTTTTCTTCTAATAGTCAGGCCCCTCTTATGCAAGTCTGCTGCAGTTTGCTGGGTGTCCACTCCAGACTCTGTTTGCCTGGGTATCACCAGTGGAGGCTGCAGAATAGCAAAGATTGCTTCCTGTTCTTTCCTCTGGAAGATTTGTCCCACAGGGGCACTGACCTGATGCCACACAAAACTCCCCTGTATGAGGTGTCTGGCAACCCTAGTTGGGAGGTCTCACCCAGTCAGGAGGCATGAGGGTCAAGGACCCACTTGAGGGGTCATCTGTCCCTTAGTGGAGCTGGTGTGCTATGCTGGGGGAATCCCCCTTGTCAGGATCAGCTGATCTCTTCAGAGCTGCCAGGCAGGAAATATTAAGTCCACTGAACCTGAGACCACAGCCACCCCTTCCCCAAGGTGCTCTTTCCCAGGGAAATGAGAATTCTATCTGTAAGCCCCTGACTGGTGCTGGAACTCCTGCAGAGAGGCCCTGTCCATGCCCAGTGAGGAGGGATCTAAAGAAGCAGTCTGGCCACAGCTGCTTTGCTGCACTGTGGGGAATTCCACCAAGTCCAACTGTCCTCATCTCCTTAGCACTGTTAGGGGAAAACAGCCTACTAAAGCCACAGAAATGGCAGTCATCCCTCCCCGCTACCCCCTCCCCTGCCCCCGCCTCCTGGGAACTCAGTCATCCCAGGGCAACTCCAGACTGCTGTGCTGGCAGTGGGAATTTCAAGCCAGTGGTTCTCAGCTTGCTGGGCACCGTGGAAGTGGGACCTGCCGAGCAAGACCTCTGGCTCCCTGGCTTCAGCCCCCTTTTCGTGTGAGTGGATGGTTCTCCTGTCTCACTGGAGTTCCAGGTGCTGGTGGAGTATGTAAAAACTCCTGCAGCTCAGTGCCTGCCCAAACAGCCACCCAGTTTTGTGCTTGAGACCCAGGGCCCTGGTGGTGTAGGCTCATGAGGGAATCTCCTCATCTGTGGATTGCAAAAATCCGTGGGAAAAGTATAGTACCCCCACTGGGTAGCACATTCCCTCACCACTTCCCTTGGCATGGGGAGGGAGGTCACCTCACCCACTGCAGTTCCCAGGTGAAGCAACGCTCCACCCTGCTTCTGCTCACTCTCCATGGGTCACACCCACTGCCTAGTCAGTCACAATGAGATGAACTGGGTATCTCAGTTGGAAATGCAGAAATCACCCGCCTTCCATGTTGGTCTTGCTGGGAGCTGTAAACTCCAAGATGGCTGTTTCTATTCAGCCATCTTGGCTCCTGTCAATTGGATGTGTACTTTATAGTTCCAGAATTAAAGACTTGTACAGTGAGAATCTATAAACATTATCTCTGAAAGTGTTTCTAACACTCAATATGGAAAGTGGTGGAAAGAGATGAGGAAATGTATACATATATCTGTTGGGGTTCATACTTGTTTATTTTTAGGTCATTCTGGTGAAGAACTCTTTATCAAAAATTTCAATCTTGATTTTGAGAAATTACTACTCTGGGAATTTTTCAGTTTTATGAGATTAAATTGAAATAAGTTACCATTTTGATTCTTTCATCTGTGTATGTCCAATAGAAATCTTGAATACAAGTTTAAGATCTTGCTTGACTTAGAGTTTACTGCCCATAGTGAATTTCGAACAGATTTATAAGACGGCAAATAAGTGACTTATGAACCAATTAATTCAAGATACTGGAATATCTATGTGCTATTGTGGTACAGAGATATTTAAGAAACAACCCTCACAAAAAGTGTAAAATCTTGTAGGCCAAATAAAATATGTGAAGGATAATCATAAATTGAAAGAAAAATAAATAGAATATAAATGTATACAACAATTTTTACAATACAACATAAAATAATAGTTACATAGTGTATCAGTGGAGATGACACAAGGAAGTACATGCCAAATGAACACCATGGATGACAGATATCTTCAGTATTTTGACTAAGACCAATCTGCATGGTCTCCAAGCATTAAGAAAAAGGTTAATGGATCAGGAGAGATTTGAACTGAATTTTAAAGAATGCATTTGTATATGGAAAAAAAAGGCGAGGATAAAATTTAAGAAAGTAGAATAGAATGTGTCAACAATGAGAAAATAACACAAGATTTAGAAAGCATAGATGTATTTGTCTATAGCATAGGGAGAATTCAGGAATGTGAAGATGGTTCAGAGAAAGGTAGAAATGACTGAGGTGCAATTAAGAAGGATTTTGAATTTCAGGCTCAAGAGTATTAACTTCATTTTCTCAGTGTCTGGTTATATATATATAAAACCAGAGTAGGGAAGTTACTGACTAAATTCTTTGCTTACAAAGTCTGAGCATGCAACACAGAATTATTTGGCTACAGGAATTTTCTGGCTATTGTGGTGGAGTGGGGCCCTCTCTGCTCCACACCCAGCTGGCTCTCCAGGCACTTAGAAACTGATTTTCTTATTACTATTGTTCAGGCTTATTGTAACAAGGTCCTGATCTAATTAAGATCAATGAATATGAAAGAGATTAGAGACATATTACAAAATAAGTGTTAAGATTTGGTGACTGACTAATACTTACAGGGACTGACTATTCTTTCTATATTAATATAGGAACTTGAATGAGAAGATGGAGGATTCAAATGTGATTTAACTGTTCCAAACTTTCATAACTGCAACAGAGATGTAAAAAGAAAAGAGGTTAAATGGAGGGGAGATGAGTTTAGTTTTACAGATAGTAGACATGCCTAGATGTGTGAATGAAGTTGGTCCCTTTAAGACTATCTCTGGCTTTCTGGCCTTGACTAAATCTGAATGTTTAAAACCAAATAAAGTTGTTGCTTTTTCTTCAAGATGGCAGATTAGAGGCTCTTAGCATGCCTTGGCCACTTGGAAAAAGCAAGATAGTGCATAAAGATCAACTCTCTGAGTGTTAATTCAAGAAGGAATATGAGAATCCACCAGAATGTGAAGGACATTGCAATTCCCAGGGAGGAGAATGCAGGCTAACAGCCTCCATGATGGCATCTGGGTGTTAAAAGTGAGTGAAACTCCAGTACACAGGAGAGTCAGAAAGGCTCCCTCTGTGATTTACCTTTCCACTAGGGATCTGAGCAACCCAGGCTGAAGGAGCACACTTTGTTTCCCCCAAGCCCTGGAGCTAACTTGGAAAGAGGCATAGAGACACTGTGAGGGAAAGACACTGGGAAAAGCTGCAGGTACTTTCTTAGACCCAGCACTGAGAGCAGGAGGCCATTTTTAATCTGGGTGCACACAAACTCAGCCATTCTTTGGTGACCCAGCAACGTGTCTGCACAGGCATGTTAGTCTCAGACCAGAAATTGGAGTACTACTTTGCTTTCTCTGGAGCAGGATATGTGCCTCTACAGCCAGAAATATGGAAAGTGCTTAATTAGTAGGTGCTGGAATTGTGTTCTCCCTCATCACAGGCCGGGGGCAGGAGCAGAGCTACCACAGTCCAGCTTCTCCTGGATGATGAGACTTGCAATCAGGATCAGCTTGGCAACCTGGAACTGGTTGTATCTATCTATGCTGGGTGCCCCATCCTGCTTTCCTAAGACTGTGGTGCAGCAGGACCCTCTGCATTCCACCCCCAGATAGAAATCCAGTCATTCAGAGTACCCACTTGCCTGGACCAGCAGCCTAAGCTGGCCTTCTCTTTATAGATATACATTGTGGTACAGTGCAGCCCTCTCTGCTCCACACCCAGCCAGTTCTCCAGGCATTCAAAATACACCCTCACCTGGATTAGCAGCCTGAGTTGTACTACCCTTCCCATGCATAGATCATGGTGCAGTAGGGCTCTCACTACTCTTAGTGAGATCCCTGGAGATCACTTAGGCAGATCTCCAGGCATTTGGAGCACCCACTCACCTGGAACAGCAGCCTGATCCACCCTACCTTTCTTGTGCAGAGATCTTGTTTGGGGGTTCACTTTGCTTCATGCAAAGGCAGATCTTCAGACATCTGGAACACCCCAATCACCTAGAGTTGGAGTTTAAGCCACCCTCCACCTTGCAGAGAACTTAGGAAGGAGGAAGTTTCCTGCTCACTGTCTAGGCACACCTCTGGGTACCTAGAGGCTGCCTACTGGATTTTCTAGTAAGCACTCAGTTCTAGTGCTTATTCTGGCCACTGGGGGACCTATAGGTGGACCTGCCAGAGTTTCCTGCCCATCTAGAGGGAACTCAGACTGTATACTCCAGGAATCATCCTATTGCATAAAGCAACAAAGAGCTTCTCCCAGTAAACAAGAATCAAGTGTATACCCAGCAACGTTGGCCACAGCTGGCTGCTACCCATAAGTGGCATCTATTGGCTTGTAGGCATCTATTGTATTGAATTGCACAGCCTAATAGAAAACCTGCTGACAGAGGTGCATAGCACTATAGAACCAAAACCAAAAGACCCTACACACCATTCTCTACAATCACACTCCTAGGGAGGGGATTAGGGAAATGGAAAGATATATATATGTGTGTGTGTGTGTGTGTGTATATATATATATATATATATATATATATATATATATAGCAAAGAAATAAAAATAAATAAAAAGAAAAACTCCTACCTGCATGAAAATATTTACAAAATTTAGAGTTGCCAGCATCTCCAGATGAGAAGAAACTAATCCTACTGAAACTATTACAAAATATCAAAGGGGAAAGACTCCTCCCAAACTAATTCTACAAAGCCAACATCACCCTGATACCAAAACCTTGCAAAGACACAATGAAAAAAGAAAACAACAGGCCAATATCCCTGATGAACATAAATACTAAAATCCTCAACAAAATACTAGCAAACTGAATCCAGCGGCACATCAAAAAGTTAATTCACTGTGATCAAGTAAGGCTTTATTCCTGGGATGCAAATTTGGTTCAACATATGCAAATCAATAAAGTAATTCACCACATAAATTGAATGAAAAACAAAAACATTATGAATCATCTCAGTAGATGTGGAAAAAGCTTTTGATAAAATCCAACATCACTTCATGATAAAAATGTTCAAGAAACTAGGTATAAAATGAATATACCTCAAAATAATAAGAGCCATCTATGACAGACCCACAGCCAGCATCATACTGAATGAGCAAAAATGGAAGAATTCCCCTTTAGAACTGGGAGAAGATGAGCATGCCCATTCTGACTACTATTCAACATAGTATTGGAAGTCCTTGCCATAGTAATCAGGTGAGAGAAAGAAATAAAAGGCATCCAAACAGGAAGATGTCAAAAAGAAGTCATTGTCCCTTTGCTGACAATAGGATTGTATACCTAGAAAACCCTAAAGACCCTACCAAAAGGCTTCTAGAACTCATAAGCAGTAAAGTTTCACAGTACAAAATTAATGTACAAAATTCAGCAGCAATTCTATATACTAAGAATGTTCACGCTGAAAAGCAAATCAAGAATGCTGTTCCATTTCCAATAGTCACAAAATAATAAAATATCTAAGAATGCCTCTAACCAGGAGGTGAAAGATCTCTACAGAGAGAAGTACGAAACACTGCTGAAAGAAATCATAGATGACACAGACAAATGGAAAAATATTCCATGCTCATGGATTGAAAGAATCAATGTCGATTAAATGGCCGTATGGCTCAAAGCAATCTACATATTCAATGCTATTTCTATAAAGTTACCAATGTCATTTTTTACAGAACTAGAAAAAAAACTATTTTAAAATTCATACAGAACCAAAGAAGAACTGAAACAGTCTAAGCAATTCTAACCAAAAAGAACAAAGCTGGAGGCATCATTGTACCTGTCTTTATACTACATAGCTACAGTAACTAAAACAGCGTGGTCCTGGTACAAAAATGGATGTATAGATCAATGGAACAGAATGGAGAACCTAGAAGTAAAACCTCACACCTGCATCCATCTCATTTTTGTCAAAGTCAACAAACATAAGCAATGGGGAAAGCATTCCCTATTCAGTAAATGGTGCTGAGATAGCTAGCTAGCCATAGGCAGAAGATTGAAATTGGACCCCTCCCTTTCACTGTATACAAAAATTAACCTAAAATAAACTAACGATTTAAATGTAAGACCTCAAACTATAAGAATCCTAAAAGAGAACCTAGGAAACACCATTCTGGGTATCAGTCTTGGGAGAGAATTTGTGACTAAGTCCTGAAAAGCAATTACAGGAAAACAAAACATTGACAAGTGGGATTTAATTAAACTAAAAGTCTTTTGGACAGCAAAAGAAACTACCAACAGAGTAAACAGGCAACCTACAGAATGGGAGAAAATATTCACAAACTATGCATCTGACAAAAGCCTAATATCCTGAATCTATAAGGAACTTAAAAAAATTTACAAGCATAAAACAACCCTATTAAGAAGTGGGCAAAAGACATAAACACTTTTCAAAAGAAAACGTACACATGGCCAACAAGCATGTGAAAAAATGTTCAATATCACTCATCATTAGAGAAATGCAAATGAAAACCACAATGAGATAGCATCTCATACCAGTCAGAATGGCTATTACTAAAAAGCCAAAAACAACAGATGCTGGCAACTCTGCAGAGAAAAGAAAATTGTTATACACTGTTGGTGGGAATGTAAATTAGTTTAGCCACTATGGAAAGCAGTTTGGAGATTTGTCAAATAACTAAGAGCTGAACTAGCATTCAACTCAGCAATCCTGTTACTGGATGTATATCCAAAAGAAAATAAATCATTCTACCAAAAAGACAATGCACTCGTTTGTTCATCACAGCATTATTCACAATAGCAAAGACATAGAATCAATCTAGGTGTCCGTCAATGGTAGATTGGATAAAGAAAATGTGGTGCATATACACCATGAAAAACTATACTGCTATAAAACAGAATGAAATCAAGTTATCTGCAGCAACATGGATGCAACTGGAAGCCATTATCCTAAGTGGGTTAGCACAGGAACAGAAAACCAAATATTTCATGTTCTCACTTATAAGTTCGGAGCTAAACAATGGGTACTCATGGACATAAAGATGGCATCAATAGACACTAGGGATTACTATAGGGAAGAGAGAGGGAGGGGGCCAAAGGTTAAAAAACTAACCATTATGTACTATGCTCAATACCTGGGTGACAGAAGCAATCATACCCCAAACCTCAGCATTACACCATATACCTGTGTAACAAACCTGCATATGCATTCCCTGAATCTAAAATGAAAGTCAAAATTATAAAAAAGAAAAAAAGAATCCAAACAGATTGTGGACAGAGGGAAGCCTAATTAAAAGTTTTATTTTGGAACATCTTTACTTTCTTATCATTCTGTTACAGTAGGTAGCCTCTCAGGTATGAGCAGGGCAAAAGAGGGCTCTCCCATCCTGCCCACGCCCTCCCCGCCCCTCCCCCAACACACCAGGAGTGTTGGGTGACCATCAGGTGATGGTCAAGCAGTTGTTAACTGTTTATCTAAAGTAATAACTGCTCACAGCCAGTGCCAGAGAAAGGCAGTCTCCTAATAGAAAACACCTTAAACTCATCATCAGCTTCCCGATAAAATCTCAGGAGTGGGGAGAAGTAATGCAGTATCTTGGAAGTATGCCAACGTATAAAAACTCAAGTCCATAAGTCAAGCTGCGCACTTGGTTTCTCAAGTCGCCTTCTTGGCCTTTATCCAAGCTGTACTTTTCTTCTTTTCTTTCCTTCCTTTCCTTACTGTCCTAAAGCTTTTTAATAAAACTTTCATTCCTGTTCTGAAACTTGCCTTGGTCTATCCTTCTGCCTTATGCTTCTCAGTCGAATTATTTTGTCTGAGGAGGCAAGAATTGAAGTGGCTGCAGACCAGTATAGATTTACCACCAGTAACTTGGATACCTTCCACTAATAACAGTTCTTTTGCTTTTCAAATCATTTCTGAGGATCCTCTGTACCAGGCATCATTTTCACTGCTTGTACTGTATCAGATCCCTTCCATATTGAAGCTCCTGTGGATGCCTCCTTTATCCCTTCCAGCTTTGTGTCTGATCATACAAATGTGTCCCTTTTCTTCCATAGCCTTTTTGCTTTGGCATTTTAATTTACTGTTGTGAATGTATTTCCTTGTTTGTGGTATATCAGCTTCTCAATGGGTACATTTTAGTTTTATCTATCATGCTTCTTCCATTCTGCATAGGATTCTGCAGGCCCAGACCTCCCTTCCTTACTGTCAATGCCAGGATGGGAGTCTAGGAAGGACAGATTTGGGAAATTTGTACATTTGGCAAGGAGCTCAGGGCAAGGTTAACTCTAAAGCTGTTTAGTTGAGAGTTAAGCACTTAAATGAGATGATCAAAGGAGAAAATGTAGAGGAAAAGATTATTTCTTATCAAATAGTCATGTTTAAGGAATATGAGGAAAAATAGGTGAACAGGAAGCTAGAGAAAGTTATTAAAAGAACATTTCAAGGAAGGGCTGTCTACAATGTTTTTTAGTATAAAAAGTTAAAGTAGAACAATGCAAGGTTATTGAGTTCTGTCACTAGGATATGCTTAGTGGTCTTTTTTATAAAACGGATATATGGAGGTACAATTTAAATGCAATAAAATCCACTCATTCACAGTGTACAAGTGAATGACTTTTGACAAACACACACATCCATTTAACCACCACCTCAAACACTGTATAGAAATTTCCATCTTTCCAGAAAGTTCATTCATGTCCCCTCTACAGACAAGATTCCTTTAACTCACTCCCACAACTCCAGTATGATTTTAGTTTTACCATTCTAACATTTCAAATAAATGAAATTATGCCACTTGTACTCCTTTGTGCCCAACTTTTCCAGACTTAGGAAATTGTAATATTCATCCATGCTGTTTCATATATCAGTAGTTTGTTCATTTTTATTGATCAATACTGTTCCCTTGTATAATATTGCACAATTTATTTAGCCTTCAATGGAAATTTGAGATTTTTTCAATTTTTGACTATCATCAAAAAAGCTATTATGAATATTCACCTGCAATTCTTTTTGTGGACATATTTTTATTTGTCATGGGGAAATATAAAGAAGAGGAATGCTGAGTAATATGGTAGGTTTAACTTTTATAAGAAATTGCCAAATTGTTTTCCAAAGTGTTTAAACAATTTTACATTTCCACTAGCAATGTATAAATTCCAGTTGTTCTATATCCTCTGTGATACTGGTCATTGCCAACCTTTAAAATTTTAGACATTATAGTGTGTATGTGAAGTTGTATTGAACTGTTAGTTAAATTTGCATTTTCTTGATGACTATGAGTAATAATGTTAAGCATCTTTTCACATTGCATTAGTCATTTGTATATTGTCTTTTGTGAAGAGTCCAAGTCTTATGCCTATTTTCTGAATATTAAGTTGTGAATTTTCTCTGCACATTCTGGGTAGAAGTTATTGGTCAGGGATTCTATGCCATATGTCAGAGGGGCCTCCCACGTGGGTTTCTGAGGCTCTTCTCTGCATTGCTCTGTCTTCTTGAGTTCCTGCCCTCTTCCAGATGTTTCCACTGTCCATGAAACTCATATTTACTTTTCAACTCAGCGGGATTACTGTGCTCTGTTTTTCTCTCAGATCTCTTTATTGCAGTTGGGAAGCTGTCCCTTGGCAGAGAGCTTGGTGATTGTGGGACTCCACCTTATCAATTTCCCTTTTCTCAGAAATGAAAACCTTGAACTGCCCATTTTTCGAAGTCCGAAATCAGTTGTCTCATATTTTAAAATCCAGATTTAGAGTTGCTTATAACTGGAGAAGTAATTCCATATCAGTTACTCCTTTGTGGATGGTAGTTGATATACTGCTTAGTGGGATGTAAGAATGAATTTTTCAGGGAGAGAACAAAAATCAGATTACAGCCAGGTAAAAAGTTTAAAAAATGATAGAGGATTTGTTTATTCATTTATTCAATAATTGTTTAAGGCACTTACTATAGTTGTTCTCTGGAAAGAACTTCATGGGGAAGATAGATAGGAAAACATAAATGTGATAACAGCAGAGTGCAATGTGATCCATTCTTAGAAATGAAAACTGCTATAGGTGCACTCAAATGTCTGAAAGAGCTGAGTATTCCTCACAGGCAAGGAACCTTGTAAGATGGATCTTAATATTTGTATATAAATTGTAATTTGAAGAAGAGATCAGATGAGGATATTGCGGCTGCCAGTATAAACAGTTCATTAAAAAAATTGCTAGTCAAAGCAAAATTTGATATAGAATAATAGCTATAGGAAGTGGTCAGGCAAGGTAGTGGGGAGACCTGTGAGTATACAAGGCAAGTAAAAAAAATTGTATTGAAGTTGCAGATTTTGAACAGAAGAAAATGGCAGTAAGTAAACACCAAACAGGGGCATTGCACATTGACTAAAGTTAGAGTAGAAGCAGTTTTTAGCCACTTCCGACTCGGAGAGTCTATGTGTATTATTCTAGATATTTAGTGATAAATGTCTCCAGTTTAAGGTCTAATGAAAATGTGATAACTCTAATGTCAGTGAAAGGTGTTTTTATTTTTCTCATGTATAACAAAACTAAAGAGATCTTTGTTTTCCATAAAAGATTAAAGATGCTTTATGTTCATCATGAAAGAGTCTTTGCATAGAGGACAAATTATTTTTAACCTCAAGAGCACTGACTTATGTTACATTTTGGAAAGAAAATCAAGATGTTAAAAGGGATAACAATGTGAAAAGGAAATATGTGTTCAGCAGAGTTTTTCCTAAGCATTCTGAGTTGAGATAAAGGGATGACAGAATAATTGGGGTAATGTACATAAAGGAAGCACATATACAAAGCAGAAGAAAAGGAAGAACTCTTGTGATAAAATGTTGAATTATTGGAGCTGGGTGAATAAATTATATAAGGATCAAATTCATTGAGCAGTAAGAGTTGACAGTTTATAAACATAGTCTATTTCGTTTGCCCACACAAACAACTAGTTGATATTTTTTCTCAAATGGAAGTTTCATGTTGCAGAGTCTCAGCAAACCTCAACTCTGGCTTGGAGCCAGGAGGACCTTGTCTTTTATGCATTAATTCTGGGCAAGGAAGTTGGAGTCAGGGGCATGTTTAGAGAGGATGAAAGTCTTGCCGAGCTTAGTTCTTTATATACTCACACTGACCATTTGTGCACAGGCTTCACAAGGAGGAGCTCCCTTGATTTATGTTTGGAATTTTAGGTGAAAAATATCTTATGTAACATCCTACCAATACATTAATTTATTAAGTAAGAAATCTGAGACCTAAAGACTGAATTGTTTTAGCTAAAGATGTGCAGCTAGTTATCAGTTCAGTCAAGAAAATACAGACACCTAGTTCAGCTGTCTTTTGATTATATCATGCTGTCACCCTAAACTGAGTAAAATTCTTAAAAATTGAGAGTTTTAACTTATGCCATGCTTGCAATGAAATAAAAAGTGTAACATGAACCACTGAATTTTGGTTCAATCTTGTGCTACTTAGGATGTCATGTCTTTTACAGATTTTAGTGCAAATTTAAGTTCATAGTACGTGATTCCCATTACTTTACCATATGTTATATATTCAACCTAAACCATAGGAGTGCTATGAAAATTAATTAATATTCCATAAATAAGTTGAGAGTGGCACAGTCAAGAAAAATATAAAAGGAATCATTACTATTCTTGTTTTCACCACATTTAATGAAGCAAAACAAATGTTTTGACTGTAACAGTGACTGCTTGTTTGTTAAATGTGTATCAAAACCTTCTTATTTCTAAAGGGAAGGCCAACATGCCCTTATCAAGATATTTGGATAGGAGATCAATATGCAATTTTTACTAGATTGTTCTTTTGGTCTTTTGACTATTATATATATATGTGTGTGTGTGTGTGTGTGTGTGTGTGTGTGTGTGTTTGTGTGTGTGTATATGTTTATGAACTAAAGAGGAAAGATGGACTGTAACACAAAAAAAATAGTTATAGCAAGTATATGTGTTCAGAGTATGGTCAAAGCAAACTAAAAGACATAGGATACCAGCACTGATATTATGAAGGAGCATTCAAAATTTAAAAACAAGCAAAACATTTGGGATGCCCTGAAATATATTTTTAGTACTATTTCTCTTTATTTTGCCATACTTTTAAAATATAAAAACAGCCTTCACAGCTTATACTCCATAACCAGGGAGATTTAGTTCAAGTCTCAGTTCTCCTACCTACCTGTTCCATAGACTTAGACAAGTTATATAATTTATCTAAACCTTGATTTCCTCATCTATGAAATCAAGATAATAATCCCATTTTATAAGATTGTTGTGGGGATTAAAAAATGTGGCATCAAAAATTTTTAGCTTAGCTTTATGTCTGGCACATATTTTTAGTGCTCATAAAAAGGTCACTGTTATATATATGTGTGTGTGTGTGTATATATACATATATACATATATATATACACACACACATATATATGAGAGAGAGTCGAACATTGTAGAATAGACTGAACATGCCATATATAAATGAAACATGCCATTTTTACAAGAGATTGTGTTTCTAGAGGAAGATATTATAAGGCTTCATTTAAAAGATATTTAAAAGATTGCAGTTTAAATGAAGATATCAAAAATATTTACCATCTCTGTGGGTTGGCATTGAAACAAAACACAACAGGATTATTTCTCTGTTCCCTCAAGGTCGATTGAAATGAGGACATCACACTGTTCTCATTGAGGCGCTGAGCATATTTTGTGTCTCCCATTTAAGATCAGTGATTGCAACTATAATCCAGCCCAATAGAGTCCTTAGAGTCAAAAGGACTGCAAGTAAGCACTTTGGTAGAGTTTCATGGACAACTTTGCTGTGCTTCTGCAACCTTCAGTCAATTTGGGACATGCCAGGATTAGAATCACTGAGGCACATCGGACTGAGTGGATTTTATGATGAGTACAGCTTGAATACTATAGTGAGAACATCAATCACTCTTCGCATAAGACTCTAATTTTCAGAAATGGAAGGTAGCAAATGAGGTTATTATGAGGATGAAGGAGACCTGCTTTTATTTTTTTCAGCAAGAGAAACTCGTGCTGGATTTAAGGAAGAACTTCAATGCATGAGTAGTTGGATATTATTTACATTGAAAGAGAGCATCTCTTTGAAGGGAATATTAAAAATATATTTCAAAGTTATTTTTAAGAGATTCAGAATCTGTTTAGTAACACATGGGTCAACTGGTTTTTTTGCCTTTTTTTCCTTCATTTTTTCCAATGTTTAGTTCACGATGCTATGTTTTTCAACTTTGTTTGAAGTTTTATTTTGGCTTCTTGGGTTCATTTTTATTTGTTACAGAATTAAATCATAAATGGTTATTTTATTTTAGCTTGTACATTTTTTGAAGATTTGTTCTATAATTTTCTGACAGATTTCTCAGCCTCTCTATTAAGGAAACTAAGAGTATTAGCACTAATAAAGCAGAATTTTTTTTGCTTATTCTGAACATCAAAGTTTACTACTTTGTATAGAACGAGTAATGAACTTCTTCCATTTGTCCTCTTTAGGGGTGAATAAAGGCATTTACTTTAGCTACCCATGTCGACGTCACAGCTGTGCCGTAGTAAACATCCCAGCACCTTGTGTCAACAAAATGATTTCACACATCCAAGATGTGGAGTCCAAAATACAGGAGCATTTGAAAAGGGTAAGAGACTAATTTAAAATGCTGATATTTTGGTAAGCTTTATCGACCCTCTGAGGATTGGTTACTTAAAGAACCCAGGAAACTCTTTGGACTTTTTAAATGATAATTGGAATGCTTTTTAAGAATCTTTGCTCGGTTGCATAATTTACTAGTCTAGACATGTTTTTGATAGTCTCACTCCAGAAGGGTGAAACGACCTTATTAAATCGATGTTTTTTTCCCTACCTGTTTGTTCTTTATCCAGAGGCAATCATGCTAAGTAGTAATTTCCATAAGCCAACTTCACTAGTAAATTAAGTAGTATTTACATACTTTTTGGGACACTAAACTGATTAGATGATTAAATTGGTGTATAAAAGGACAGTGTGCCCTTTTTAATGAGTTGTTTTATTCTAAAGAAATGCTTAATAGTTCTATTGAAAAGGAATATAATGATTCTATGTCTTTTTAACCTGTTAAAAGTTTGCCTTTATTATTCTGAAGGGAGTTCAATCTTGAAAGGCAATTATTTTCAAAGGATGATTTAAGAATGACAAAAAATACCACTTCTCATACCTTTTATTAAGATTATATTTCTGAACAACTAATTCAGAATTAGACTGCTCAAATGGGGGATCGATTTTCCAGAGACCTGTGCTATTTTTTTTTCTCTCCACTGTTACTGGATCTGGCTCAGCAAACATTCTGATGGGCCACTCACAATTCTCAGTCTAGGATGTCACCTCTTTTGTTAGAGATCATTAGAGTACAGTCTTCAAGACTGCAGGCTTTAGAGTGAACTTAGATGGGAATGAAGAGATAATGATATTATATTAGAACAAGTACCAGCAAATGATATGCACTCAATATATATTTGTCACCATTACTTCTATATTATTTATATCATTCTATATCTGCATTATGTTACCTTTGTTGTTTCTATATTTCTCCAAATCAGATTACCCCTTCAGGAAATGCTTTATAGGTCACAGGACTGATGGTGTCCTGGGCTTTGAAGACTATGGCAAGGAAATAAAGAGAAGAAATTAATATTTATTGCTATGATATGCTGTATACTTCCTATGAGTTTTAATTAACAATTACCCGTGTTGTTAAAAATGATAAAAATCATAGGTATTTTAATAAATAATTATAACAACTACCACTTATTAAAATGGTATAATGGTATTTTAATAAATAATTAAAACAGGTATTTTAATAAATAATTATAACAGCTACCATTGATTTAAAAACTAATATAAGTCAGACATTATGTTTTACTACATTATTGTTCTTAGACCTTACAAAACTACTATTGAATGGTTATTGTTATACCTAATTGATAGATAGGGAAATAGTAATTTAAAACAATTCAGCAACTTGTTCAAGGTCACAAGGCAGAATTGGGATTCAAACACCCTCTGTCTGTTTTCAAAGCCCATATTCTTTCCTGAATCCGACTTGGTGCTCTGAACAGTTGATAAACTGTTAGATACTATGGATAATAGGCCAGGTAAAATATTACCTTAGATAAAATAGCTTACAAAATAAGCCAAGATATTTTACATCTTATCTTTAAAAAAACTGAAAAAAGAGCTCTTCTCATGTAAATACATTGAAAAACCTCAAAAAAGGAGAAGCACCAGGGCTGACTTCTTTACTGTTGTCTTCTGGGGCCTAGATTAGTGCCAGATAAATAGTAGGCACTCAATAACTGTCTGTTGAATAAAAAAGTAAATGAAGATCTAAGATCTAAAACAGAACCTTTCTTTTCTGCATACATCTGAGGCACCTATCCACTCCGTATAGTAATGGTGATTTATGTACCTAACGTCTCCTATTTTCTAGACATTTAATAAATATTTATTGTTTTGCCCTTTATACAAATTCTACTGTACAGGTGAGAATTCTAGGGCATAGAAAAGTCAAATACCTTACATGTACACATCACACAGGTAGTGAGCACTACAGCTGGAATTTGTACTTAGTTCCATCTGACTCCAAAGTCCATTCAACTTCTGTTTTATATCCTTGGAGAGACCTTAATTCTTATTTCAGAGAATATTAGTTGGTTGGTATTTTGAAAAGAAATACACAATAACAATGATAGAAAAGTACACTTCTAGACAAAAACTTCAATAATGATAATACTTTGTTTATAAATAAATAAATACAAGTTTTATCTGAAAGGAGATTCATTATGGAATAAATGCTAATGACAAACTTTCTGTTAATTTTCAAGGTTATTTTGTAGATTTTCTATTTTCTATATTTAAAAATTATCTTATTTGGTTTATTATTGACTGTGCAGTTAGATTTGCTACTGTTGAACTGGTAAATAGAACATAAGTAGTATGTTTGGTGCAATGATGAGGACTATCCATTAGATATTTAGTTCAAATCTATGCAGTATTTGAACTAATATTTTAAGAATGAACTGGTGGCCAGCTATCTTTCTGAAAGATGAAAAATTTTTTCTGACTAACCTATTACAATAAGAAAAAAATCTTCCCATTATCACATGGAAAAAGTGATAATATTACCAAAAAATGTTGGTAATATTAGACAACCTTACATTGACATAGGAACTTAAATTTTCTCAAAAATAAAATTAAGCAGGCACAACTGGAAAGAACTCTTTAAAAGATAGCTTCTGATATTTTGAAATCAAAGCTAATAGCATCTAATATTTCCAAATAAGTAAATAAAGATCATAATTCAGAATTAACCTAAGCATAAATCCTCACGTCACATAAAATGAGTTAGTGTGTAAGAAATATTTAAAATGGCGATCCTCCATCTATTCTCTATATTCATGAGTTCAATTGTTTTGATTTTTTAGATCCCACGAGAAAGTGAGAACATGTGATGCTTGTCTTTCTGTGCCTGCTTATTTCACATTGCGTGCCTGGATCAAAACATCGCACGTTCCCCATAAATATATACACCTACTATGTACCCACAAAAATTACAAATATAGAAAATTTTAAAAATATTTAAAATGAATAATTACCTGCAGAAAATACTAAATATGAATATGTACTGGGTGCATTTTTCCTCCAGAATGCCTGAGGGAAATGCAGAAAAGGGATATTTCTTCTCAACATTTTTGCCACTTAACATTTTACCCAGTAAAGTTGTCAGCTGACTGTAACTTTTAGAGGAAGTGGAACATTCTTCTGTCTGTAAATGTATCTGTATATACATATACGTGAATATATATTCATTCATCACCTACAGTCCCAGGCCTGTCTGATAACGTAGCTGGTGCTGGGGGAACAGCAGGACCACCCTTTCACCAGTTTCCAGGGGTTAGGCAGAGGGCAAAGCAAGGCAGAGGAACAATGCTTGGTGATTATCAGCTGGAGCCTTCACCCCAATTACATATAATATGTAGTCATCTGTGATTATGGTAATGGTTTTACAACTCTGTAAATACATTAAAAACCATGGATTTGTATACATTGGTGAACTCTAAGCTATGTAAATTATCTCAATAAAGCTATTATTATATCTGTATATATACATCTCCATCATGAATTGCCCAAAATTCTTATTTTGAGTTGTAGATCATTTGAATTCCTTTGGGTTTTAATGTTAGAGGTCAAAGCAAGCAACTGGCTTAATTATCTCTCTAAATTACCCAAATCTCATGTCTTATGACTCTAATTGTTAGAAAAGTTTGGTGCAATGATAAGGAAGGACAGGCTGGCCAATGAAGGGCCCAGCAACAAGCAAAAGAGAAAGGTGTATTTGCCAAGTGTAAGTTTATTTAAACCCCTCCTGCTGAGGTCTCACTATGCTGGCCTTGCTGATCTTGAACTGCTGGCCTCAAACAATCCTCCCTCCTCAGCCTCCCAAAAGGTTAGGATTACAGGCATGAGCCACCACGTCAGGCCCATTAGATAAAATTCTATAAGTAATTATAAAGCTTACCTCTACTCTGGGTATAACATACACTGAATTATAAAAGATCAGTCTTTTATAATTTTCTGTCCACAGTGATTTCCAATGCAGTCAGAACACTCTGGACGCCTGTGGTTAGCAGCAATGCATCTGCCACGGACTTTTCTACCCACTCCAGTTTAATTGCAATTTGAATCTCCAGTGAAAAACTCTTCAGAGTGGAGTTACTATGAGAATTTTCCCTATATTTTGTTTTTGCAAAGAATCTGGAAACATCACACAATGATAAAAATAATCACCTGAATATCTTCTCATACAAATAAAAGACTCTTGTTTTATTTTTTCCTCTACCTTATTCTCTTAGACTGCCTAGACTGTAAATAGTTTTATTTAATTTAGAGTGAGCGCTACAGAATTAAAATTTTCCTCTTCATTTAATCAATATCAGTCATTAGGATGCTACTGTAATTTAAAAGAATAACACAGAGAGAAAGCATTTAAAAAACATTCTTTAAAATGTTAACAATATATTGTACAAAATTAATAACATCAACTATGATAATAAAGCTAATATTTATAAAATGTTTACCAAATATAGACTTATTAAACACTTAATATGCATAATTTCATTGAATTCTTATTAAAACCTTATTAGATAGAAACTGCCATTATTTCCAGTTGCAGATGAGGAAAATGATTTCAGAGGCTGATTTCTCCCGAGATCCAATGTCAGTGGCAGAGCCAGCATCCAGACCAGGTGTATCCGAGCTCTAAGCACATCCAGTTCAGCACTGTGCCATGACATCGTGTCCTTGACAGTGTGTCAGCTATTAAGACCGAAGACATGAATGTTAAAATGTTTGTCATTCTCATTGGAAAACTTGGCTGTTTTTATACCACTTCATATCTATTTTTTAACTCTGAAACCTAACATTTAACACCTGACTCTTTACTAAGTTTCTTATACTTTGAGTTCTCTCATTCTATTAGTTCTATTGTATTTAAGTTGAAACTTATGAGCACTTCAAATGCTGATATATCTGGTTTCCTATTCTGTGGTGCCTATTTTCCTTTAGTTTCTTGCCTAATCAATTAATCTCTCTAAACATTCATCAATCGGAGTATTTGGTCCTTTACTTTTTATCCTGTCATCCTTCTAGTCTGACAAAATGCCAATCCCAAATATCTCTGATGGTCTGCCATCCCCACTCCCACCCCTGGTCTGCTGAATGGTACTGGAGAACATCACACAAAATTTAAGATATTATGTAACCATAGTCCCCACCCTCAATTGTACATTGTATAATGCTCTGAAATTATTGTTTGTCAATTGAAATTTTTCTAGTAGTCTGTGATGGCTACTCCAATCTTTTTTTGTTCAAACCTCTAAATCTTCTACCTCACAGCTCATTCATTTCTTTCTTTGCAAAAAAAAAAAAAAAAAATAGGAGCTACAACAGAAATGCCTCAAACTGTTGTTATCTCACCTATGAACATCCCTGAACTCCGCAAATATTGTTCTTTTTGTCCCCCACCCACCTAGAGCTGTTTCCCTCACTGCATTGCATATTCTACCTTTGCAAGGATCTTGCTCCATCAGTTGTGTCTTCTCTCAGCATTCTCTTTAAAAATCTCCTTTTTTTCTTAACTCCTGTACACATTGAAGATACTGATGTATCTCCTATTTTTAAGAACATTTTAAAATTCTATACAGACCTTTAAATATCTCCCCTTGTCTTTCTTTCTCCATTCCACATAGCATCTGAAAGTTGCCTATATTTAGTATCTAATTCCGCACCTCTCAATCACTCATTTATTCTTTGCAGTCTAGAATTTTTCCCCATTCTAACGAAAATATTTTGAGCAAAGTAACCATTTATCTTTTTTTCTTTTATCTATTGGTACACATGCTCATACGTACATATACACATGTACTCCAACATTTTGTGGCTAGAATACAAGCATTTACGTGGTTACCATTCAGCAATTTGTTCTGGACCCAGCTGGGCAGTTTTGCTGGTTCTTGCCTGGGACCAATCATGTGGATACACACATCTGGTAGCACAACTGGGAATAATGATTAAAATGGTCTCACTCACATGGTTGTTGGCTGTTAGAGCATATTTCTTTTTTTTTTCTTTGTTAAAGTTTGTTTTATTGGAACTTTTGATAAGGAATCCTAGATTGCACTTTTATTTTTTATTTTTTTTATTACTATTATACTTTAAGTTTTAGAGCATATTTCAAGAGGACAAATCTCAACAGACAAGTGCTTAACAAAGCTTTGCCTGTGTCATGTATGCTGAAGTCCCGCTGACCAAAGCAAAGCACATAGTCAATCCCACTGTTAATGCAGGAGAGTACTAGAGAAGACGTGGATCTAGAAGACAAGATTCTATGGGGACAATGTAGGTAGCAATCTATCAGTCCATTGCCACATGATTAATACTGCTCCCCAAATGCAAACTGCAATGACCTTTTCTTCAAACAGTTTTATATCATTATGGTATGATGAATATCCATAATTACATGTTCTGTAACAGATCTGATACAGATGAAGTTCCTTGTGTGCAACTTATTTTGACCCATAGATCTATGAACTAAAGTGAAAAGTCAAATACTGCTCCTGCATACTTAGTATACACAGTGAAGAAGAGATAGAATAATCACAATAAACCTCTCATTCAAAAAGGGGAAGAATGAAGACATAGGGCTTTCACTGATCCATAAAATTCTGAATTTTATCAGCATATGGTGTCAGGTTCCCCAAATCTAGGACCAAGAAATTTTTTTTATTAGAACCCAGTTCTGCTCATTGGGAATAATTTATTGGTCTGTGGTTCTCACTGGCTGTTTGATTTACTCTCTGAACTCTTGGCTCCAGAGGTACTTTCATTTCTGTAGAAAATGGATCTGAGTTCCTATCTCAGACTTCTTCCTGCTTCTTATAAGTTGAGAGCTCAGAAACTTCTTTGCATTTTAAACTCTCTCTTGGTTTTTAGTCCAAGATGCCACAATTCTAATGAAAACTTTGAAGTTTCATATGAATCTGATTTGGTTTACTTCCATGCCCCAAAAGCCCCAGCCATATTCTTTTGCTTTATTTGCTTTATTAAAACATATTTTCCTTGAATTAGATAATTATGTTTTATGTTCCTCTAATTTGTTTTTTTAATAAATTTTTTTAGAACACTGTAGACCTACAGAACAATTGAGAAGATAGTGTAGGGAGTTCATGTATATTCTAGATCCAGTTTTTAAAAATATCTCATTAGTATGGTATCTTTGCTATAATTAATGAACAAGTATTGATACATTTATAATTAAAATTTATAATTTTCTCAGACTTCCTAAGTGATTTTAAAAGTTGAGGTGCAATTCACATCGCATAAAATTAACCATTTTTAAGTGAGCAACTCTGTAACTTTTAGTTTACGTAATGTGTAATCACCACCAATATTTAGCTCCAAAGCATGTTCACTACTCCAGAATAAAACCCCATATCCATTAAGAATTTACTCCTAATTCTCTTCTTAACCCAAGTCTTGCAACTACCAATCTGCTTTCTTTTGAAATAAATTTTATTGTGTTTATTTGAGGTTTACAACATGCTGTTTTGGGATACATACAGACAGACACATATAGATGGTATAGTAGTACAATGGTTACTATAGTGAAGCTGGCTAACATATCTATGTTAGTCTCATATATTTCACATAGTGACATCCTTGTGACAAGAGCAACAAATACCTACTTGTTTAACAAAAATCCCTAATATAATACAATTTTATTAACTTTAGTCCTCATGTTTTACATTAGATCTCTAGACTTGTTCATTTTCCATATCTGCTGCTTTGTATCCTCTGACCTGCATCTCTGCATTTCCTCTTCCCAACTCCCACCTGTGGTAACCACTGTTTCATTCTCTACCTGTGTATTTGAACTCCTTAAAAAAATATATTCCACATGTAAGTGAGGTCATGCAACATTTTTCTGTGTCTGCCTTATTTCCTTTAGTATGTCTTCCAGGTCCATTCATGTTGTGGCAAATAACAGGCTCTCCATTTTTTATAAAGCTGAATATTAGCTATATATATATGTGTGTATATATATGTATATATGTATATATATGTATATATGTATATATGTATATATGTATATATATGTATATGTGTATATATGTATATATGTGTATATATGTATATATGTGTATATATATACGTGTATATATGTATATATATACGTGTATATATGTATATATACACGTATATATATACATACAGACATACACACATAAACATATAGACACACATACACACGCATACATGCGTGTATGTGCACATACACAGAGATACAAACACACTACCTACATTTTCTTTATTCACTTATTCATCAATGAACATTCAGGTTGTTTCCATATCTTGGCTATTGTGAATAATGCTGCAGTGAACATGGGTGTGAAGATATCTTTATGAGCTGGTGCTTTCATCTCCTTTGGGTGTATACCTAAAAGATGAATTGCTGGGTCATGTGGTAGTCCTATTTTTAATTTCTTTAGGAACCTCCATACTGTTTCCTCTAATAGCTGTACCATTCTACCTTCCCACCAACAGTTGTACTAGGGCTCCCTTTTCTCCATACCCTCACCAACATTTATCTCTTCTCTTTTTTATAGTAATCATCCTTACATGTGTGAGATGATATTGCATAGTGGTTTTAATTTGCATTTCCTTGATGATTAGTGATGTTGAGCACCTTTTTGCATACCTGTTAGCCATTTATATATTTTTTGAAGATACATCATGTCCTTTGCCCATTTTTAAATCAGGTTATTTGGTTTTTGCTAATGGGTTTAAGAGTTTTTAATACATTTTTCATATTAACTCCTTATCAGATATGTGGTTTCCAATTATTTTTTTCCCAGTATGTAACTGGACTTTTCATTTTTTTTTAGTTTGATGCAGTGCCATTTCTGTATTTTTGTCTTTGAAGTCTGAACTTTCGGTGTGATTCCCAAAAGTTGTTGTCAAGACCAGTGTGAAGGAGCTTTTCCTCTATGTTCTTTTCTAGGAGTTTTATGGCTTCTGATCTTAAATTTAGGTCTTTTATCCATTTTGAATTGATTTTTGTATATTGTTTAAGATAAGAGCCAATTTCATTCTGTTGGTGATAGAAATTCAGTTTTCCCTGCATCATTTATTGAAGAGACTATTCTTTCCTCATTGTGTTGTATTGATGCCTTTGTCAAAAATTAGTTGTCCATCTGTGTTTTAACTTATTTCTGGACTCTGTATTCTATTCCATTGGTCTATGTTTTTGTTTTTATGCCAGGACCATACTGTTTTGATTATGATTGCTTTGTAATATAATTTTAAATCAGGAAGTCTGATGCTTCCAACATTACCTTTTTTCCTCAGTATTGCTGGGACTTTTGGTGTTTTTTATGGTTCCATATTAATTTTATATTCTTTTTCTATTTCTGTGAAAATAGTCATTGGAATTTTGATAGACATGGCATTAAATCTATATATTGCTTAGAGTACTATGATTATTTTAGCAATATTAATTCTTCCCATTTGTGAACACATATTCATTTATTTGCATCATGCTCAATTTCTTTCATTAATGTTTTATAGTTTTAGTGGGCAAATCTTTCAGCTACTTGATTAGACTTATTCCAAGGCATTTTATGCTGTTAAGAATGGGATTGTTTTCTTAATTTCTTCTTTAGCTAGATCATTATTCATGTATAAAAATGCTACTAATTTTTGTACATTGATTTTGTATCTTGCAACTGCTGAATTTATTAGTTCTAACAGGTTTTTTTCTGTAGCATTGAGGTTTTCTGCTTATAGGATCATGTCATCTGCAAATAGAGATAATTTTCCTTTTTTCATTTTCAATTTTGATAGCTATATCTGTTCTGGATATTCGGTATAAATAAAATCATACAATATGTGACCTGCATTTTTTTCACTTGACATAATGTGGGAGGTCGATCCACACTGTAGCATGTTTCAGTACTTTGTTTCTTTTTATAGCTGAATAATCTATTGTGTATATATACTACAATTGGTATCTGTCCATCTGTTGATAGTTATTTGGGTTGTTCCCCTTTGTCTATAGTACATAGGGCTACTATGAACATGCATGTAGTATATATTATATAAGGATTTGATTAAGTACTTGTTTTCAGTTCTTTTGAGTATATACCTAGGAGTGGAACTGCTGTGACATGTGATGATTCTATATATAACTTATTGAGAAACCATCAAATTATTTTCCATAGCCCAACTATTTTAAATTCCCACCAGCAATATAAATGTGTTCTAATTTCTTCATATCCTTACTAGCACTTGTTATCATCCATTAAAAAAAATATTTCTAACGTAAGGTTAATTATTTTCTTATTTTTACAGTGGAAAATTGAAGGTTTCATGAATACTTTTCGTCTCAACAATAGCATTTAAATATTTAAATATTTGGTAATAATTTCCAATAAAAATATAGAGTTAAATAAACAAGGTCAATGAAAATGTTAGATTTATCAAGCAGAAGTTTGTGGGCAATGTGGCTTAGAGCTATAAGTAAATGAAGTGTTTCATTTCCCCTACAATGTAATAATATTTTAAACTACATAGAATCGGGCAGTTTTAGCTCTCCCTCCCCCTTTGTTTTCATTTGCTATTTTGATAAAATCAGAAATAAGAATTGTATGGAGTCTTGTAGTTAGTTTGATATAATTGATTATATTAGATATTTTAATCAAAGCATCTACATACCACAAATATTTATGACAAGTGAAATTCTAAGCTTAATTTTAATCAGGAATTTTATTTAAAATAATGATTTAAAGTGACTTTGAGAAACTTCTAAAATTTGTCCAGATTTTTCAGATAGGCAGTTACGAATGTAAGACTTCAAATGTTTCTCTGGAATTGTAGGCCTTCTCTATTGTAACCACTTCAATATCCTGAATTACTAGTATTTAAATGCTAGGTACCGGAAGTTTTGCCTCCACACATCAGATCAAAGACTGACTAAAATAATTTTTTAATTATTTCCTTGTTACTTACTTCTAAACAAAGTTGCTAAGGTAATGTTTTGATATATTACCTTAAAACATTTCTTCATATGAAATTGCACCCTGCTTCAAAAATTTGGAGTAATAATGTTTTATCTTTATAAAATAAGTGATTTTCTATTGAGCTATAAAGATCAAGCTGAGACTATTAATTATTACTAACTTGTTGAGGACTTCAGAAGTTTTGGATAATTATATCACAATTCATTGAAGTGCCTCTTAACCAATTTTCCCCTGACTCTCTTGTGATACTTCAACTTCAAATGGCTTCTTAGAACTGTCATATAAATCAACATCATGTAGGTTTCTGCATTATGCAGGACTGTGAATGCCAGTTTCCAAAATCAAGGAATAACATTTTCCTGATTATTAATTAGTTTAGAATCTTATTAACATGCTCACTGAATTTTTATTCTCTTCTCTGCAAAATGCCAATTTATCTTTTGCCATTTTCTTTTGGGTTTACTTGTATTTTCTTATTGACTTTTAGGAACTTGTTACCTTTAGTAAGTTGTATGTGTTGCAAACACTTTCTCTCAGTTTGTGACTTGTCTTTTTACTTTATTAATTTTAATGTAATTATCACTTTACTTTTGCTTTTAAGTGATTTGTGTCTTGTTTAAGAAAAATTTCCATACCACAATCCTATAACAGTTTTACTTTATAGCGACTAAAATTTTAATTTCTCTTTGGAGATTTGCTCAGTAATGTGAAATTGATTTCTTTTTTGCATATGAATGGAATAGATAGCTAATTTTACTTTCTAAGAAAAATTAGTTTTTTCCACATTGATTTTATTTCAAATCCAGTCATTTCTTATAAATAAGCCATACCATATCCATCATACATCAAAGTTTCATATATGATTTTACCTATTTCTGGCCTGTTCTATCCCACTAGTCAATTTTATCTCCCTATGCCAATATCTGCTTTCAGTCATTTACATGAGTCATAATATGTTTTGATATCTCATATGGTACTTCTTTTTACCTTTTTAGAGTTCTTTGGGTATTCTTGATACAGTGGTCTTCCATATAAATTTTGGACTAAGCTTGTCATATTATATGAAAAAATCTATTGGGATTTTAAACATAATTGCATTCTTCAGTTTTTTATTATGTATATGAATTTAAGTCTTTTTCATGATTTGGTCAATGATGTACCACATATACAACAGTGGTCTCATGAGATTACAATATTGTATTTTTACTGTATCTTGTCTATATTTTGATATGTTTAGATACAAAAATACATTGTGCTATACTTGCCTACAGCATTCAGTATGGTAACACACTCTGCAGGTTTGTAGCCCAGGGGCAATAGACTATACCATATAGCCTAAGTGTGTAGTAGGCTATACCACTGAGGTTTGTATAAATATACTCTATGATGTTCGCACAATGACAGAATTGCCTAGCAATGAATTTCTGAGAATGTATCACTGTCATTAAGTGACACATGACTGTATATGCATATATTAATGTGAATGTGTGGACACACACACATGCATACACATATATATATCATATAATTTTTTGTTCAGATTTTGGTAGGATATGGGAACTAGAGAGAAGTAATCATGTATGCCAAATAAACATCTTGAATGAGAAATAATCTGTGAAACCTGTAACATTCTGGTTTTGCATTTTTGATAATTTATGACTTGTACTACCCAAGGTACTCTTAGAATATATCTGTAGAAAATAACCTCTGCCAATGACTTTATAGTCCAGAAAAGGCATAATATTATGGAAAACTAAATATGTGAACTCAGGTATAATTTTGTATTCACCACTCTTTGGTAACACATTACAATTCAATAGATGTCATGTACTTCTGACTGTTAGGAAAGTCTTTTGGGAATAAATAGCAGTTGAACTGTCCCTTGATAAATGTGTAAGATTTAGAATCACAGAGACAAGGTCAGAACAATTAGGTGGGGTTAAGAATAAAACAATATGAATAGATAGGAGATTTATATACTTCTTGGGAAACAACTGTAAACCAATAAGTTTATGAGACAGGTCTTAATCAGTTTAGAGGTTTATTTTGCCAAGGTTAAGAACCATGGTCCGTGACAGCCTCAGGAGGTCCCAGGAACATGTGCCCAAGGTGGTTGGGTTACAGCTTGATTTTATACATTTTAGGGAGGCAGAAGTTACAGGGAAATACATAAATCAATACATGCAAGTTATACATTGGTTAGGCCTGGAAAGGTGGGACATCTAGAAATGGGGGCTTCCAGGTCATAGGTGAATTCAGGTTTCCTGATTGGTAATTGGTTGAAAGATATGACTTGCCTGAATTGTTGAATTCACCATTAAAAAAAAAAAAAAAAGCCAAAGTTCTTGTCACGTAGATGAAGCCTCCAGGTAGCAAGCTTCAGAGAGAATAGGTGGTGAATGTCTCTTATCAGACCTTGAAAGATGTCAGGCTCACTAAAAAAGGACCTAGTAAGGGAAAGAGATTCTCTACAGAATGCAAATTTCTGCCACAAGAGACGGTTCTGCAGAACCGTTTCTGAATATGTCAAAGAAGTATATTTTGGAGTGAAACACTTTGATTTCTTTCAAGGCCTGTTATCTGTCATGTGATGCTATATCAGAATTAGGTGGGAATTTGGTATGTTATTGCTACAAAGAGTCTTTTTTGTTATCTTAAGATTTCTGTTTTAATTTTAATGCTGGTCTGTGGTGTCTAGATTATAAAGGCAGGAGGTTATAATGAGGCATGTCTAATCCCCTTTCCTATCATGTCCTTAACTAGTTTTTTAGGTTTCTTTGGGGTCCTCTTGGCCAAGAGTTGGGGGGACCTACTCAGTCATTTGGGGGGGCTTAGAATTTTATTTTTGGTTTACACAACCGAGAGTATAAGTAGACAAAAATATAATGAAGTAGAGATATGTAGAGAATTGACAAGTTTAAGTGACATTTATTCACTGTTTTTTAATATGTTTAAGATTTGATTTTTATTGAGATCTTTTGTTTTGACAGTTTGAAACTTCTTTTGAAGAATGGTAAGAAAATTTCATGCTTTTTAAAACTATTTTATTTTTAGTGTCAAAATTTCAATCATCTGCTATAATCCAGTTTAACTTCAAAAGGAATAGAAAATCGAATGCAAGATTTTTCACAATAGATATTACAATATGTTTTTTAAAATATGAGAATGAGGACATCACTGATAATGGCAAACTAGAGATCTCCAGAGCTCCATCCCTCCACAAAAACAACTATAAAATTTGCAAAAACATTGGTCAGAATCGACTTTTGCAGAAATCTGGAATCCAGTAAAAATTTAATAACCACTAGGGGAAAATTCAATGAAGAAGGAAGCTGCTTCAATGCATTAAGAGAACACTGTGGCATTGTAATTTGCCTGTTCAGCATTCTCCAGCCTTCAGACTGGTGGCAGCTAT
Organism: Pongo pygmaeus; assembly: GCF_028885625.2. Classification (NCBI taxonomy): domain Eukaryota; kingdom Metazoa; phylum Chordata; class Mammalia; order Primates; family Hominidae; genus Pongo; species Pongo pygmaeus. The sequence continues at coordinate 47,854,525 of NC_072390.2, read as the reverse complement.
GAAGAGAGCAGTGCACACCTGTGGTGCAGATTCCTAGTGCCAGAGGGAATAATAGGAACATCATTTTCAAAGAATTGTGTTTGAGTGGTCTGATACCTTCCTGAAAGACCAGCATAAGGACTTTGCTTGATTTGGAGCAATCACAAGGCTGGGGCTACTAACAGGCAGTGTTTGCAAAAAGCGTTTAAAGGCATATACTTGCCACAGCAGCCTGAGTCTATAAATAACAGCTAGGACAAGCATTAACCAGACCAAAATTCCTGTGAAAAAATAGGTTGGAAAAAGAGATAGATACATGAAGGAAAATCTCTCAATATACTGGAGATTTGATAGAACACAGAGGACTGGAAAAATGTTCAAAAAAGACTTGAGAAGATCCTAATCTTATTTCTGGCTGACCTTTAGGATCTGCATAGGCAGGAATTGAAGACAGAGTCAGGGTTTAAACAGCCTGGGTAAGCCTCGAAGGATTACCCTAACACAGACCAAATCTGCTAAGATTGGAGAGTATTGTTTTTCTTTTTCCTTTCTTTTTTTGCCAGCCATTTAAGTGAACTCACACAAAACACTAGCTCACCAGTAAGCTAAGGAAACAGATTTCAATGATTACACATGACAAATAATACAGCCATTATGAAAGTGTTTAGAAGAGTCACTAAACAAACAATAACCTACTACAGACAGAAAAAGCAAATCCAGTAGTGTAATCTGGTTTTTATTTCACATTAAAATATTAAAAATGTCCAGTTTTCAAAAAGTAAATATGAAGAATGCAAAGAAAAGAAAGCTTGGCTCATTCACAGTGAAAAAGGATAAATTAACATAAACTGTTCTCAAGGGAACCCAAAATTTGGACCTACTGGACAAAGATAAATCAATTGGCTTAAATATCTTCAAAGAGATAAAGGAAACCATGAACAAATAACTAAGTTAAAGCAGAAAAGTGATGTTTCAACAAATACAAAGTCTCAATTAGAGAAATTATAAAAATTAACCAAATAGAAATTCTAGGCTGGGTGCGGTGGCTCATGCCTGTAATCCCAATGCTTTGGGAGGCCGAGGTGGGTGTATCATGTCAGGGATTCAGGACCAGCCTGGCCAATATGGTGAAACCCCGTCTTTATTAAAAACAAATACAAAAATTAGCTGCGCATGGTAGCATGCACCTGTAGTCCCAGCTACTCAGGAGGCTGAGGCAGGAGAATCACTTGAACCACCCGGGAGGCGGAGGTTGCAGTGAGCCAAGATCGTGCCACTGCATTCCAACCTGGGTGACAGAGTGAGACTCTGGAAAAAAAAAAAAAAATTCTGGAGCCGAAAAATAAACTAACTGAAATTAAAAACTTCACTAGAAGGGTTCAGTAGCAGCTTTGAGCAGTCAGAATAATCAGTGAATTTGATGATAAGTTAATAGAGATTATCTAGTCTGAGAAACAAGAAAGACAAGAGAATAAAGAAAAATGAAAAGTGCCTAATAAGCGTAAGGGATACCATCAAGCATAATAGCACTCAAAAAGTGAGAAGAAAGGGCTAGAGAATGAAAAAAGATTTGAAGAAACAATGGCTAAGAAACTCTTCAATTTGATGAAAGACTTAAATCTATGCATCCATTAAACTCAATGAACTCCAAATAGAATCAAGTCAAACAGATCCACACCCATATACATTTTAGTTAACTTGTCAAATGCCTGGGACAGAGAATCTTGAAAGCAGCACAAGAGAAGCAACTTTTCATGTACCAGGGACCCTCAGTAAGATTAACAGTGAATTTTTCATTAGGAATTGTGGAAGTCAGAACGCAGTGGGGTGACATATTTAAATGCCAGAAGAAAAAAAAAAAACCGTCAATGAAGAATTCTGAATCCAGCAAGAGTATCCTTCAAAAATAAAGGAGAAATTAAGACATTCTCAGATAAACCAAAGGGGTGTATCACTAGTAGTCCAGTTCTATAAGAAATCCTATAAGTAGTCTTTCAGGCTGAAATGAAAGGATACTAGAGAGTAACTGGAAGCCATATGATAAAATAATACACAATAATAAAGGTAACTACAAAGGTAAGTATACAATCCAGTATAAGTGTATTATTGTTTTGTAATTCTTATTTGTTTCCCTATATGATTATAAGGTCAAATGGATAAAATTCATAATTATAAATTTCTGCTAATGAACACAAAATGGATAACTATGTAATTTGTGAAATTGACCATAAGAGAAAGAGCAGAGATGTAAAGGAACAGAGTTCTTTATATATAAATAGATAGGTATACTATTGAAGCTACATTGATTTTAATTCAAGTTTTATAGAGTTAAGATATTAATTGTAATCCTCAGGATAAACACTAAGATTCTATTTTAGAAAATACAGGAAAACAAAGAGAGGGAAACTAAACAATATATAGAAAAAAATCAACTAGTTACAAATAAGGCAGTTATGGAGGAGTTCAGAAATAAATAATATAGAAAATGAATAGCAAAATGGCAAAAATAATCCCTTCCTTATCAGCAATTACTTTATATATAAATGGATTAAACTCTCCAATTGAAAGGTAGAGCATGGAATGGATAAAAACAGATAATCCAACTATATTCTGTCTATGAGAGTCTCAACTGAGATACAAAGACATAAGTAGCTTAAAAGTGGAAGGATGAAAAACCATATTCCATGCAAATCGTAAGTAAAAGAGAGCTGGAGTGACTATACAAATGTCACACAAAATAGGCTTTAAATCAAAGCCTGTTACAGAAGACAAAAGACTTGATAAACTGATAAAAGTGTCATTCCACCAAGAAGATATATAAACTATAAATATAACACACCTAACAATATAACCTCAAAACAGACATATAAACTAACAGAATTGAAGGGAATAATAGACTGTTCTACAACAGGACTTTGAGAATTTAATGCCCCCACTTCCAATAATGGATAAAAGAACTAAACAGAAGATCAATAAATAAATAGACTTGAATAACATGAACCAACAAGACCTAACCAGTTTATACAGAATACTCCACTTAACAACAGCAGAAAACACATTCTTCTCATGTGCATATGGACCATTCTTCAGGATAGATCATGTATTACGCCACAAAATAAATCTCAATGAAACTTAAAAGATCAAAATTATACACGGTATTTTTTTCTGACCCAATAGAATGAAACTGGAAATCAATAACAAATGGAAACCTGGAAATTTCATATATATGTGGAAATTAAACAAATCATGTTTTACAAACCAATGAGTCAAAGCAGTAATCACAGGGGAAATTAGAAAATACCTTGAGGTGTGTGAAAATGAAAACACAATGTATTTAAACTTACAAAATGCAGCAAAAGTAGTACACAGAGGGAAATTTAGAGCTATAAATGCTTCCATTTAAAAAGAGGATCTCAAATCCAGTAACCTAACTTTATACCTTAAGGAAGCAGAAGAGGAGTATGCTAAACCCAAAGTTAGCAAAAGGAAGGAAATAAAGGTTAAAGTAGAAATAAATGAAATAGAGACTAGAAAAACAGTACACAGAATCAATTAAAACAAAAGGTTTTTCTTTGAAAAGAGCAATGAAATTCACAAACCTTTAGCTAAACTAACAAAAAATAAAAAGAAGACTCAATTACAAATTAACTAAAATAATATAAAAATTGGGACACTACAACAGATTCTGCAGAAATAAAGAGGATTAAAAGAGGATACTAGGAACCAATGGGTATCAACAAACTAAATAAGATGAAAGGGACTAATTCCTAAAAACACACAAACTACTAAAACTGTCTCAGGAAGAGGTAGAAAACCTGAACAGACCTATGACAAATAAAGTGATTAAATCAATAATCAAAAACTTCCCCAACAAACAAAAAAAAAATCTCAGGACCAGATGGCTTCACTGGTAAATTCTACTAAACATTGAAAGAAGAATTAACATCAGTCCTTCTCAAACTTCCAAAAAATAGAAAAGAAGGGAATAATTTCTAAGTCATCCTATGAGCCCAGCAATAACCTGATAGTGAAACCAGACAAAGACATCACAAGCAAACTGTAGAATATGTGTGAATATACATGACAGGCCAGGCACAGTAGCTCACACCTGTAATCCAAGTACTTTGGGAGGCCAAGGCAGAGGATCACTTGAGCCCAGAAGTTTGAGACAAGCCTAGGCAACATAGTCAAAACCCATCTCTACAAACAAACAACAACAATGAAAAAATTAGCCAGGTATGGTGGTGCATGCCAGTAGTCTTAGCTACTCCAGAGGCTGAGTTTGGAGGATTGCTTGAGCCCAGGAGGTCAAGTTTACAGTGAACTGTGATTGTGCCACTGTACTTCAGCCTGGGCAACAAAACCAAACAAACAAACAAAAAATGACAAAATCCTCAACAAAATACTATCAACCTGAGTCCAGCAATGCATTAATATAATTATACGGCCAGGCACGGTGGCTCACGCCTGTAATCCCAGCACTTTGGGAGGCTGAGGCTGGTGGATCACCTGAGGTCAGGAGTTTGAGACCAGCCTAGCCAATATGGTGAAACCCCATCTCTACTAAAAATACAAAAATTAGCTGGGTGTGATGGTGGGCACCTGTAATCCTAGCTACTTGGGAGGCTGAAGCACAAGAATCACTTGAACCTGGGAGGCAGAGGTTGCAGTGAGCCAAGATTGCTCCACTGCACTTCAAACTGGGCAACAGTGAGACTTTGTCTCAAAAAAAAAAATCTATATATATCTATATCTATCTATCTGTCTGTCTATCTATCTATCTATCTATCTATCTATCTATCTATACACATCATGATCAGTGAGATTTATCCTAGAAATGCAAGAGTGGTTTAGCATACAAAAATTAGTTAACATGTGACACAAGCCCACACCTTTAGTTAAACTAGATTGTAAGGGAACTTTATTAAACACAATAAAGGATATTTATGAGAAACCCTTAGTTTATATTATACCTGATGGTGAAGACTGAAAGTTTTTAATCTTAAGAACAGGAGCAAAACAAGGATGCCCACTCTTTCCACTTTTCTTCAACATTAGAACCCTTGCATATTGCTGGTGTGAATACAAAATAGTTTAGACACCAAGAAACAGTTTGTTGGCTCCTCAGAAAGTGAAACTTAGAATTACCTATCACTCAGCAATTTGACTCCAAGATATATATCCAAAAGTATTCAAAACATGTTCAAACAAAAACTCATATACAAATGTGTATAACATCTATATTCACTATAGCCAAAAGGTGGACACAATCCCCAAATCCATCAATGGATTAATAGATAACCAAATGTGGTAGAATTCGGCTGTGAATCCATCTGGTCCTGGATCACAGCTGAATTCTACCAAAGGTACAAGGAGGAGCTGGTACCATTCCTTCTGAAACTATTCCAATCAATAGAAAAAGAGGGAATCCTCCCTAACTCATTTTATGAGGCCAGCATGATCCTGATACCAAAGCCGGGCAGAGACACAACCCAAAAAGAGAATTTTAGACCAATATCGTTGAAGAACATTGATGCAAAAATCCTCAATAAAATACTGGCAAACAGAATCCAGCAGCACATCAAAAAGCTTATCCACCATGATCAAGTGGGGTTCATCCCTGGGATGCAAGGCTGGTTCAATATATGCAAATCAATAAATGTAATCCAGCATATAAACAGAACCAAAGACAAAAACCACATGATTATCTCAATAGATGCAGAAAAGGCCTTTGACAAAATTCAACAATGCTTCATGCTAAAAACTCTCAATAAATTAGGTATTGATGGGACATATCTCAAAATAATAAGAGCTATCTATGACAAACCCACAGCCAATATCATACTGAATGGGCAAAAACTGGAAGCATTCCCTTTGAAAACTGGCACAAGACAGGGATGCCCTCTCTCACCACTCCTATTCAACATAGTGTTGGAAGTTTTGGCCAGGGAAATTAGGCAGGTGAAGGAAATAAAGGGTATTCGATTAGGAAAAGAGGGAGTCAAATTGTCCCTGTTTGCAGACGACATGGTTGTATATCTAGAAAACCCCATTGTCTCAGCCCCAAATCTCCTTAAGCTGATAAGCAACTTCACCAAAGTCTCATGATACAAAATCAACGTACAAAAATCACAAGCATTCTTATACACCAATAACAGACAAACAGAGAGCCAAATCATGAGTGAACTCCCATTCACAATTTCTTCAAAGAGAATAAAATACATAGGAATCCAACTTACAAGGGACATGAAGGACCTCTTCAAGGAGAACTACAAACCACTGCTCAATGAAATAAAAGAGGACACAAACAAATGGAAGAACATTCCATGCTCATGGGTAGGAAGAATCAATATCGTGAAAATGGCCATACTGCCCAAGGTAATTTATAGATTCAATGCCATCCCCATCAAGCTACCAACGACTTTCTTCACAGAATTGGAAAAAACTACTTTAAAGTTCATATGGAACCAAAAAAGAGCACACATCGCCAAGTCAATCCTAAGCCAAAAGAACAAAGCTGGAGGCATCATGCTACCTGACTTCAAACTATACTACAAGGCTACAGTAACCAAAACAGCATGGTGCTGGTACCAAAACAGAGATATAGATCAATGGAACAGAACAGAGCCCTCAGAAATAATGCCGCATATCTACAACTATCTGATCTTTGACAAACCTGAGAAAAACAAGCAACGGGGAAAGGATTCCCTATTTAATAAATGGTGCTGGGAAAACTGGCTAGCCATATGTAGAAAGCTGAAACTGGATCCCTTCCTTACACCTTATACAAAAATTAATTCAAGATGGATTAAAGACTTAAACGTTAGATCTAAAACCATAAAAGCCCTAGAAGAAAACCTAGGCGTTACTATTCAGGACATAGGCATGGGGAAGGACTTCATGTCTAAAACACCAAAAGCAATGGCAACAAAAGCCAAAATTGACAAATGGGATCTCATTAAACTAAAGAGCTTCTGCACAGCCAAAGAAATTACCATCAGAGTGAACAGGCAACCTACAGAATGGGAGAAAATTTTCGCGACCTACTCATCTGACAAATGGCTAATATCCAGAATCTACAATGAACTCCAACAAATTTACAAGAAAAAAAAACCCCATCAAAAAGTGGGCAAAGGATACGAACAGACACTTCTCAAAAGAAGACATTTATGCAGCCAAAAGACACACGAAAAAATGCTCATCATCACTGGCCATCAGAGAAATGCAAATCAAAACCACAATGAGATACCATCTCACACCAGTTAGAATGGCAATCATTAAAAAGTCAGGAAACAACAAGTGCTGGAGAGGATGTGAAGAAATAGGAACACTTTTACACTGTTGGTGGGACTGTAAACTAGTTCAACCATTGTGGAAGTCAGTGTGGCGATTCCTCAGGGATCTAGAACTAGAAATTCCATTTGACCCAGCCATCCCATTACTGGGTATATACCCAAAGGACTATAAATCATGCTGCTATAAAGACACATGCACACGTATGTTTATTGCGGCACTATTCATGATAGCAAAGACTTGGAACCAAGCCAAATGTCCAACAATGATAGACTGGATTAAGAAAATGTGGCACATATACACCATGGAATACTATGCAGCCATAGAAAAGGATGAGTTCATGTCCTTTGTAGGGACATGGATGAAATTGGAAATCATCATTCTCAGTAAGCTATTGCAGGGACAAAAAACCAAACATCGCATGTTCTCACTCATGGATGGGAATTGAACAATGAGAACACATGGACACAGGAAGGGGAACATCATACTCTGGGGACTGTTGTGGGGTGGGGGGAGGGGGGACGGATAGCATTAGGAGATATACCTAATGCTAAATGGCAAGTTAATGGGTGCAGCACACCAGCATGGCACATGTATACATAGGTAACTAACCTGCACATTGTGCACATGTACCCTAAAACTTAAAGTATAATAATAATAAAAAAAAGAAAAAAAACAAGTATAGCAAAAAAAAAAAAAAGATAAGCAAATGTGTTGTATATACACAATGGAATATTATTCCACCATTACAAGAAATAAAATTCTTCTACATACTGCAACATGGAGAAATCTTGAAACTATTATGCTAAGTTTAAAAAGTCACAAAAGGTCACTTATATGATTCCATTTCTATCAAATATTCATGAAAGTTCATCCACAAAGACAGCAGATTAGTCATTGCTATGGAATAGTGGGTTGAGGAAAGGGGAGAGACTGCTTAATAAGTAGCATATGTTCTTTTGGAGTGATGAAAATATATTGGAATGAGATGGGACGATAGTTGTACAATGTTGTGAATGTATTAAATGCCACTAAAGTTTCCACTTTCAAATGTTTAATATGTTATGGGACTTTCGGTTCAATTAAAAAAATAGAAAAATTAGCATAGAATTTTACTGGTCCAAGAATTAACCGAACTTTAGAAGATAATACACAAAATGATCTAATTATGTATAATAATTTACTATGTCATGTAAATGGCATTAAAAGCCAGCAGGGAACGTACTATTTAATAGTTGATGGTGGGACAATTATTTTTCAATTTTTTAAAAGAAAATAAATCAGAAAAAAAATACTTTTCAACAAAAATATTCTGAAATAAATATGAAAACTAAAGGAAGAAAACATAAAGAATATTTCTCTGACCTTGGAATTGACAGACTTACCTAGATAAGTTGTGGAACAATGACAAGAAAAATAATTTGTAGCCATTAGATATATGAAATGGTAGTAAAATACACTGAAAATAATTTCAAGTAACTAAAGCAGAATGTATAATTGTGACTCTAATTTTATAAGAATTAAAATATCATTAGACTATTTGATCTCTGAAGAATAAATAAATATGGATTACATTATTTTTTATGATTTTTGGTATGTATACAGTTTTCTTAATTTAGAATACTTCTTTAATAAAAAATAATGTAACGAAAATTTCAAAAAACAAATTCTCTGCTTTGTTGTTGATACCAATTTTCTTGTAACTTTAATCAGAGAAAAAACACTTTTAAAAAATGTATAATGAAGGCTAGTTTAGGATTCTAGAATCAGACCAGAGAAATACGGAGAAACAGTTTGTTATTCAACATATAGAATTTTAGCTAGAAAGGAAATAACATTTTAATTTATAGTCACCTCTCAAGACACTACAGTTTAGTCTTGTCCAGTAGAACTTTCTATGATAATCAATGTTCTATATTTGTACTTTCCAACAGTATAGCTACTAGAAGGAAACAACATTTTAATTTAGATATTTTTCTAAAAGTTTATTATCTGAAATGATATTTTTACTCATTGTAATTTACATTGATTTCCCAGAAACTACTGAACTGAAATTACAGAAATAGCTCATCCAAATTATCCTCACAGAATACCCTTTGTCTTATAGAAACACTCTCTAGGAATGACCAATTTCTTTAAAAAAAAATGTAGTTTTAGTATCTTCTCAAGACATTTTGGGTCATTTGTAACTAATTTTAAGTTTTTATTAATTTACCGTTAAGTGTAAATCCCATTACCTATTAGAATTTTGCTATATTAGTCTCCTGTCTAGTAAGATTATCTTGTATAGTAAGTTTCACCACAAATATTTAAAATTCAATGGAAGAGCATAACCTAAAATTTGTTTTACTAACTTTAAGTACTTCTCTCCTTTACTGCTTGCTTCTTTCCCATTATATAGGAGAAGAACTTCTTCCACAAAAGACCTGAAAGAAGATTGGAGTGTAGCTACACCAGTGAAAGAGGTCAAACCAGGAGAAAAGAGAGGTAAAGTTGTTCCTCCTACTTGGATAACTGTATATATTTAAAAGCTCATTGACTTCATTTAATATATTTCTGATTGTCACAATAATCATGTTTAAGAGTTTTATAATTATTATGAATGTTTAATAGACAAAATAGTCCTCTATATCATTTGATTAAGCATTCATTCAACAAATATTTATTAGTGAATATTATACACCAAGTACTGGTTTAGGTGATGAGTGTATAATGATGGCTATCCACTTCTCAAGATGCTATTTTGTAGTTTAGTGTTGCCCAATAGAACTTTCTGTGATAATCAGTATGCCATGTTTATTATATTGTCCAGTAGAATAGCTACTAGCCACATACAGCTGTTGAACCCTTGAAATGTGGCTAGTGAGACTGAGGAACTTAATTTTTAAGTTTAATGTGAATTAAGTTACATATAAATGTAAATGGTTGCATGTGGATGACGACTACCATATTGAAAATTGCAGCTCTAGTATATATTTAAGTTGTGATATTCTTGTCACAATTTATAAAATATATAATATTTTATATACTGGTGTAAAGTTTGTGTTAACACTACTTCAGTGTATTTAAATATATTATTGAGATTTTATGTAGCACCTCGTCTTCCCCTACCACAAAAAATTGCTAAATCCTTGAGTGAAAACTAAGTAATAAACTCAGGACTTTTTAAAAGCAAGAATATTTTGTTTTTTAAAGCTTTCAGTCATAGCAAAGCTTTGTTTCTACTGTTTTATTTTTCATTATTTGTGCCTACAGTGAAAATGAGGACCTTAATCATTACTTATCAAGTTTTCACATAACAAATGCTGAGAGAAAAAATAGATATATTAACAATCACAACTATAATTCCATTAGCTACAATTACATTTATTATCAATATGTACATTTGAGGTCTAAAACATACAGCAATAGCACGGGGAAGATTTGTTGTAATCAAGGCCTTATGCTAAAAAATTGCAGGTAGTTTCTTAGAACAGTAATATGAAACTGCAAAACTGAGATGGCACTCAAGAAAAAAAATGAGATGTTAAATACAATGAATTTGAGGCATCCCAAGTTACCTATACAGCATTTGTTTTAGAATTTATTATTGAAGTAGTATAAAAAACAGCTCCTAGAAACATAATGACCACCTTTGCTAAAACACATATATATTCAATCAGAAGTATTTTAATTATAAGTGGTATTAATTTATTCATATATTCCAGACTGAAATCTTGTTATTGTAATTGATATGAATCACAAATTGGCTGGAGAACATAGTGTCGAGTGAATATGTTTTCATTTAAAAAAGACAATTAATTTTAAAGTATCCAAGATGTGGTAGAATTTGACAAAAGAAAACAATAGATTCAAAGACGCCAAATAAAGGACCAGTGTGGAGAAAATCATTTTTATGCATTAAAAATAGGGAAACCGGTTTTATAAGAATGCTTCTGAGGCAGCGTGCTGGATTTCTTTGACAAGTCCAATGGGTTAAAAAAATAGCGATTGTGTGACTGCTGAGCTTGCGCTTATCACCATTATTTAATACTCCCATCTAGCAGAAAATCATTGTCTTTATTTTCCAAAAGCAACATAAAAAAGAAATGTATTCATTTTATTTCTTCTTGATGCAGTTTAGCTATTTTTCCTCTAGCCTCAGTTCTTTGGGGGCCTTATCTCTTAACACTTTGTATTTATGTGTTTATATAACATTTTGGCAAAAGTCAGTGTTTATAGGCATCAGTCCTGCAAGGATAGGACTCATATCTGTCTTCTTTACCTTCCTTATCTCCAGCAAAGACCATGTGCTTTTTCCCGGAACATAATGGGCTCTACACATTTATTTCATAAATGGTCAAATGAGTACCCATGGTAATAATTTTGTTAACATTACACCGCATCATTCCAGAACTGTGAACCAGGAATCACAAATATCTCTCATTAAAGGAATTAATTGAGGATTAATTTAGTATTACAACTAAATAAATAGAGTTTCAAAATTCCAATGAATTCCTGGCAAAGCTAAGTAGAGAAGTTCTTATTGGATGAGATTGAAGAATATGTCTTTTTTCTAGGAACCATTGTGATTATTCAGTATTTACCTGATATAATCATTATGATACGTTTTTCTTATAGCATAGGAGGACACACAAGCATAATTTTAAAATAAAGCTCTATAGTACAGCTGATAAATAGCACATACGTTTTTTCCTTCAGACAAAATGGTATTATTCCTGAAAATATTGGTTGAGATTTAGCTATTGTAATTATTTTATAAAATGTTTATTAAAAATAGGTCTTCAAAGTTTATAATTAATCTTATATTTGTATTATAATAAAACTGTCTTTAAAAAGCTAATTCATTTTGCTAACATTCTCTTATTAAATATATAGAAAAAAATAATAATACAACTAAGACCCATGTTCCCATCATCCAGCTTATTGACTGATTTATTAACAAATGTGAATATTTATTTCTGTTTAAGATGAAAAGTGTCCAGAGTTAAAGCAGGAAATGGCAACGTTGCTCTCAGAGGCCATTCATCTCGTTAAAAGTCTGGAAACTGACCGGGCAGACGCTGAAGAAGCTTTAAAACGACAGAGGTCAAGAAAGAATATGATTAATATGAAAATTGACTCTTGGTCAGTCTGGAAACTTCAAGAACTCCCATTGGCTGTGCAGAAAGGTAATAATAGGGATTTTCATATACTTCTTACTCTGTTGGGGGCACAGATAATTAATTACAGGTCTGTGTATTTAAAAAAAATTGTCTTAGTGCTGTGGCTCATGCCTGTAATCCCACGCTTTGGGAGGCTGGGGATGCGGATCACTTGAGCCCAGGAGTTTGAGACCAGCCTAAGAAACATAGTGAAACCCTGTCTCTACAAAAAATACAAAAATTAGCCAGGCGTGGTGGTGCTCGCCTGTAGTCTCAGCTACTTGGGGGGCTGAGGTGGGAGGATTGATTGAGCCCAGGAGATTGAGGCTGCAGTGAGCCCCAGGTGATAGAGTGAGATCCTGTCTCAAAAAATAAATAAATATCGCCTGTTTAGAGTGACCATATTATTTTGCATATAAACCAGCACTTTTGAAAGATGTTATTGAAGATAATGCTGGGTTCACAGATGCAAACTGTGAGATTGCACTGGACAGACCTGGACCTGGTGTCCTCTGGGTCTGTTAGAAATCCAGTGGCATTTATGGTACCCACAGAGCACGCAAACATTTGGCATATATCCTATAATAACTACAGTATTTGAATTTCTAGAACTTTAGGAATTTAAAGTGATTGCCAGTTGGTGTCATTAGCCACATTTTTAGGTCTAGGAAAATTGAAAGAGTTTTAAGTGATGTTTTAGGCACTAAATGCATATGCTTTTGAGAATTTAATAGTAAATTTGCCTTGGGAACTTCTAGCAGGTATCAAAAGCTAAAATGTTTCTGAGAGTCATGCAGGTAACAAATGTTTTACCTTTAATGAAACGTAAAAAAGGAAATTCTTTTAGCTCACAGAGTGAGGGACCTATGTTGAAGGATTAAAGAATCTAAAGGTATTGGATTTTTTTTGTTTGTTTGTTCTACAAACCCTGTACCTATGAAAACATGCCTGACTACCTGATTCTGCCTTAAGCTGAAAGATTTTTACTCTCTCATAGGATAAAAATTTTAATTCAGGATGCACATGTTTTGTAAGATCTTTTTTATTAATATTAGGGTGCCCATATATGATATATCATTTAAACCAAGAAATCTTTGAGAGAAAAAAAGGACATTATTAATTATTACCCAGACCAACAGCCATTAATTCAAATTATAGGTCATAGTGTACTCATATTTAGACTTTTGTTATAATTTTATGTCTTCTAAAGCTGTAGTTACCAAAGTAGGGTGTATGAATTCCAGAAAGTTGCAAGAAAAGATTAGAACTTTTATTTGTATTTGTAAATTTTATCATTTTTGAAATTTTCTTTTTGAATAGAATTTATACTGTGTATGCTCCACTAATATAGTAGATTTATATAATTTATAAATATATATGTGTGTGTGCTTTAGAGGCAATGAGGCTACCATAGGGTCAGAAAAGACACCCTGGGAAATTCTGGATCCCAGTAGATTCTTGATAGACTCTATTCACAACGACAGGAGTCATACACAATTTTCCTAATTGTTTGGGAGGTTCTTCTTTGTTAGTAGTAGTAGAAAAAATGTGGAGGGAAGGTTTTATTTAATTGTTTGCTGATAAATTTATATATAATCGCATATACCCTTTGTAATAGTGCTTAGATATTGTAGTTTTAGGAGTTCTACTTTAGGAGTTCTTGAAATAAATTTAAGTTGAGATACATGTGTGCACATTATAGGTACTTAATAAATGTGTTTTGAACTATGGAATAAATATTTGTCATGGGTGACAACTTATTGTTGGGTTACCTTTTAATCAATACAAGATCTACTTAGAAAACAGATTTATGTTCATCTGCTTTATTTTATGTAAGTAGCCACTATATGCAATGAAATTTAAATTCATTATTGTTATGTATTTTTTAAAGTTAATTGCTTTCTCTTTGAAGCATATTCCTTTTAGGTAATGTGTTCTCAGGAATCTTCTGCCTTTATATTATTTATGTAGAATATAATCTCTAAATTTTATGAATTTGTTTACAAAGTATATAATCATATGTTTTATAGTCTTTAGATTCTCAAAAGTATATAGCATGTAAGACAGGAAAAACTTTTAATCTCCTTAACAAACTTAATGTTAAGTATTATATTGGTTATAAATTTAGATACTTTTCAAAAATAAAATTAAGGAAACTCACTTCTTTCTAGATATTTTCTGGTCACTCTTCCAGATTTATCTTTCCCCCCAACTCCCCAATCCCACTTAGATTTTTTGTTTTGTGGCCCAGGAGGCTGATTCATAGTGGACTGCATCAAAGATTTTATTTGCATTCTGTCTTCCTGTTGGGCTCAACCAATGGCAATCAGTGGCAAGAGACCATGGGGAGATAATGGAGATGGGTGAGGCAGGGGAACTTATAGCACTGACTGCCCCACTCTCCATCTGGTCACTTTAAGCTGACTGCATGCCTCTCCTGAAAATGACAGCCCTTGCCATCCAACGTGTAGCCAATTAACTAGCAAATGTTTTTTGTTTTTCCTATCAAAAAAGATAACTAGAAATAAGCTTACCATCATGAATTTGGCAGTATATGATCCTACAAATTACAAAGTTGGATATGCATAGCAGTGTTCCCTTGCAAAATAAAAGAGTACCTATATTATATTATACCCAAACATTATCTGAAGACACAAGTAAACTTGTGACTCAGGCTCCTCAGGTATCCCCATTGTACCTGCTTCTATATATTACCCGTCTTTCCCATAATCTACACTATGGCTCCATGGGTACTTTCCTATAATGATCTGATGAAAGAGGGAAAAAAAATCACAGCTCTGGTTTCTGAATGAATTTGAATAGTATGTAGACATAATTTGGAGAATTACTGCATTCCAGTCACATGATGGAAAGAGTGAAAGCTAATCTCCCCAGGGGCTGAGACAGAAAGGGTGTAATCAGAAAGGACAGATTACAAAGATAATTATGTCCCATATATATGCTCACCAGAATGCCACTGCTATGGAAGAAGGTCTCAGTAATTAATGGAATGTTAAATCTTCCATTTTGTTTTGAATTGTTTTGTCTTTGTTAATTATTCAGTTATTCAGTTATTACTACAATTGTGCTTTGTAACAACCACCTTGGAACTCAGTGGCTTACAACAATAAGCATTTTCTTATTTGCTGATGGCTCTGTGAGTTGGCTAGGGAAGCTCTTCTTCAGGCCGCAGATCCAATTGCACTGGCTCAAGGCTGTATGTTGGGTTCAGGTCAGCTTCATGTCTCTCTCATCCTCTTTGGCTAGCACCTTCCCAGGAGTATGGTGTTCATGTGGCAAATGGCAAGAATACAAAAGAGTGAATAGAAACGTAGGATGCTGCTCAAAGTGTCAGCTTGGAACTGGCATACCTTCACTTCTCACATCCATTTGGAAATACAATTCCAGTTGAGATTGGGTGGGGACACAGCCCAAATAAGTATCACATCCAAAACAAGAATCTATATGATAAGAAATTATCTCTATCCCAAGGGAGAGGGTAGTGAACAACATATCTATCATATCTTGTTTCTTATAACTATTCCTGATATTGTGTTTATTCTATGGTTTCAACATATTTCATAGTAATCTCATCTTCAATTGTTAATTATTTATTCTGTAGAAGTCCAATAAGCCTTGATTACTTTTTGCCTCTACTAGAATCCTAGGAGTTTCACTGGTTCTAGATCAGTTATCATACTCATTTCTTAGCTGAATTTTGATCTCTAAACCTTCTTAGGTTTCAAGTTAGAGTTTCTTATTTCCTTGAAGTCATTATTTTTCTACCCAGGGTCATTTACTGAGTTTTTTTTAATCCATGCCAAACTGTTTAAGCCCAAAGTTGTCAGTAAATTTTTAATAGGTAAATCAATTTATTTCCTAGTTTTAGGTCTGTATTAGTTTGTTTTCATACTGCTGATAAAGACATACCTGAGACTGGGAAGAAAAAGAGGTTGAATTGGACTTCACAGTTCTACATGGCCGGGGAGAACTCAGAAAATCACAGCAGGAGGCTAAAGGCACTTCTTACATGGTGGTGGCAAGAGAAAAATGAGGAAGAAGTAAAAGTGGAAAAACCCCTGATAAACCCATCAGATCTCATGAGACTTATTCACTAACATGAGAATAACATGAGAAAGACTGGACCCTGTGATTAAATTACCTCCCCTTGGGTCGCTCCCACAACATGTCAGAATTCTGGAGTTACAATTCAAGTTGAGACTTGAGTGGAGACACAGCCAAACCATATCATTCTACTCCTGGCCCCTCCAAATCTCATGTCCTCATATTTCAAAATTAATCATGCCTTCCCAACAGTCCCCCAAAGTCTTAACTCATTTCAGCATTAACCCAAAAGTCCACAGTTCAAAGTCTCCTCTGAGACAAGGCAAGCCCTTCTGCCTATGAGCTTGTAAAATCAAAAGCAAGCTAGTTACTTCCTAGGTACAATGGAGGTATGGGTATTGGGTAAATACAGCTGTTCCAAATGTGAGAGACTGGCCAAAACAAAAGGGTTACAGGGCCCATGCAAGTCCAAAATCCAATGGGGCAGCCAAATTTTAAGGCTCCAAAATGATCTCCTTTGACTCCAGGTCTCACATCCAGGTCACGCTGATGTGAGAGGTGGGTTCACACGGTCTTAGGCAGCTCCACCCCTGTGGCTTTGCAGGGTACAGCCTCCCTCATAACTGCTTTCATGGGCTAGCGTTGAGTGTCTGTGGCTTTTCCAGGCACACGTGCAAGCTGTGGGTGGACCTACCATTTTGGGGTCTGGAGGATGATGGCCCTCTTCTCACAGCTCCACTGGGCAGTGCCCCCCTAGGGACTCTGTTGGGGGCTCCAACCCCACATTTCCCTTCCTCAGTGCCCTAGCAGAGGTTCTTTATGAGGGCCCCACCCTTACAGCAAACTTTTGCCTGGACATCCAGGCATTTCCATACATCTGAAATTTAGGCAGAGGTTCTCAAACCTCATTTCTTGACTTCTGTGCACTCACAGGCTCAACACCATGTGGAAGCTGCCAAGGCTTGGGGCTTCCACCCTCTGAAGCCACAACCTGAGCTCTGTGTTGGCCTCTTTCAGCCATAGCTGGAGTGGCTGTGACATAGGGCACCAACTCTCTAGGCTGCACACAGCATGGGGACCCTGGGCCTGGCACACAGAACCACTTTTTCTTCCTGGGCCTCCAGGCTTGTGATGGGAGGGTCTGCCATGAAGGTCTCTAACATGGCTGGAGACATTTTCCCCATGGTCTTGGGGATTAACAAGATTAAATTTGTTACTTATGCAAATTGGGGATTAAATTTGCTACTTATGCAGATTTCTGCAGCCAGCTTGAATTTATCCTCAAAAAATGGGTTTTTCTTTTCTACTGAATCATCAGGCTGCAAATTTTCTGAACTTTTATGCTGTTTCCCTTTTAAAATGGAATGCTTTTAAAAGCACCCAGGTCACCTCTTGAATGCTTCACTGCTTAGAATTTCTTCCACCAGATATCCTACATCATCTCTCTCAAGTTCAAAGTTCCATATGTCTCTAGGGCAGGGGCAAAATGCCACCAGTCTCTTTGCTAAAACATAACAAGAGTCACCTTTGCTCAAGTTCCCAACAAGTTTCTTATCTCCGTCTGAGACCACCTCATCCTGGACCTTTTGTTAATATCACTATCAGCATTTTTGTCAAAGCCATTCAGCAAGTCTCTAGAAGGTTCCAAACTTTCCCACATTTTCCTATCTTCTTCTGAGCCCTCCAAACTGTTCCAACCTCTGCCTGTTACCCGGTTCCAAAGTCACTTCCACATTTTGGAGTATCTTTTCAGTAACACCCCACTCCTGGTACCAATTTACTGTATTAGTTCATTTTCATGCTGCTGATAAAGACATACCCGAGACTAGGAAGAAAGAGAGGTTTAATGGAGTTACAGTCTCACATGGCTGGGGAGGCCTCAGAATTATGACCGGTGGTGAAAGGCACTTCTTACATGGCAGCGGCAAGAGAAAAATGAGGAAGAAGCAATAACAGAAACCCCGATAAACCCATCAGATCTCATGAGACTTATTCATTATCACAAGAATAGCATGGGAAAGACACCTCCCCGCCACCGCCGATTCAGTTACCTCCCTCTGGGTCCCTTCCACAACATGTGGGAATTCTGGGAGATACAATTCAAGTTGAGATTTGGGTGGGGACACAGCCAAAACATATCAAGGTCTCTTCCATTTTCTGTTGCTGCTTGAGTCAATTTCAGTAATTTATATCTTCTGAAGAATTTGTCGATTTTATTCTAGTTATCTAGTTTGCAGCCTACATGTTTTCATGAAATTCTCTTATAATTAATTTCTGTAATAGTAGTAGTGATGGTATCTTTTTCATTCCTAATTTTGGTAATTTGTTCCTTGTGTCTTTATTTCATGGTCATTCAAGCAAAAGATTTGTCAATTTTGTTGATCTTTTTAAAAAGTCCACTTTTGCTTCCTTTATTGATTACTATGTTTCAGCTTTTATACCATTGAATTTTTTCCTCTGATTTCCCATATCTTATTTGCTTTGGGAATAATTTAAACCTACTGTATTTCTCTTTTTATAAATTAGAATCTTTGATTATTTACTTGATGCCTTTTTATTTTCTAGAATTATCAGTTAAAAGCTGTAAATTTTCTTCTCAGAATGTCATTAGTTGCATTTTATAAATGCTCATATGCCATGAGTTCATTATTATTTACTTCAAAATATCTTTTTAAATATCCCTGTGATTTCTTATGGAATCTATTTATTTAGAAGTTGCTGATTAATTTGCATTTATTTTGAAATTTTCATAAAAATTTCTGTTATGGCTAATTTAATTATATTGTACTAGGAAATTTTATTTATTTATTTATTTTATTAGGTTTTTGGGGAACAGATGGTGTTGGGTTACATGAATAAGTTCTTTAGTGGTGATTTCTGAGATTTTGGTGCACTTATCAGCTGAGCAGTGTACACTGTACCCAACGTGTAGTCTTTTACCCCTTGCCACCCCCAGAACTTGCTCCAAGTCCCCAAAGTCCAACAAATCATTCTTATGCCTTTGAGTCCTCATATCTTAGCCCCCCACTTATGAGTGAGAACATACGATATTTAGTTTTCTATTCCTGGGTTACTTCACTTAGAATAATAGTCTCCAATTCCACTCAGGTTGCCGTGAATGCCATTATTTTATTCCTTTGTATGGCTGAGTAGTATTCCATGGTATATATACCACATTTTCTTTATTCAGTAAGTGATTAATGGGCATTTGGGCTGGTTCCATATTTTTGCATTGCAAGTTTTGTTGCTATAAACATGCATTTTCAAGTATCTTTTTCATATACTTCTCTTCCTCTGGGTAGATACCTGGTAATGGGATTGCTGGATCAAATGAGAGATCTACTTTTAGTTCTTTAAGCACTCTCCACACTGTTTTCCCTAGTAGCTGAATTAGTTTACATTCTCACCAACAGTGTAAAAGTGTTTCCTTTTCACTGCATCCATGCCAACATCTATAATGTTTTTCATTTTTTGATTATGGCCATACTTGCAGGAGTTAGGTGGTATCACATTGTGGTTTTGATTTGCATTTCCCTGATAATTAATGATGTCGAACATTTTTCCATATGTTTGTTGGCCATTTGCATATCTTCTTTTGAGAATTGTCTACTCATATCCTTAGCCCATTTTTTGATGGGATTATTTGTTTTTTTTCTGGCTGATTTGAGTTCTTTGTAGATTTTGGATATTAGTCCTTTTTTCGATGTATAGTTTGTGAAAATTTTCTCCCACTCTGTGGGTTGTCTATTAACTCTGATTATTTCTTTTGCTGAGCAGAAGCTTTTTTAGTTTAATTAAGTCCTATCTATTCATCTTTGGTTTCGTTGCATTTGCTTTTGAGTTCCTGGTCATGAAGTCTTTGCCTAAGCCATTGTCTACAAGAGTTTTTCCAGTGTTATCTTCTAGAATCTTTATGATTTCAAGTATTAGATCTAAGTCTTTGATCCATTTTGAGTTGATTTTTGTATAAGGTGAGAGATGAGGATCTAGTTTCATTCTTCTGCATGTGGCTTGACAATTATCCTAGCACCATTTGTTGAATAGGGTATCCTTTCCTCACTTTATGTTGTTTTGTTTGCTTTGTTGAAGATCAGTTGGCTGTATTTGGCTTATTTCTGGGTTCTCTATTCTGTTCCATTGGTCTATGTGCCTATTTTTATACCAATACCATGCTGTTTTGACATTGTGCTGAACAGAGAAAAGTTGAAAGCATTCTTCCTGAGAATTGGAGCAAGACAAGGATGCCCACTTTCACCACTTTTATTCAACATAGTACTGGAAGTCCTAGCCAGAGCAATCAGACAAGAGAAAGAAATAAAGGGCATCCAAATGGGTAAAGAGGAAGTCAAACTGCTGCTGTTTGCTGATGACAGGAGCGTATACACAGAAAACCTTAAAGACTCATCCAAAACGCTCCTAGAACTGGTAAATTAATTCAGCAGAGTTTCAGGATATTAATTTTGTGTACAAAAATTAATGTACACAAATCAATAGCTCTGCTCTACAAAAACAGCGTCCAAACTGAGAAATTAGGAACTCAACACTCAACTCCTTTCACGATAGCTGCAAAAAAAAAAAAAAAAAAGCTTAGGAATATACCTAAGGATGTGAAAGACCTCTACAAGGAAAACTACATAACACTGCTGAAAGAAACCTTAGATTACACAAACAAATGGAAACATCTTCCATGCTCATGGATGGGTAGAATCAATATTGTGAAAATGACCTTATGGCCAAAAGCAACATACAAATTCAATGCAATTCCTGTCAAAATGCCACCACCATTCTTCACAGAACTAGAAAAAAGCAATCCTAAAATTCATGTGGAACCAAAAAAGAGTCTGCGTAGCCAAAGCAAGACTAAGCAAAAAGAACAAATCTGTAGGCATCATATTACCCAACTTCAAACTATACTATAAGGCCATA
Source organism: Pongo pygmaeus (assembly GCF_028885625.2). Taxonomy (NCBI): domain Eukaryota; kingdom Metazoa; phylum Chordata; class Mammalia; order Primates; family Hominidae; genus Pongo; species Pongo pygmaeus. The sequence continues at coordinate 47,833,118 of NC_072390.2, read as the reverse complement.
GAAACATTTTTTAAATGTTTCATTCATATTTAAATTATTTGTAGTTTATAAATTTCCTAAAATTTTATCTGTCTGAGAGAATGTTCTGTTTAGTTCAAATTAATATATACTCTGCTGTTGTTGGGTAGACTGTCTATAAATATCAGGTCAATTTGGTTGATAGTGCTGTTCAAGTGTTTTATCTCCTTAAGAATTTTCTGTCTAGTTATTCATTGAGTTTTGAGAATAGGGTGTTCATTTTAACTATTATATCAGAAAATAAACCAATAATATCAAAGTTATAATTTCAATTGTCAGATTTGCTCATGTAGTTTAATTCTTCAAATCATTTAAAATACGCTGACAAGTTGTCAAGAACATAAGAAATGTAGCATGGCCAACATTTAAGTTTGGAATGGAAATTTCTGGAAATAAATAGACATCAGTGTTAGATTTAGCCCTGGGGGAATCCTTGAAACCGTGATGTCCTTGAGTTGCCATTTTGATGTATGTGTAGGGTACAGGATACTGGAAATAAAGCTTAAGTCTCACCCAGAGTGACAAGTCTAATTAGAGATCAGGACATAAAAATGAGAATCCAAAGGTCTACTAATCCTCAGCCTAAGAGTGGACCATGAATAAACCTGTGGCTCAGATTGAGCAGCCAAGAAACTTGTTTGTTTCTCTTATACAATGGAGGAAAACAATGCTTCCTGAACATTTGTAATGTGCTCATCTCAAATAGATTTGTGATCCCCTACTGCCTGCTGTCTGTGTGCTTAAAAACTGTTAAGTGGAGAATGTCATTTAAATGTTCTGTAGGTTAGTAGTAAAGTCAGGCAACTGACAGGATCAAAGGCAAATTTACTCTGCAAGACTAAAATTTCAACCCAGGCATGAAAAATTTATCTCAGATAAAGTTCCAAGAAAAGAAGTAGCTCAATATTAAATATCATAAAACACACAAAGATACAGGTTCAATGGGTGTGAATCAGTAGAAGCAGACCACATAATTTTACTCAAAATGTGTCAGATATAGGATTATATCTGAGATTATAAAATAAGTGTTTGATACATTTCAAGAAATAAAAAGGTTTAAAAATAAAAGCAAGGACAAGAAACTTTTTTAAAGAAAGTAAAATATACAAATGAAAAACTATGAGAAATGAAAAATATATTACATAAAATTAATATAATAATTGGTTAAATTGTTTATTAGACTCAGAGAGAAGTAATAGCTAACTGTAAAACTTGAAGAAATTGCATGGAATGCATCACAGCAAAACAAGGAGAGAAAAATATAAATAAAATATTTAAAACATGGCATATAGAATGAGAGGGCATCATGAATATTTAATAGAAGATCCTCATGGAAGTAATAATGGCAATATTTAACAAGATAATGTCTGACTCTTTAGAACAAAAATCTAACTATCTAGTTGGTGAGGGTAAAAAACATAAAAAAAGATGTTATCAAACATTGCATGTATCAGAAAATAAAAAAAATTTAGAAGTATTTCATTTAAAAAATCATTAAAAGTATCATTACATGTATGGGAAAAATCTAAGTCATTAAAGAGAAATCAGTAGCTTTTGTTACATCAAAAAGAGGGACTTAATTATCAAAGTATATGAGTTTAGAAGTTAGGAAAAAAAGCAAAATAAATACAAAGAAAAAAGGAGAAACCCAATAACAAAATGGTAAAATAATAAAAATATGTAATGCAGAAGAGATGCAAAGCTGAAGTTGGCTCAGTAGAAAGAGCATAATGTAAAACCAATGGCAAAATTAACAAAAAAAAACAGTGAGAATGTATAACTGATTCAGATTAGGAATGAAAATACATAGGGAGGTAGCAGTGATTAATGGTGATGATGACATTAAGACCAAATTTCTTTGAATATTGTTGAAACTTTGACAAACTAAATAAATTTACAGAGAAAAATAGCTTGCTGAATAGATAATCAAAATATTCATATAGTCATTAAAGGAATGATTTTGACCCAATAACTAAAAATCCTTCTTCACAAAATAAATAAATATATACATAGGGCCATGGGGCTTAATATGCAATTTCAAACTTCCACAGCATCTTAGAGAAAAGAAATCAAAAGAAACTATAGCTTATATAAGAAGCTATCATAAATTATAAATCAAAATTAAATGATCACAGCACAAATATAGAAAAATACAGGCCAAAATTACAAGTATAAATGCAGAAAATCCCAAGTAAAGACATCAGCAAATTCCATCAAGAAATTTATTTTAAAAAGATAAAAAAGAAAATAAACTAGCCTACCTAGTTTTATTCCAAGAATGCAAGATTCAGTTAATGCTAGAAACTTAAAATAATGAGAAAATCTTTTAATGGTTTTTTTCTAAAATTGTCCTTGTCTGTTCATTGAGATTTAATTAAATTTATACGTTAATATAAGGAAATTCCTGTGCTTAAAATTTCAAATATTTTTATACAGAAAAAATAATTTTATTCATTTATTCAAATTCACTTTTGTGTTGTTTGATAGCATGCTGTCACTTTCCCCTTACGACCTTACCCAGTTCATGTTAGGTTTATTAATAGATTTATGTAGTTTATTTTATGTTTTAGTTTTGCTATTGTGAGATATTCTGTTTTCAACATATTTATATATAGGTAAGCATTTTTTATATTACTTTTACATGAACTATCTTATTTGTAATAATTTTCATTTCACTATTTCATGTGTTTTTCTATAAGAAAATAATAATCACTTTTGCCTTTTACGTTCTGATATTTGTAAGTCTTATTTCATCATTTTCCTTCTAGGTGGTTTTGGAAGGCCTCTACTCTTGCAGTTCTCACTTTGAAGCAGTTACATAGAGTACTTTATAGAATGGTCAGAATATACATTGACCATACAACATAAACAGGATTTGTACTAAAATAACTATTATCTTATGAAACATATATTTTAATCCTTTTGACGATGAATTAAGAAAGTAATATACTTTATAGTACCTTTTATTTTAGAGGTAGTAAGATTTGGCCGGGTGCGGTGGCTCATGCCTGTAATCCCAGCACTTTGGGAGGCCGAGGCAGGTGGACCACCTGAGGTCGGGAGTTTGAGACTAGCCTGACCAACATGGAGAAACCCCATCTCTACTAAAAATACAAAATTAGCCAGACGTGGTGGCGCATGCCTGTAATCCCAACTGCTTGGGAGGCTGAGGCAGAATTGCTTGAACCTGGGAGGCGGAGGTTGCAGTTAGCCAAGATCATGCCATTGCACTCCAGCCTGGGCAACAAGAGCGAAACTCCATCTCAAAAAAAAAAAAAAAAAAAGGTAGTAAGATTCACAAATAAGGAATTTCTGAAATTAAAGTGTTTTATATTTATGTATTATCAAATATTTCCTCCAATCAGATTTTCTTTTGTTCTTATCCTTCTATATCTAGAACACGAGGCCTATTTGAGCGATGTTATAGAATTACAATGGCATCTTGAAGATAAAGCTAATCAACTACAACATTTTGAAAAACAAAAGACAGAGTTAGAAGAAGCAAATGCAAAGATTCAAGCAGACATAGACTACATGAATGAACATGGCCCTCTACTGGACTCTAAGCAGAATCAGGAACTTCAAGATCTGAAGAACCATTATAAAAAAAAAATGAAGGTAAATAAATGAATGCATGAGCATTTCATAAATTATTACTTAGTTAGGCAAAAACTTTTCAACCATAAGAAATTAACACAGCTTTAAAGGTTTTTTTTTTTTTCTTAAAATTGACCTGCTCTTTATCTCTACACATTACCAACTGTTGGTATTCATTTTAACTATGTCTTCTTTTCTTACCATTATATTTAAGATTATTAAGCATATTTAGTCAAACTTCTAGTAAAATTTTGGTCATTTAAAATAGCCAGGTAAAGCCAGGTGTGGTGGCTCATGCTTGTAATACGAGCACTTTTGGTGGTAAGCTGAGGTGGGTGCATCGCTTAAGCCCAGATCAGCCATAGTAACATGATGAAACCCCATGTCTACTAAACATACAAAAATTAGCCAGATGTGGTGGCTCGTGCCTGTAGTATCCTCTACTTGGGAGGCTGAGGTGGGAGGCTTGCTTGACCCTTTGAGGTTGAGGCTAACGTGTGAGAATTGCTTGACCCCTGGAGGTTGAGGTTGCAGTGATCCGTGATTGTGCCACTGCAATCCAGCCTGGATGACAGAGTGAGACCCTGTCTCGAAGCAAAGCAAAACAAAACGAGAACTTCAGAAAAATAAAATTGTGGGTTCTTTTTTTAAGCCATAATCATACTGAGCAAAAATACAAGTAAAGTGTATTAATTTCATTGTTTATGAAAATATATAAATGAAATAAAAGTATTTTTAATGGTTAATTAGATATTTAACTCTTCTATTGTGGAATATGAAAATAATTTATTGATAATTGTCACAAAATGAACAAATCTAAATTTGTATTAATTTTTGAACATTTTAAAGTAAATAAAACAAGTTGTTAAATGTCTCCTGTGTTCCCCTCAACAGTTCCACTTTTGTTCCTTCTTTACCAAAGACAATCTTTATAATGAATTTCATGTGTTTATAAGCCAAATTTGTATAATTATATATATGCGTGTGTGTTAATAAACAATACATAGTATTTTTAATCACACAAACAGTACCATACATTGTGCAATATTCTGCAACCCGTTTTTTAATCTGACGATTTTTTAGTTTAATCAAGCTACTGTTTATATGTATAGATCTAGTTCATTCATTTTACTTACAATGTTCCATCAAATAGATATTTCACAATGTAATTACTTACCATTTCATCTTCTGTTGGCCATCTGAGTTGTTTCCAATATCTGGCAACAAAACTGCTTATTTGACTGTAAACAATAATCACACACGAATACCTTCCTCTGTATCTGCATGTGAATTTTTCCTAGTGGGGTTATATACCTAGTTGGGTATTTACTGGATTGTGGGTTATATACATTTACTATTTTATTAGATAACATGAAGTTATTTTTCAGAGTGCCTATAACAATTTCTATTACTGAAGTAGTGGCAATACTGAAGTCTCATTTCTCCACTGTGGACAAGAATGCAAGTACTGTCCTCCTTTTTTAGTAATAGACCCCTATATAGTTAGATGACAATGTGTCAGGCTGGAAGATATTTCTCAATTTCCCTTTTCTCATTGTATTTATAATGAGATATAGGTAGGAGTTATTGGCTGCAATTTCTAGGAAATCTCTTTGAAATAGACTGCCTCACAACAGGTAGTCTATTTGGCCATTTGCCTCAGCTATCATACCTAGGTTGCTGGAAGTTTAGAAAATGCCACATAAGCTATTTACTAAACTTCCAGCAACCTTGATGTGATAGCTGCAGCTCTAACTTCCATTTTACAGCATGAAGCAACCTTGGGGATGGAAGCCACAACTCAGGATGGCTGAAGAGCAAAAGGATAGTCAGACATATTTCTGTGAGAGGAAAGTTAACTGCAACCTTGTTTAAGCAACTTATTTGGTTTATTTATGTAACTTACAGCAAAACTCAATCCTAACTGGTATAACTCACAATTTAGTTAACATTTTTATTGTCATTCTTTAAAATTTTGTCTATATGTGTTGTAATTGGTATCCCTTTGTTTTACTGTGTTTTTCCCTGATAGTGAACTTGGGTACATTATAAGCAGAGCAAGTGGAGTTGTTGGGCAGCTGGAAGATCAGGCTTGTGAATGGGAAGAAAGAATTCATGCTAGCAGACCAAAAAAAAAAAAAAAAAAAAAAAAGCAATGTTTGTGTAAAGCTTATCAGGGCCAAAATGACAGTTAATTTAATTGTCAACTTATGGTGCCATGATGCCCAGATATTTGGTCAAACATTATTCCAGATGTTTTCAATAAATGTACATTTTTTGGACAAGATTCACATTTGAATTGGTAGATTTAGAGTAAAACATATTATTCTCCATATTGTGGGTAGGCCTTGTGCAATCAACTGAAGGTCTTAACAGAACAAAAACTGACCTCCTCTGAGCAAGAAGGAGTCCTGTAAGCACACTACTTTTGGACTGGGACAGCAACCTTTCCCTGGGTCTTTAGCCTGCCAACGTACCCTGCAGATTTTGGACTTGTACCTCCAAAATAGTGTGAGCCTTCTCCTTAAAATCAATCTCTCTCTCTCCCCCATCTTCCTCGCTCCTACTGATTGTTTCTCTAGAGAAGCCTGACTAATATGGTCACCATTAATGCAATGACTGCCCTTCTTTTCTTTCATCATTACTGTGCTACTCCATCACATCTTAAATTCCCAGATCAGTGCTTCTGCTTACCTGCCTTTAAGTCAGCTGGTGACCTTCTAACTGTTCCAGGGGTCAAAATGAGAGTTTAGACCTCTTGGCTTCTGTAGTGTGAGCCATAAACTCTGTGAAACCATCCACTGTGGGTATACAATGCAAGGGAAAGTAATTCCCCAAGAAAAAATAATTCCCCATCATGAAACTGAGATGCTATTAAGAAAGGCTATAAATGACATGCAGCCAAAATATGAAAACTCTCTAATATAAGGTAGAAGAAAAGTGATATCTTAGTAAAAGTAAACACATTTTTCTTTGATAAAATGAGCATAACTGACAATACTCAAAAATGAAAAGCAGAATTATGAGCACTGAGAGGCCCAAATAGTTCCTCAGAGAGAAATAAAAATACATACATTGAGGCCGTAAAAATTATTGCCAACAAATTAGATAGCCTAGATAAAATGGAATCAAGAAGAAATAGGAAATCTGAGCAGGTGTATAACAAGTAAAGAGATTGAATAAGTAATTAACCACCTCCCCCCTCCACCAAAAAAAAAAAAAAAAAAAAAAAAGCCCAGGACCAAGTGGATTCACGAGTGAATTATACCAAACACACACACACACACACACACACACACACACACACTCTAATAATTCTCAAACTCTCAAACTCTTCCAAAAGGAAAAGAGGAAGAGGAGGAAGGAACACTTCCTAACTCATCTGTGTCAGCATTACCTAGTTAGTAAAGCCTGATAAATATATCACAAGGAAGTAAATTATAGACCAGTATACCTTATGAATATAGATGCAAAAATCCTCAACAAAATCCTAGCAACCCAAATCTAGCAGCATATTAAAAAGATTATACATCCTGAACAAATGGCATTTATCCCAGGAATACATATGTGATACAACATATGAAAATAAATCAGTTTAATGTACCACATGAATAAAATAAAGGAAACACACACACACACACACACACACACAATTGTCTCAGTTGAAGAACAAACAATGGAGAAAGTCCAAAATTCTTACATGATAAAAACCCTCAACAAACTAGAAAAAGAAGAAAACTTGCTCACTATGAATAAGGACATTTTTTTTAAAACCCACAGGTAATACTGAAAATAGTGGTGAAAGACTTAAACCTTTTCCTCTAGGATCATAAATAAGAGAAGGATACCCACTTTTACTTCTATTTGACATTGTACAGAAAGTTCAAGCCAGAGTGGTTAGGCAAGTAAAAGAAATAAAAAGCACACAAATTAGAAATTGAAAAGTCAAATTTTCTTTATTATCAGAGGACATGATCTAACATATAGAAAATACCAAAGAATTCACAAAACAGTCTCTCAGTGCTAAAAATCACATTTAGCAAACTTGCAGAATTCAGCTCAACACACAAAGCTCAGTTGTATTTTTATACATTAGTGGTGAACAATCCAAAAAAAATTAAGAAAACAATTCCATATACAGGTCATCGAAAATAATAAAATACTAATAATTTTAAGAAGATGAAAGATTTGTATAGCAAAAACTATAATAGTTTGCTGAAATAAATTGAATAAGAATTGAATAAATTGAAAGACATCCTGTATTCATGAATTGGAAGACTCAATATTGTTAAAGTGTCAACAGCACCTAAAAATATCTATGAAGTCAATGCAATCCAGAACAAAAGCTCAATGATCTTTTGCAGAAATGGAAAAGCCTACCCTAATATTTACATGGAATTGCAAGGAACCCCAGATAGAAAAATAATCTTGTTAAAGAAGACCATATTGGAGAAGTCACATTTTCCAATTTCAAAACTTACTACAAAGCTGTAGTAAGCAAAATATATTTGCCTAAGTATAAAGAAATAGATAAATAAAGTAGAACTGAAATTTCAGAAATAAACATATACATCTATGGCTAATTGATTTTTAACAAGGTGCAAGAACAATCATTTATTGAAAGAAAGTGTAGCCTCTTCAACAAATGATGCTGGGACATTGAATATCCATATATATTCAAAAGAATAAAAGTGGACCTCTACCTCCCACCATATAAACATTAACTCAGAATGAATCAAAGGCATAAATATAAGAGCTTAAACTATACAACTCTTGAAAGAAAACCTACGGATAGCCAGGCGCAGTGGTTCATGCCTGTAATCCCAGCACTTTGGGAGGCTGAGGTGGGTGGATCACGAGGTCAAGAGATTGAGACCATCCTGGCCAACATGGTGAAACCCCGTTTCTACTAAAAATACAAAAATTAGCTGGGTGTGGTGGCACGGGCCTGTAGTCCCAGCTACCCAGAAGGCTGAGGCAGGAGAATCGCTTGAACCTGGGAGGTGGAGGTTGCAGTGAGCTGAGATGGCACCACTGCACTCCAGCCTGGCAACAGAGCAAGACTCTGTCTCAAAAACAAACAAACAAACAAAAAAAAACCAAAAAAAAAAAACAACTTGGGATAAATCTTTATGACCTTGGATTTGGAAATGGATTCTTAGATATGATACTGAAAGCACAAGTAACAAAAGAGAAAAAAATAGAAAAATTGGACTTAGTCAAAATTAAAAGCATTCTTGCATCAAAGGACACTATGAAGAAAGTAAAAAGACAACCTATAGAATGAAAGAAAACATTGCAAATTATATATATCTCAAACGGATATAGTTCCCAGAATATATAAAGAACTCTTCTAATTTGACAACTGAAAGACAAACAACTAAATTTAAAATAAACAGAGAACTTGCCATGAACAGATATACATATATCTGTTATGTATCTGTTCATAGTAATGAACAGATAGACGTATCTTCAGAAAGACATACAAATGGGCAGCAAACACATGAAAAGATGTATGTTCAACATCATTAGTCTTTAAAAAATGCAAATCAAAACCGCAATAAGATACCAGTCATAACCATTAGGATAGAATTAAAAATAAAATGGAAAGTAACAAGGATGCCCTAGAGACACTGGAACCATTGTAATTTGCTGGTGGGAATGCAAAAATAGTGCAGCCACTATGGAAAACATTTTGGTTATTTCTAAAATAGCTAAACACAGAATTACCATATTCTTCAGCAATTGTACTCCCAGGTATATATCTAAAAGAAACAAAAGCTGAGACTAAAAAAACAAAAACAAAAGCAAAAACTTGTACATAAATATTCATTAGTAGCACTATTCACAATAACCAAAAGAAACAGCCCAATGTTTATTTACTGAGATAAACAAAATGCAATATATCAATGGAATGAAATATTATTAAGCCATAAAAAGAAATGAGATACTGATACATGCTACAACATGAATAAAATGTCAAAGCATTATGCTAAGAAGCTAGACACAAAAGGTCACATATTGCGTAATTCATTTATATAAAAGATCCAGTATAGGTAAATCCATAGACACAGAAAGATTAATGACTGCCTAGGGCTGGGGGAAATGTAATATCAAGTTTTGTTTGTCATGTTTTGTTTGTAATAAAGTTTTAAAACTCTTTAAAATTATTATTTTTTTATTATGCAATCTTGACCCAGTTTTAAGGCCCTGGCTAGAGGCCTGCTGAAGTTACCCAGTTGCTTACAAAATTCAAAACCCCTAGCCAGTGTGCTTGGGCTTTAGTAAATGCTGCTGCATTACAACATGTCAAAGGACTGATACTTTGGGCTAATTGAGTTTTCACAAAGGGAGTCTGCTATGCCTCTTTAAGTGCACACCCCAATACCTGGGAGGTAGACTTGATGTCTTCGAATGAGAGAGAAGGCTGCCTTCAAGTTAGGCCAGAGGGCTGCTCAATCTACTTTTTCTGTAACCACCGAGAAGGTATGCAATATAAGTTAGCAGACAAAGATGGTGACTAGAAGCCCAAAACAAGAAAAAAAAATTGAAAAAAACCCCCAAAACAACAAGATACAGAGTGGGAAGTAAAGAGTTGCCCCCTTTAGACTAAACAACTCTGGGAATCCCTTGCCTCATAGATAGCCAAAATATAAATCATGTCTCTAGATATGCTAAGGCCATAAAACAAGGCTTGCAAAGACACTCAGCCCCTCCAGAGTTCCAGGCATGATGGAGTAGCCAAGGCACATATTTTACTTCTTAGAGTACACAGTGTGTTGTGTTGTCTTACCCAGTTTTGAGGCCGTGGCTAAAGGCTGGCCCTCCCTTTCTTGAGCAGCTGATTAAACCCACATATCCAACCCCTTCCTGGGCCCTCACATTCCACACCACTATGTACCCATCCTATTCTCAACAGAGACAGGCCCCAGACAAGTAGGGACACCCGCTGTACTTCAGAGTCTGCTGAAATGATTAAAATTAGCCACTCCACAGAGATCTCCTGAAATTTAGCTACCCACACCCACTGGTTGCCACCCATAAGCTGTCCCCTATAGCTCCAGCTTGCTGCTAACCTGTCCCCAGCTGAAACCCCTAACACAGCCCTACCTGGTAGCCATCTCTCCTTTGGAGCTGTAAGTAACAGAATTCTGCCTTTCATCTAGCACAGTTTCACTACGTTGTGTCTTCCCACTAGGAGAATCTTTTAAAATAGGAAGGGGAGACTAGGGAGTAACCATTTAATGAGTTCAGGGTTTCTCTTTGGGATGATGAAAATGTTTTGGAACTAGAAAAGGGTGATGTTGGCACAACATTGTGAATGCACCGAATGCCACTGAATTGTACACTTTAACTTGTCTCATTCTATACTATATAAGTTGTACTTCAACAAATAAACTTAAGTAAATTTAGAAGGATAAATTTCAAAAGATGCATTGTAAGATCACCGTCCCATAAAACTAGAAAAAATAATTATACTATCAAAAATACCTTAACCACAAGAAAAATCTTGTATGTAGATATTATTCCAGTATCAAAGGGAAACTCAAAAATAAAATATCAAATTATTGCACTTAATAATTTGCACTAAAGCTGGTGATATTGCAGTTGCGTATGATCTAACCTGTAAAAGATGAATAATTTCAATATTGTTTTAAATATTTAGTCCAAAGAAGAGGAGGGAAATTTTTAAATTAAATGAAGGTGACATATTTCAATACCAAAACTTTATGGAAATTCTATAAAAATAACATTACATATATTTTACCAATAAATACATATTTGAAAAATTACATAAATTATTTGCCAAAGAATTCTTCAGTGTAAGAGAAGAAAAATATATCACTCCAAAGAAATGTATTATAGCAATGTGCCAATGGTTTAACAGCAGAAAATCTAGGTATATAATTTATTGTATTAACATGATTAAAAAACAGAATTTTATCAAATGATGCTTAAGATGTATTTATTATTCAAAAACTGGCAATTATAATAAAAATTAAAATTTGAAAAACACCTTAATTTAAATAAAGAACTATTTCACACAAGCATCCATATTAATCATTAAAATGCTAAAACTGTAATAATAGGAACAAATCAGGTAAACCTGACATCCCTATTATAATTTAACATCATTTGGGGGAATTTTGCTATGTAATAGGACAATAATATGAAATAAAAGATATACATTAAAAATTGTGAAATAAAATTATTTTAATATTATTATAATTAAAACACCAAATAGAAGACTGTTGTTTTCAAAATAAGTTTCTATTCCCAGAACTAAACCATCCAATACAACATGCTTTTACTAGCACAAATAAAGTTTTTTCTATACTTTCAATAAGTAGTTAAAAATATAAACAGAAAATTCCTTTACTAGCAAGTCATTAAATATTGATGAAGAAATTTATAAAGGTATAGACATTTAAGACTACAACTATGAAATCTTCAAAGAAAATAAAGGGACAATTAATGTAGACACATAATATATCCTAAGACAGGAAGGCTTATTGTAGTAAAAATGTCAATCATTCCAAAATTGTTATAGAAACAGCCATCAAATTCTAGTAAAATGTACACAATAACCTTTTGGCCTGTCAATTTAAATAATATTATTAGGAAAAAGTAATATAAAATGCTGGAAAGAGTTTTGGAACATGGGCTTTCTTCTGTTCCACTGGTGAGAATACAAAGTGTTACCACTTATTCTGGAGAGTAATTTGGCAACCAAGATTAATCAAAATTCTTAAAATATATGCTAATACCTTACGACTCAGAAAATTCTGTTTTAACAGTACGTTTGAAGAAAATATTCAAGAACATGCAGTATAACTATAGATTGTGCAATTTCCTTACATGATTCTTCATCACAGTACTGCTGATGTTACATGTCCCTCATACATGCGTTGTGCATGTCAAACTGTGCATAATGCTCGTATAATTGACAATGAGTTAAATCATGAGTATGTGTGATGTAAGGGAATATTAAGTAAAAGTAATGTGATACAGCGATGTACAGAGAGAGACAGAAGGAAGAGATGGAGACATGAGCATTAGTATGATGTTTGTTAATTAGTAAAACAGGAGATTAGTATGATGTTTGTTCATTAGTAAAAAGAGTAAAAACTGAATATTTTGAAGTATTACACCAAGATATTAGGTTGGTGCATACTTTTAATGGCAAAAACCACAATTACTTTTGCACCAACCTAAGAATAATGGTTTTTCTTAGTGGAGAGGAGTACAGGTGACTTTGTTTGTGATTGTTCATCTTTGTTTTCTGATTTTTTAAATAATAAAGTATTATTTGAGTAATAAAAATTTTTTATGAGTGAAGAGATAATGATTTCATTTTGGACATGTTAACTTGGATATTGAAATTATTTTCTTTAGTAACATTTATACATTCCCAGCATTAATGCCTGTCAGGGCTGAAATTCCACTTACCAAACAATAGGCTAAATGTGGGAAGAAAATGTTTCTAAAGAACTTTTGATCTAAATCAATACTACACTAAGTTGAAGTTATTATTTTTAATCAACCATTAAGTGCAAATATAAGCAAAAATATTTTCATTTCTAGGTAATGGACCTACACAGAAAAGTTAATGAAGAACTTGAAGAAGCTTTAGAAGGCTGTGAAAATGCCAGATTGAAGGCTCAGCAAATTAAAGAAGAGATGGATAAAGATATTTACCAGGATGAAAAAACCATAGAGGCCTACAAGTAAGAATTTTTCACAAACACTAATTATAGCATTTAGAAATTAAATATTAAGTAAAAATGTAATGTACATTTCTATATAGAAAATTTAGATAAAGAGAAAAATAAAATTTTAAATTATTCATACCTGTCTTATCACCAAGTTTATATGTAAATAAAAAGATATATATTTCATATATGTAAAATTATGTGTGCATAAATCCCTAAAGTACTATATTTCTGTGTCATCTTAAAGCTCTTCTTATATATTGCAAAATTGCCTGAGGACATGTTATAACAATAAATATCCCTACTATGTGTGCAAAAGTAACTATTTAAAAAAAATCCAGCATGGGATATGATTAAAAACAAATTAGATATCAATAAATGAATTGTAAACTTAGCATGTAATATTTCAACTTGAATTTATTTGATTACCAATGAAATAAAATATTTAAATATATAGATTATTTTGACATATTATTTATTGAGAGTTTTTTCTTTTCTACATTTGTTCCTGATGTATTTATTTTCTGGTATTTCTTCAATTCCTTTTGTTGACTATAACTTCTTTATGATTTTGTGTGATTTAATAGCATTTTTATTTATTAACAATTGATCAATGATTTAGTATAAAAGAATTTATAGTCACTATGGGAGTTAGACTCATATACATATAAGCAAAATCAATTTATACAGAATTTCACAACCTATCTAGGTGTTTATTTCTTAAGGTGTTTATATTTCCTCACATCCAATGTATATTTCAACATGTACTTAAATATTATCTATTTAGTTAATAAAGAAATCTCTTTTATAACTAACCTGATTAGTTATATTTGATCAATTGGATATATTTTCTAATTTTCATCATGTTTTCTTCTTTGACCCATGGGTTATTAAGAAATATGTATTTTTAAATTTCTATGTTGAGTTCTAATTAATTTTTATTATTGCTTTCCAGTTGAATTGTATTTCCATGAGAAAAATTTATATAGTTTCAAACCATGAAAATTGTTTAGTCTTAATTAAGAGTGCATTTTTTGGCATGTATTCCTTGTGTAACTGAGAATAACATTCATTCTTTACTTGTTGAGTGTACTGTTGTTACTCTTTCATTAGATCAAGTTTACTAAGCATGGAGGTTAATCTTTATACCACAACATTAATATTATCCAGGTGTTCACTCAAAATTCAGAAAATCAGACTCAATATAGACCTATTAAATGAGAATCTGCACTTTTAAAAGACCCCGAGGTGATGTTTGAGAAGCATTGCTCCATTTATTAATTTTTTTTTAAATTTTTCTGTCAAGTAATGAGGAAGGTCTATAATTGCCCACTATGGTGATACATCTGTCTACATAATTATTTTTATCAGTTTTTGCTTCCTATATTTTGAGGCTATATTCTCAGGTGCATGCAAATTTGAAGTTGTTAATATCCTCCTGGGATACCAATTAACCTCCTTTATCATTATGAATTGACCTTCTTTGACTCTTGGAACATTTTTGCTTAAACTCAATTAAGGCATGAATACAGTTGTACTAGCTTTCTTTTGATTAAAATTTCAATTAATCTCAGTACTTTAAAGTTTTTATATTTTAGATATATCTGTTGTAAACACCATGTAGACGCATTTTTTTTCAGTTTGAAAATATTTTCAAGGGTGGACCATTAAGTGCGTTCATGAATCACTAATATATTTGGATATAAACTACCACATAACTTACTCTATTTGCCACATTTGTTGTATTTTTCTTTTTTATTGCCTTTTTTCATGTTGATTATTGGTATTTTATTATTTCTTGAATTTGATTATTATAATTTTGTTTCTGTTCTTTTAGTAGGAAATGCTATTAATTACCACCATAGGCAAACTTGATGTTGTCAGACTCTAAAAACATCTGATACTGTTATCCTGCTGGACAATAAAAGGAACTAAGAAAAATTTTACTCTATTACATTATAATTACATAATTATTATGTATAATTATGTATAATTGTACTCTATACATTATTATGTATAATTATGTATAATTATACTCTATACATTATTATGTATAATTATACTCTAATTATAATACTCTATTACATAATTATTACATTATTATGACTCTATTACATTTCTTCTGAATTAAATATTTGTTACTGTTGCTGAATATTTCATTGTATAACAGATAAGTACATTATTATTGTTTTAAGTAGTCAAGGTTATTTTTTAAATTTACCCACGAAATAGCTATTTTTATTTTTTCCTTCATAAATGTTAGGCTTTTCATCTAAGATTACTTTCTTTGTAGATTCTGGATATTAGCCCTTTGTCAGATGAGTAGATTGCAAAAATTTTCTTCCATTCTATAGGTTGCCTGTTCACTCTGATGGCAGTTTCTTTTGCTGTGCAGAAGCTCTTTAGTTTAATTACATCCCATTTGTCAATTTTGGCTTTTGTTGCCACTGCTTTTGGTGTTTTAGACATGAAGTCCTTGCCCATGCCTATGTCCTGAATGGTAATGCCTAGGTTTTCTTCTAGGGTTTTTATGGTTTTTTTATGGTTTTAGGTCTAACATTTAAGTCATTAATCCATCTTGAATTAATTTTTGTATAAGGTGTAAGGAAGGGATCTAGTTTCAGTTTTCCACCTATGGCTAGCCATTTTTCCCAGTACCATCTATTAAATAGGGAATCCTTTCCCCATTTCTTGTTTTTGTCAGGTTTGTCAAAGATCAGATGGTTGCAGATGTGTGGTATTATTTCTGAGGGCTCTGATCTATTCCATTGATCTATATCTCTGTTTTGGTACCAGTACCATGCTGTTTTGGTTACTGTGGCCTTTTAGTATAGTTTGAAGTCAGGTAGCATGATGCCTCTAGCTTTGTTCTTTTGGCTTAGGATTGACTTGGCAACGCGGGCTCTTTTTTGGTTCCATATGAACTTTAAAGTAGTTTTTTCCAATTCTGTGAAGAAAGTCATTGGTAGCTTGATGGGGATGGCATTGAATCTATAAATTACCTTGGGCAGTATGGCCATTTTCACAATATTGATTCTTCCTATCCATGAGCATGGAATGTCCTTCCATTTGTTTGTGTCCTCTTTTATTTCATTGAACAGTGGTTTGTAGTTCTCCTTGAAGAGTCCTTCACATCCCTTTTAAGTTGGATTCCTAGGTATTTTATTCGCTTTGAAGCAACTGTGAATGGGAGTTCACTCATGATTTGGCTCTGTTTGTCTGTTATTGGTGTATAAGAATGCTTGTGATTTTTGCACATTGCTTTTGTATCCTGAGACTTTGCTGAAGTTGCTTATCAGCTTAAGGAGATTTGGGGCTGAAACGATGGGGTTTTCTAAATATACAATCATGTCATCTGCAAACAGGGACAATTTGACTTCCTCTTTTCCTAATTGAATACCCTTTATTTCTTTCTTCTGCCTGATTGCCCTGGCCAGAACTTCCAACACTATGTTGAATAGGAGTGGTGAGAGAGTGCATCCCTGTCTTGTGCCAGTTTTCAAAGGGAATGCTTCCAGTTTTTGCCCATTCAGTATGATATTGGCTGTGGGTTTGTCATAAATAGCTCTTATTATTTTGAGATATGTCCCATCAATACCTAATTTATTGAGAGTTTTTAGCATGAAGGGTTGTTGAATTTTGTCAAAGGCCTTTTCTGCATCTATTGAGATAATCACATGGTTTTTGTCATTGGTTCTGTTTATATGCTGGATTACGTTTATTGATTTGCATATGTTGAACCAGACTTGCTACAAAGAACTCAAACAAATTTACGAGAAAAAAACAACCCCATCAAAAAGTGGGCAAAGGAGATGAACAGACACTTCTCAAAAGAAGACATTTATGCAGCCAACAGACACATGAAAAAATGCTCATCATCGCTGGCCATCAGAGAAATGCAAATCAAAGCCGCAATGAGATACCATCTCACACCAGTTAGAATGGCAATCATTAAAAAGTCAGGAAACAGGTGCTGGAGAGAATGTGGAGAAATAGGAACACTTTTACACTGTTGGTGGGACTGTAAACTAGTTCAACCATTGTGGAAGACAGTGTGGCGATTCCTTAAGAATCTAGAACTAGAAATACCATTTGACCCAGCCATGCCATTACTGGGTATATACCCAAAGGATTATAAATCATGCTGCTATAAAGACACATGCACACGTATGTTTATTGCGGCACTATTCACAATAGGAAAGACTTGGAACCAACCCAAATGTCCATCAATGATAGACTGGATTAAGAAAATGTGGCACATATACACCATGGAATACTATGCGCCATAAAAAATGATGAGTTCATGTCCTTTGTAGGGACATGGATGAAGCTGGAAACCATCATTCTCAGCAAACTATCGCAAGGACAAAAAACCAAACACCGCATGTTCTCACTCATAGGTGGGAATTGAACAATGAGAACACCTGGACACAAGAAGGGGAACATCACACACCGGGGCCTGTCATGGGGTGGAGGGAGAGGGGAGGGATAGCATCAGGAGATATACCTAATGTAAATGACGAGTTAATGGGTGCAGCACACCAACACGGCACATGTATCCATATGTAACAAAACTGCACGTTGTGCACATGTACCCTAGAACTTAAAGTATAATAAAAAATATATATATATTTTAAAAAAGAGTACTTTCTGGCTGAAGTAGATCCTTTAGCATAAACTTTAGCAAAGTTTTCCTGATGATAAACTTTCAGAATTTTTGTTTGAAGGATATTTTCTTTTTTCATAGAATTGTTGATTCTTAGTTGACCTTCATATATTAATTATAACATTTCATAATCTATTAATTTTCATTTTTGCCATTAAGAGGGAAGCTGACCATTTGACTTTCAGTTTTATGCATCTAATCTATATATTTTTTCCTTTGGCTGTTTTGCCTGTTTTTAAGACCATCTCTTTGTTATGAATTTTAATTAATTTTATTTTTCAAGATACTCTAGGTGTTAATTTTTATTTATTCCAGTGGGATTTGTTAGTCTTCTTGTTTCTATGTATTGGATTTTTCATTAATCTTGAGCCTTCTGAGTCATAATCTTTTCAAACAATTTCTTTGGTCCCATTTTCTATGTCTTGTGATCAAATTAAATATATATTAGATTTTCTTATTGTGTACTCCATGCTTCTTGATCATTTTCTCACATTTTCTGTTTTCAAGCCTTCTGAAGAATTTCTTCTGGCTTATTATCTATTTAAATCATTTCCTTTTGTCCTGAGTTTAACATGAAGACCATATGACTGCACCTTGGCGACCACCAACTATGAGAAATGCAATTGACCAAAGGACTCTGTTGTTAGCAGCATCTGACACGGCTTCCAATGATCTCAGCTTCTCCTCCCTGATATTCATGTTACTGACAAAGCCACTCTCCCAGAAGATGGGATCTTTCCTTGTTTGGAGTCACAATACCAATATACAAAACCAAAAGTGAGCATTAAGCAGTGCAGACCATGGAATTGAGAAGTAGTAACATGGCTCACAACTCAATTTCTCCACTAGGGAAGGGTGAGGGTGTTAAAATATAGGAATTATTTAATGAGGAGGTTGGACATTAAAAGCAAGGGGAGGGAATATTCTTATCTTTTCCAGAAATAGGTAGTCAACTTTCCAGAACCAGAGTGCTGCTTCATTTTTGTCCTCCTATGCCTTCTTCCAGTTGTTTCATGGGGATTGGCAATGGTTATAGTGCTGCTGGGACTGTCATTTAGCATGGAAATGAGATTATAATGAGACCTGAGGTCCTTTTGAAGTCCTTTGGTTGGCTATCTTGGTTTAAACCTGTCTCAGCTGGTCTGGTTACAAAGGAAACTTTTTTTTAATCACAGGTGTTCTGTTTCTTAAAGATAAGCAGAGTGAAGGCAGGGTAGAAATTCAGCTATGTCATGTAGGCATTACACTGGATAACAAATCCCCCCTTTTCTGAATATTCACTCCTCATTCTTGAAGGGTGCTGAGGACTAAAAGTCTGTCTTCTACAACTTCCTCAATCTGAAGTTGGGTGTTAATATTGTTACAGGAAAGGGGTCCCAATCCAGACCCCAAGAGAGCGTTCTTGGATCTTGTGCAAGAAAGAATTCAGGGTGAGTCCACAGTGCAAGGCAAAAGCAGGTTTATTAAGAGAGGTAAAGTGGTGAAAGTGTGTCCGGAATTGGTGGGTTCTTGGTCTCACTGACTTCAAGAATGAAGCCGCGGACACTTGCGGTGAGTGTTACAGTTCTTAAAGGCGGCGTGTCCGGAGTTTGTTCCTTCTGATGTTCGGATGTGTTCGGAGTTTCTTCCTTCTGATGGGTTCATGGTCTCACTGGCTCAGGAGTGAAGCTGCAGACCTTCGTGGTGAGTGTTACAGCTCTTAAGGCGGCACGTCTGGAATTGTTTGTTCCTCCCAGTAGGTTCGTGGTCTCGCTGGCTTCAGGAGGGAAGCTGTAGACCTTCGCGGTGAGTGTTACAGTTCATAAAGGCAGTGTGGACCCAAAGAGTGAGCAGTAACAAGATTTATTGCAAAGAGTGAAAGAACAAAGCTTCCACAGTATGGAAGGGGACCCGAGCAGGTTGCCACTGCTGGCTTGGGCAGCCTGATTTTATTCTCTTATCTGGCCCCATCCACATCCTAATGATTAGTCCATTTTACAGAGAGCTGATTGGTCTGTTTTACAGAGAGCTGATTGGTCTGTTTTGACAGGGTGCTGATTGGTGCGTTTACAATCCCTGAGCTAGACACAAAAGTTCTCCATGTCCCCACTAGATTAGCTAGATACAGAGTGTCCATTGGTATATTTACAAACCCTGAGCTAGACACAGAGTGCTGATTGGTGCATTTACAAACCTTGAGCTAGGTATAGAGTGCTGATTGGTGCATTCACAATCCCTTAGCTAGACATAAAGATTCTCCAAGTCACCACCAGATTAGCTAGATACAGAGTGCTGATTGGTGCATCCACAAACCCTGAGCTAGACACAGGGTGCTGATTGGTGTGTTTACAAGCCTTGAGCTAGATACAGGGTGCTGATTGGTGTATTTACAATCCCTTAGCTAGACATAAAGGTTCTCTAAGTCCCCACTAGACTCAGGAGCCCAGCTGGCTTCACCCAGTGGATCTCACACCAGGCGGGCCGCAGGTGGAGCTGCCAGGAGTGCCCTGCGCCTGCGCTCTGGGCGCAGTCCAGCAGGGGGCGGCGCTCGTCAGGGAGGCTAGGGCTGTGCAGGAGCCCAGGGCGTGGGGGCGGGGGGTGCGGTGAGGGGTGCGGGGGAGCTCAGGCATGGCAGGCTGCAGGTCCGGAGCCCTGCCCTGTGGGGAGGCAGCTAAGGCCTGGAGAGAAATCGAGCGCAGGAGCTGCTAGCCCAGGTGCTAAGCCCCTTACTGCCCGGGGCTTGCAGCCGGCTTCTCCAAGTATGGGGCCCTCCGAGCTCACGCCCACGGAACTTTGGCTGTCCCGCAAGCGCAGCGCGCAGCACCGGTTCCCGCCCGCGCCTCTCCCTCCACACCTGCCTGCAAGCTGAGGGAGCCGGCTCCAGCCTTGGCCAGCCCAGAAAGGGGCTCCCACAGTGCAGTGGCGGGCTGAAGGGCTCCTCAGCGACCAGAGTGGGCGACAAGGCCGAGGAGGCGCTAAGAGCAAGCGAGGGCTGCCAGGACTGCCAGCACGCTGTCACCTTTCAAAAGGACAGACACTCCATAGACAGATTAGGACGTTTCCGAAAGTAAGAGGAGGAACGTGTCCACTCTAGGTACACACAATGCTTGTATATATGGTAGATGTGCTCTGCTACAAGGGTTTGTGATAAAGGATTAATTTTCTTAATTACTATATTGTTCAAGAATCGGTATTATTATCTTTAATACAAAATTAGGAATGCATTTGTTTGCCAGATATCGGGATATATGGACACTCCCAAATCTGGGTCTGTTTAGTAAACATTATTAGTTTGTTCCCTTAACATAAACATCTAGAGGCTAGGAATGCCTAAATTTCTGAGAATGCAGCCTATCAAGGCCCAGCTTCATTTTCCTAGCCCCCAGTCAAAATGGAGTCACTCTGGTTCGAACACCTTTGACAATATGGGGCCTGTTAGAGGAGTGAATTTTTTTCCCTAGCTAGTCTTAGGTAGGTCTGGTTATCTCCTGGGTATAAGCCTACCTTTTTATATCCCTGTATGGCCTAAATTTGCTTATACATAAAAGAGACCAGAGAGTTTAGGAGACAGAGCCTGAAGATCAAGATAAGTAGGATGGTAGCTAAAGGGCTCAGGAAGGGTAAAAACCGGGTGAAATCAGGGCTGGCCTGTTTTATCATTTTCATATTCCTTGAGGGTCTCTGCCCTTTTGGTTAAATTAATGCAACCACTTGGCCTGGTTGTAGATGATTTTAATGTCTTTTCGTTGTTGTTAATCTTGAATTACTTACCCAAGCACAACAGAAAGAGCTGGTGATCACATGTACCTCACCTTTTTTTTGCCAAGAGATAATCAAAAGTCAGACGATTATCAAGCACAGTGTTAGTTAGTGAGTCTAGGGAGACTTTGAGGAGGGTAAGGGCATCACTAGTCTTATAGGCTAGAATTTCTATACCTGTTGTGAGGTTGCAGAGGGTAAATTCATGGTAGGCAAACCTTCCCTAGGGGCTATGAGACCACTTGCTATCCCAGTACCAGCCAGAATAAGCCTAATTGCTTTTTATTCCTCAGGTGAGAGGGGGACAGGAAACCATTAAACATTTTGACTTCTCTGGGGATTCAGTGCCCTAGGGCTCATTCTCCAGAATGTCATGTATTTTAAGGTTTCCTGTCGATCATTTTGAGGAGGAATCTTAGATCTGAGAGCGATTCAGCTTGGTTAGTGGGACTTTTTTCCTTAGGTTCTGAGGCTGCTTTTACTCAGGTGTGGTGAACCTAAGGCATCACTCCTGGTAACATTAAGGCAGAGTTATTTATGAGCATTACCAGATATGGGCTCGTATATTTAGGTTGTAAATGATCTTGTGGTCTCCCCCTTCTGCAGGTTTTTAAGTGAGCACAGTATCCAGTTGGAAGGGATGGAGTGTCAGATCCGACAGTGAAGGTAGTTTTCAATTTCTATAGGCCTGAAGGGCTTTTACTACTTTTTAAAATTTGGGTGGCATATCTTATTTTTTTCCATATTTCTGAGGACCTCCTGATTATCTGACCAGACTTGGACCAGTCTTAGCTCACAAGGCTTCAGTTTTATTTTTCTTTGTGGAACTATTCTCATTTTTAACAAGGACATGGGATGATACAAAATCCATGAGAGATGAGTTTTCTGGCATAATTTGGCTAAAGTCCTTTTGAGGGTCTGTATGGTTGGTGTGCTTTACTTTACCCGAAGACTGTGGGCTCCAGGCGGCATGTAGGCACCATTTAATTTTTAGATCCTGAGAAGTAGCCTTAGTAATTAAGGATATGAATGCTAGTCTATTACCACTTTGGATTGACCATGGCAGCCTGCATCTAGGCACAATTTCTTTTAATAGCACCTTTGCCACTTCATTTGCGATTTCAGTTTTGGTGGCAAAGGCTTTAGGCATTAATGGTGTCCTGAGGCTCTGAGCTTAACTCTGAAATCAGTTTGGCAATCTTCCCCTGGGCATCTGCCTTGGTATTGGACCAGCTGAGTGGCCTATTTTTGGCCCTCCCATGCGGGGTGGGTATTAAGGTTATTAACATAGCAAGTGGGGCAAGTCTCAACCACCTCTTTGATTGGCTCCCTGAGAGCTCCCTGAAGTTGTAGCTCCATGAAGATCCCAGTCATACTTTTGCAAAGCCAGTTATAAAGGACTTCCTGACCAGAGTGTTAGAATGGGCTTTTTTTAAAAAATGGCCTGCAATGTAACTGCTTTTGGGAAGAGAAGTTTATGAGGGTTTATTAGCCATCCTGGATGGTCAGGACTTTTGATGTAACTACATTTGGAGGCTTTTATTCCTTTTTTTGAGAGAAAACTGTGATAAAAGGAGTAGGACCCTGGAAGGAAGGCAAAAGTGGCATTTGGAAATGACCCTTTGTCTGTTTTGACATAAGGTCAGCTTTATTATTTCTTTTAATTATCTCAGCCCCTCCCTTTTGGTGGCCATGGCAGAGAACTGCTGCCACCTGGGCTGGTTTTCTTACAGCCTCTAATAACCTTAAAATAACAACATCATTTTTTACCTGTTTATTAACAAAGGTTAACATGCCCCTTTCTTCCAAATAGCCCTATGTGCATGTAAGATGGAATAGGTGTAACTGGAACTATTGTATTTATTGAGGACCTTCCCTTCCTCCAACTCTAATGCATGGGCTAGAGCAACAAGCTCTGCCTTTGGTGAAGAGCATCCCAGTGGAAGAGCACCAGCTTTTACACCTGTGAGACAGACTATAGGATAACCTACCCTCCTCTGTTCCTCTTGCATATAGCTACTCCCATTGGTGAACCATTAGGCTTCTGCATTTTTAATAGGTTTACTTTTAAGGTCTGGCCCACTGGAGTACACTTCTTTTGTCACCCCTAAGTGGTTGTGAGATAAGTGACCATCTTCAGATGGAAGGAGGGTGGCCAGATTCAAGCTGTTAAACATCTTCAACATTAGGTGGGAATTATCAACAAGCATTACCTGTAACTGGAGAGCCCTGTGTAGCGACAGCCATTCCACCCAGATTTCTTTTATGACAGTCTGAGTCTGAGTATGATGGGAAGCCCAAATGGTTAGCAGGTGCACAAAGGTTAACTTTCTGTTTCTTTTAAAAGGAGTTTCATAGCTGCAACAGATCAAAGGCAGAGTGGCTAGCCTTTAGCAACAGAGTCCAGCTGCTTGGAAAAGTAGACCACTACCTGGCTCAGTGGGCCCAACCTTTGAGTTAGTACTCCTAGGGCAATTACTCATCTCTCATGAACATAAAGATAGAAAAGTTTGCTTATGTTGGGTAGGGATACTGCTGGGGCCTCATGAGCTGGGTTTTAGGGTTTTGGAATGCTTGGTCACATGCTGCCATCCATTCAAAAGTGTCAGATCCTCAGGTCCCTTGTTAAGGTTTCTCCAAATATCGTGCAGGAGGTTTTTTAACCCCTGAGTTAACACAGTTCATGTTAGCTCCTGTTTCCTGCCTGTCTGGGGATCCTGATATTTGAAAGCAAAGAGGGACTGAGAATCTGTACCCAGTGGAAGGCAGAAAAAGGCATCTAAAAGGCATCTTGTAGACCCAGGACTGAGTACTATGTCCAACTCAGGAACAGAGTAACATGGTAGAATATAAGAATTAGTTACCACTGGGTGCATGTTTTCTGTTACCTCATTAATTGCCTTAAAATCTTGTACAAATTGATATTTTCCATTTAGTTTCTTAACAGAGATGATAGGGATATTGCATGGGGCTTGGCAGGCCCTCAAGAATCCCTGTTTTCTAAGCTCGTTAGTTACCAGGGTTATCCCTTTTAGTGCCTCTTGGTTGAGCTAGTTTATATTTTAGAGACTCAATAAAGGTGCTATCTTTTGTCTTCCTTCACACTTCTATAATCCTGCAATTTTGGTGGGTAAGTCTACCCCAGTGGGTGTTCAAAACCTTGTAGGTCGTTCCTATGTCAACCAAGAAATCAACAGTCTTGCACCCTACATCCAGTAAAAGTTGTAGCTCCTTGGGGGATACCTGGAGGGCCAACTGAGGAGTCCCCAGGCCCTATCAATCTTTTTTCCAACCTGGACCGTCTTTCTGTGTGAAGCACCTTGGTGGCACAAGCCCTCTGTCCCTTCCCATCAGATGTGGAGGGGACAGGCCTTTTCCCAGTGACCCTCTCTGAAGAAGAGGCACATTGAAGAAGGCACACTGGTGTGGTCCTAGTCTCCTAGGTCTTCAGGATCCTTTCTCCTGGTTAGGGGACTGAGGGACACTCACTGGAGCTGAGGTTCTCTATTGATAGGTATCCTGTGAGTTATCCAGCTGGCACTGGAGAACAATAGCCCATTGGTAGGCTTGCCATGTGGCCTCTCTGTCTTTTTTATGTTCCTCCTCCCTATCCCAGTTGTTGAACACCTTATTGGCCAGGTCTACTAGTCTTGAGATGAGAGTGTCTAGCTCTAAATTTACTTTTAAGAGTTTATGTCTAATGTCTGATGTGCTCTGAGACATAAAATAGGATTGTTTGTCTTGTACTTATGGGCTCAGTCCCACTTCCTCCCAAGTCCGTTAGAGAACAGTTTTCCGTTGTTGTTGTTTGTTTTTTGTTTTGTTTTGTTTTGTTTTCCTGCTCCAGTGAGGAGAATGTACCAAAGGGACTGAACATCTTCCCAGTTATAATGATGAATCTTATAATACTTCAAATGAGGTTTTGAAACCCGTAAGGATCTTTCCTTAGTCCTTTAGAATGAGACTTTCAGTTATAAAGATCTAAAGTTTTGAAGAGAACATACATATAGAGTACCCACCTCTCTTTTTTTCCATTGGAGACATGCCAGGACATCATAGAGGAAGACTGGCAAGATTCCCCACTCTGGGTTACTGTCTGGGTTGACTCCCTGAGAGGAGTCCAAGGGTGATTGGTAGGCAGGGAAATTGTTGCCTGCAGAGGCCATTGAGAATAAGGGAACTGTATGTCAAAGATTCTTAACAGAGTTAAAAATAAAAATGTCTTGTAATTTCATTGACAATAAAATAATACCTTAAGAAAATATTGTTTTAACAAAGGGGGCCAATCTTAAACTATTATAGATAATTATTTTTTTCGCAGGGGGTCTCACTCTGTCATCCAGGCTGGAATTCAGTGGTGCAATGTCAGCTCACTGCAACCTCCACCTCCTGGGCTCCAGCAATTCTCCCACCCTAGCCCCTTGAATAGCTGGGATTGCAGGCACATGCCACTATGCCTGGTTAATTTTTGTTTCTTGTAGAGATGGGGTTTCAGCTTGCTTCCCAGGTTGATCTCAAACTTCTGGGCTCAAGCAATCTACCCTTGGCCTCCCAAAGTGCTGGGATTACAGGTGTGATATACAGTGGCCAGCCAATAATTTCTTTTTAATTATAGCCAACTTAATTCCATGTACAATTTATCTTTTAAATGTTCTTTCACAAACTTTTTCATGACATACACAGGCCATCTACATGTGTGGACCTTTTGATTTGTCCTATACTATCTCTTTTAGAATAACCAATCATTGTCCAGGCGTGGTGTACACCTGTAATCCCAGCACTTTGGGAGGCTGAGGTGGGTGGATCATGAGGTCAGGAGATTGAGACCATCCTGGCCAACATGGTGAAATCCCGTCTCTACTAAAATACAAAAATTAGCCAGGCATGGTGGTGTGCACCTGTAGTCCCAGCTACTCAGAAGGCTGAGGCAGGGGAATTGCTTGAACCCAGAGCTGGAGTGAGCCAAGATGGCGCCACTGCACTCCAGCCTGGTGACAGAGTGAGACTCCATCTCAAAAAAAAAAAAAAAAAGGAAAAAAGAAAAAAAACAATCATTTTGTTTTGGGACAAACATTTACCATGTAAGATCCTTTTGCATACAAAATTATTTTTATAACGTTTCTTATACAAAAATACATCTTTATGTCTATAATACTTTTACGTCTTTCCTTAGTTTTTAAAATATTGTTTTATAAATGAGTTTTAATCTCCAAATTACATAAAGTTATTATTTTTTCTCAACAAGAAACAACTTACAGAACTACAGATTCATTAGAATTCTTATTCTCAATAACCTTAAATTTTAGTGAAAGCCTAGGAAAAAAGAAATCATGAACTGTTTTACAGATGTCGGCATTTTATAGATGAAACCACTTCATAATTTTTAGAAACATGTTTTTTCATATTATAACCCCTTTTTAATTGGAAATAACCCAGACATTTAATAAGCATTTATTATTCACTTTAAAATAATTTTAAGATTTTGAATTACACAAAGTTTTTCTACAAGCATGTATCCTATTTATGTGTATTTAATTCTTTCAATTTTTAATAGTTTATCTAGAGTACTTCTGAAAACTTGGATATTAGACAAAGCTAGTCATTATTTTTAGTCATTATTTTTTATTGTCCATTTTTTAACCTATGAATATCAGGTATTCATCTAAGTAAGAACCTTAAACACATGGGTTAAATACATGGGTATTTTGACCACTGATTCACAAGTTTTAGCGGTTTTTGTGGAATGAGTTAATATTAAATTTTTTTTTGTCAAAAAACACAAAGCTTATTTTTGGCTATGTTTATAGCCTTATGTCATTTATGCCAAACCTTAACATCTTAAAATATCAAGCAGATATAAATATAAAATAATTATTAAACCAAGATAAAAATGTATGCCAACAATTTTGAAGACTTTTTAAAATTTTTGTTTTATTAATAATTTAAAAACCATTTTTATTTATCAAAGCTTACTGTATTAGTCCATTCTCATGCTAGTATAAAGAACTGCCTGACACTGGGTAATTTATAAAGAAAAGAGGTTTAATTGACTCTCAGTTCTGCAAGGCTGGTGAGGCCTCAGGAAACTTACAATTATGGTGGAAAGGGAAGCAAACACATCCTTCTTCACATGGTGGTAGGAAGAAGTATGAGAGCTGAATGAAGGGAGAAGCCTCTTATAAAACCATTAGATCTTGTGAGAGCTTACTCGCTGTCATGAGAATAGCATGGGGGAACTGCCCCATCATTCAATTACCTCCCACTGGGTCCCTCTCACAGCACATGGGGATTGTGAGAACTACAATTCAAGATGATATTTGGGTAAGGACACAGCCAAAACATATCATTCCACCCCGGCCCCTCCCAAATCTCATGTGCTCACATTTCAAAATACAATCATACCCTTCCAACAGTTCCCCAAATTCTTAACTCATTCCAGCACTAACTCAAAAGTCTAAGTGCAGTCTCATCTGAGACAAGGCAAGTCCCTTCTGCCCATGAACTTGTAAAATCAAAAGCAAGTTAGTTACTCCCTAGACACAATGGGGGTACAAGCATTGGGTAAATAAACTCTTTCCAAATGGGAGTAATTGGCCAAAAAAAGGGGGCTACAGGCCCCATGCAAGTCTGAAATCCAATAGGGCAGTCATTAAACCTTAAAGTCCCAAAATAGATCTCCTTTGGCTCCATGTCTCACGTGCAGGGCATGCTGTTGCAAGAGGTGGCCTCCCATGACCTTGGGCAGCTCCACCCCTGTGGCTTTGCTGGTTATAGTCTCCATCCAGGCTGCTTTTATGGGCTGGTGTTGAGTGTCTGTGGCTTTTTCAAGCACACAGTGCAAGCTTTTGGTGGATCTGTTATTCTGGGGTCTGGAGGACAGTGGTTCTCCTCTCATAGCTCCATCAGGCAGTGCCCCAGTGGCAACCCTGTGGGAGCTCTGACCCCACATTCCCCTTCTGCACTGCCCTAGCAGAGGTTCTCCATGAGGGCTCTGCCCCTGCGGTAAACTTCTTCCTGGACATCCATGTGTTTCCCTACATCCTCTGAAATCTAGACAAAGGTTCCCAAACCTCATTTCTTCACTTCCATGCACCCACAGGCCCAACAACATGTCTAAGCCACCCAGGCTTGGGGCTTGCACCTCTGAAGAAACATTCTGAGCTTTAC
Organism: Pongo pygmaeus; assembly: GCF_028885625.2. Taxonomy (NCBI): domain Eukaryota; kingdom Metazoa; phylum Chordata; class Mammalia; order Primates; family Hominidae; genus Pongo; species Pongo pygmaeus. The sequence goes on along the minus strand of NC_072390.2, from coordinate 47,804,219 downwards.
ATTGGCTCCTTTTAGCCATGGCTAGAGCTGAAGCAGCTGGGATGCAGGGCATCACATCTCAAGGCTGCACAGAGCAGGGGGAAAGACTGCCTACAAGACCATTTTTCCCTCCTAGGCCTCCAGACCTGTAATGAGATGGGCTGCTGTGAAGGTCTCTGACATGCCCTGGAGATATTTTCCCAAATGTCTTAGTGATTAACATTTGGCTCCTTGTTACTTATGCAAATGTATGTAGCCAGCTTGAATTTCTCCCCAGAAAATAGGGTTTTGTGTTCTATCACATCATCAGGCTGCACGTTTTCTAAACTTTTAAGCTTTGCTTCTTCTTGAATGTTTTGCCACTTAGACATTTCTTCTGCCAGATACCTTAAATCATCTCTCTCAAGTTCAAAGTTCCACAGATCTCTAGGGCAGGGCCAAAATGCCATCAGTCTCTTTGCATAGCAAGAGTAACTTTTGCTCCAATTCCCAAAATGTTCCTAATTTCCATCTGAGACCACCTCAGCCTGGACTTCATTGTCCATATCACTATCGGCATTTTGGTCCAACCCATTCAACAAGCCTCTAGGAAGTTCCAAACTTTCCCATGTTTTCCTGTCTTCTTCTGAGTCCCCCAAACTGTCCCAATCTCTGCCTGTTAGCCAGTTCCAAAGTCATTTCCACATTTTCAGGTATGCTTATAGCAGCACCCCACTCTACCGGTACCAATTTACTGTATTAGTCCATTCTCGTGCTGCTATAAAGAACTGCCTGAGACTGGGTAATTTATAAAGGAAAGAGATGTAATTGACTCACAGTCCACAGGTCTGGGGAGGCCTCAGGAAACTTACAATCATAGTGCAAGGGGAAGCAAACACGTCTTTCTTCACATGGTGACAGGAAGGAGAAGTATAAGAGCTGAGTGAAGGAGGAAGCCCCTTATGAAATCATCAGATCTTATGATAACTTATTATCATGAGAATATCATGAAGGAAACCACCCCAATGATTAAATTACCTCCCACCTAGTCCCTCCAAGGACATGTGGGGATTATGGGAGCTACAATTCAAGATGAGATTTGGGTGGGGACACAGCCAAATCATATCAATTACTAATTTCACATGAATTTGAAGAGTATTTGAATTTAATTTATGATTATAAGCCATTTGGTAGCATGCTAGACACAACATATAACCTTATATATATATGTATATATAGCCATATATATATAACCTTATATATATAACCATATGTATATATAACATTATATATATATAACCATATATATATAATGTTTTTTATATATATATAAAACCATATATATACACACACACACAAAGATCCAATAGCTGTTACCGTGGACTTTTGGCCATGAGATAGTAACACAAACTCACCATTTTATAAAAGATAGCTGGGTCCAAATTATTTTTCTGACAAAATTGGAACCTGTTCCAGTGGCCAAACTGTTTTTCCCGATAGGTAATCCAAGGAAGGCTGTGGACCAAAATTTGGATGAAGAGGTCTTTATGGTAATTCATTTTTTTTAAAAAGGCTCTTTTACCTTTTATTCTTCAATTTCAAATGAGTTTTTAATATTTCCATTTCAGTTAGATCATCAAGAATAAGTCTTAGGACGAGCAACTTAATAACAGCAGATTCAAAGCAGGCAGAGAAGGAAAGAGGAAGACAGAGAAGTTTAGAAGACTCTAGTTAATTCTGTAGTTGCAGGTTAATCATTTGAGCTCCAAATTTTTCTTACTATGCAGAAAACCAATACTGGCCATTGCACCCAGGGATCCCTGGTGTCTTCTTGAAGGCCAGCTGAATGTCCTTGGATCCCTGTCTCAGGCAGTCTCCCCTAGGTGTCTTAACCTCATAATGCAGATTTCCTCCAATCCCCCAAAAATGATCCCTTAACTTCCCAGACTGTATGTCGTCCTTCTCTTAGGGGAGAAGCCAAGGCCACTTTGTCTGTGGGGCTTCAGCAAGGAGGAGAAGAAGGAGGAGGGGGAGGAAGTATTTCTGGGAAGAGGGTAAATTTAAGCTCCTCTGGTGCAAGAAAGTTGGCATGAAAGAGGTTTTCACAGACATAAGAGGAAAATCACTAAGAGGAGTAAATAGAAACAGAGAAGAATACACATTCATACGCAAAAGACTTACTGGCAGGTCATTTCTTGATCTTGCAGTCTAGAGTGTCAGCCCTTAGGTTCCTCTCTCACCTTTGCAAAGACTCTTAAGGGAGTCTCTACTCAGAATAAAACACTGGTCCCTCCTTCACCCTCTCAAGGACTCCAGCAGGGACCTCTACTGAGCACAGGACCACAACCTTGTGCCAGGCATCCCTGTGCACAACCCTGATTTGGGATGAGTGTCCCCATCATACTTAGCTCTGAGCTTTCTTTCCAGTACAGCTATATAACCCTTTGCGTGCCTGCTTATGACCTCACAACAATGATATATTACCTTTTCCAAAGCTGATCCCTGGCACTCAGAGTCAGGACTAATGCATGTCCTTTGGTGGCAGATGTGGTTGTAAACCCTTACATGCCAGTTACTGGGTCTATGAGCATGTAAAAAAGCTTCCCAAATAAGGAAGTGGACTATCTAGTTCAGATGCTTGGTCACCAGTTTGATTACAGAGAAAGCTAATCCTTCAACAGACAGGGTCCTTCCTTGTTTGGTTTCATTAAGCTAATACATGAAACCAAAAGTGAGTGTCAAGCAGTGCAGAACATAGAATTGATAAGGAGGAGCAAGGCTCACAAATCAACTTTTCCTCTAGTGAGGGATGAGGGGGGCAAAAATGAAGAGGTTGAACATTAAAATCAAAAGGAGGAATGTTTATGTCTTTTCTGGAAATGGGAATTGAACTTTGAACTTCCCTGAACTTGAGCGCTGTCTTCCTTTTGTCCTTTTATGGTGCCTTCCAGCTGTTATCATGAGGATTGTGAACTATCATGGTGCTGGTGAGAGGGTCATTTAGCATGAAAATGACATTATAATAAAGCTTGAGGTCTTTTTGAAGTTGTTCAGTCCAGTTGACCATCTTGGTTCTAGCTAGTCTTAGCTGGCCCAGTTACAAAGGGAACTTTTTATCTAGGCATCCTGTTTCTTAAAGATAAGCAGAGTTAGAAAAGGGTCGAAATTCAGCTATGCCATGTAGGCATTATATTGGGGAACAGTCACACTTTTGTAAAATCCCCGCTTGAATGTGCACTAAACTCAGTTGCTTCTAATAAACAGAATAAAGCAAAAGTAATAGAACATCGTTTTTATGATTAGGTTGCAAAAATTCGTGACTTTTATCTTGCTAGCATTATCTTTCTTGCCATCTTGGTTACTTGCTCTGATGAATCAAGCTGCCATGTATTGAGATGCTCTATGTAGAGGCCTACAGTGTGTGGAAACAACATAAGCTTCAGTCCACCCACCTTTGAGAATCAACCACCCTTGAGAATTGCTGCCAACAACCAGCAATGTGAGAGCACAAGTATTTGCAGTATGTTAGAAAACAGGTCCTTGCCAGTCATGGTAAAAGACCCAGAGCTGGAGAACCTAGGGGATCACAGAACTGGTGAGATAATAAATATTAATGAATTTAGCAACAAAGTTTGGTTATAGTTTTTATGCAGCAATGGATAGCCAATGCAGGCTCCTGATGCTACACTTCAAAATCCATCACTGCTTCTTTTTTGCCATGGAAATACAATGCACTATTCCTAGCTGATGACTGATTGTTGCAGGTTTACTAAGGCAGGCATGCTTCTGGGAAAAATAGGATCCTCTACGGCCAACTTTGAGGATTCCCGGTGGCTTCTTCAAATATTCCGTGAACTGCATAGGATGCTTCAAGCTTTCCTCCCTCTCTCATTTACTCTGGGGCAGACTTAAACTCAAGACTGGCAGTGTGCCCTGACTACTGCTTCCTCCCAATTTCCTTTCTTACAAGCATTTCCCCTAAAAATATTCTTGAACTTGTAATGCTTTCTTGATGTCTAGTTCTCAGAAGATGCAGACTAATACAACAATTTACCATTAAAACTATCTTCTTTCAAATTTTTTTCATAGTTGTTTTTGTTTATTTTTTTTAAAAAACTAGACTTTATGTTTTAGAGCAGTTTTGGGCTCACAGCAAAACTGGGTGGAAAGTTTAGAAAGCTCCTTTTATCCCTTTTCCCCACCCCCCATACTGTCTGCATCCCATACCAAACATCCCACATCCAAGTGGTACACTTGTTACAACAGCGAACCTACATTGACACGTCATTATCACCCAAAGATGATAGTTTACAATAGAGCTCACTCATGATGTACATTCTATGGGTTTGGAAAATGTATAAAGACATGTGTACACAACTATAATATTATTCAATAGTTTCACTGCACTACTTAAAAAAAAATCCTTTTTGCTCTACTCATTCCTTGCTTCCTCCCATGTAACTCCTGGTAATCCCTGACCTTTTTATTGTCTTCACAGTTATGACTTTTTAAGAATGTGATATAGTTGACATCATATAGGATTCAGCCTTTTCAGATTGGCTTCTTTCACTTAGTAAAATGCATTACATTTTCTCCTTGTCTTTCCATGGCTTGATAGGTTATTTCTTTTTAAACTTTAAAGATTGACATATAGAATATGTATATACTCATGGGGTATGTAATGATGTTTTAATACACATAATATATAGAGTGATTAGATCAGGGTAATTGGCATTTCTATTATCACAAACATTTATTGTTTCTCGTGTTGGGAACATTCCAAATCCTTCTCCTAGCCATGTGAAGCTATATATTATTGTTAACTATAGTCATTCTACATTGGTACAGAACACTAGAGCTTATTCCTTCTATCTAGCTGTAATTGTGTATCCTTTGAAAAATCTCTTTCTATCCCCCCTTTCTCCTATATTTCCCAGCCTTTAATATCCTCTGTTTCAATTTTTACTTCTTCTTTGACATCAACTATTTTTTAGCTTCCATACATGAGTGAGAACAAGCAACATTGAACTTTCTGTTACTGTCTTATTTCATTAACATAATATTCACCAGTTCCATCCATGTTGCTGTGAATGACAAGATTTCATTCTTTTTTATGGAGAATAGTATTACATTGTGTATACATATCACATTTTCTTTGTTCATTCACCTGGACACCTAGGTTGATTCTATATCTTGGCTATTGTGCATACTGTAGTAATAAACATGGGAGTGCAGATGAGTTCTTCAATACTGATTTCCTTTCTTTTGGATAAATGCCCAGTAGTGAGATTGCCAGATCATATGGTAGTTCTATTTGTAATTTTTGTGGAATTTTCATACTATTATCCATAGCAGCTGTACTAGTTTACATTCCCACCAGCAGTGTAGAAGAGCTCCTTATTTTTATTTATTTTTTTGCATTCTCACCAGCTTTGTCAGGCAGTTTTTGCATTGCAATAAAGAAATACCTGAGGCTCAGTAATTTATAAAGAAAATAGGTTTAGTTGATTTATGGTTCTTCACACTGTACAAACATGGTAGCAGCATCTGCTTTGTTTCTGGAAAGGGCCTCAGGAAGCTGACAGTCATAGTGGAAGGCAAAGTGGGAGAAGTGGGAACAGGCATGTCACATGGTGAGAATGGGAGCAAGAGAGAGAGGGAGGATGTGTCACACACTTTTAAGCAACCAGATCTTGTGAGAACTCACTCACTATCCTGAGGACACCACCAAGCCATTCATGAAGGATCCACTCCCATGACCAAAACACCTCCCAGCATGTCCCATCTCCAACATTGGGGATTACATTTCAACATGAGATTTGGAGGGGACAAACATTTAAACTATATCATTCCACCCTTGGTTCCTCAAATCTCATGTCCCTCTCACATGGAAAAATAGAAAAAGTCTTAACTCATTCCAGCATCAAGTCCAAAGTCCTAAGTCTCATCTGAGACTCATCTCCTTCCGACTTTGAGCCTACAAAATCAAAGCAAGTTTTTTACTGCCAAGATGCAATGGTAGTACAGGCACTGAGTAAACATTACTATTCAAAAGAGAGAAATTGGTCGAAAGAAAGAGACAACAGGCCTCATAAAAGTCTGAAATCCAACAGGGCAGTCACTAAATCTTAAAGCTCTGAAATAATCTCCTTTTACTCCATGCCCCACATTGAGCACACACTGGAAGGGGTCTGTTTTTAAGACCTTGACAGTTCCATTCTTGTGGCTTTGCAAGGTGCAGCTATTCTCATGAGTTGGAGTTCAGTGACTGTGGATTTGAGGTTCAGGGTGCAAGTTGTCAGTGGAGCTACCATTCTGGGGGCTGAAGGGTGGCAGCCATCTTCCCACAGCTCCACTGGACTGTGCCCCAGTGGGGATTCTCTGGGGTCTCCAACCCCATATTTTCCTTTGCCATTTTCCTAGTAGAGGTTGTCTGTGAGGGCCCTGCCCCTGGATCAGGCTTCTGCCTGGGCCCACAGGCTTTCTCCTACATCCTCTGAAATGCAGCTAAAAGCCTCCAACCTTCCTTCATGCTTGCATTCTGTGCACCCACAAGCTTAACACCATGGCGGAAGCCACCAAGGCTTATGGCTTGTGCCCTCCAGAGTGGCAGCCAAAACCATACCTGGGGTCCTTTGAGCCATAATTGTAGCTGGAGCAGCTGTGATGCAGGGAGCAGTGTCCCTAAGCTGAGCAGGGGAGCAGCATCCCAGGCCTGACCCCTGAAACAATTCTTTCCTCCTAGGCCACTGGGCCTGTAATGGGAGGAGCTGCCTCTATGATCTCTGTAATGCCTTGAAAGTCTTTTTCCCATTGTCTTGGATATTAGCACTTTGCTCTCTTTTAGTCATACTAATCTTTCTAGCAAGTAGTTGTTCTGCAGCCTGCTTGGAATTTTTCTCTGCCACATGGCCAGGCTGCAAACTTTCCAGACTTTTACACTCTGCTTCCCTTTTAAATATAAGTTTCACCTTTAAGTCATTCATTTGCTCCCATATATGATAATAGGTCATTAGAAGCAGCCAAGCTACATCTTGAACATTTTGCTGCTTAGAAATTTCTTCTGCCATATACTCGAAGTCATTACTCTTAAGTTCAAACTTCCACAGATCCCTAGGACAGGAACACAATGCAGTCAAGCTCTTTGCTCAGGTGTAACATGGGTAATCTTTATTCCAGTTCCCAATAGCTTCTTCATTTATATCTGAAACCTCATCAGCCTAGCCTTCACTGTCAACGTTTCTATCAGTATTTTGGTCACAACCATTTGACCAGTATCTTAGAAGTTCCAAACCTTCTCTCATCTTCCTGTCTTCTTCTGAGCTCTCTAAACTCCTCCAATCTCTGCCTATTACTGAGTTTCAAAGTCACTTGCACACTTTCAAGTATCTTTATAGCAATGCCCAATTCCTTGGTACCGATTTTATTTATTAAGCCATTTTTGTATTGCTATAAAGAAATCCCTGAGACTGGGTAATTTGTAAATAAAAGAGGCTTAATTGGCTCACAGTTCTGCAGGCTATACAAGCATGGCAGCAACATTTGCTTAGCTTCTACTGAGGGCCTCAGGAAGGTTACAATCATGGAGGAAAGTGAAGTGGGAGCAGGCATGTCACATGGCAAGAGTGGGAGCGAAAGAGAGAGGGAGGAAGTGCCACACTTAAACAACCACTTCTTGTGAGAACTCACTCACTATCATGAGGACAGCACCAATTTATTCATGAGAGATCCATCCCCATGATCAAAACAGCTCCCATCATGCCCCACCTTAAACATTGGGGATTACTGCTCAGCATGAGATTTAGAGAAGACAAATATCCAACCTATATCAACAGCATTTGTTATTTTTTGTCTTTTGATAATATCCATCCTAATTTGGCTGATACGATACCTCATTGTTGTTTGCATTTCCCTAATGATTAGTGATATCAAGGATTTTTGAGAAATATCTGTTCAGGTTATTTGCCCAAGGTTTTTTGTTTTTTGTTTTTTGTTTTTTTCTGTTGAGATGTTTGAAGTCCTTGTATATTCTGGATATTAATTTGCAGTTTGATTAATAGATTGCAAATATTTTCTTCCATTGTATACATTGTACTTGCACACTGTTGCTTGTTTGCTGTGCAGAAGCTTTTTAGTTTGATATTATCCCATTTGTTTATTTATGCTTTTGTTGCTTGTAATTTTGAGGTCTTATTCATAAAACTTCTTCCAGGACAGTGTGTTGAACCATTTCCTCTGAGTGTGTGTGTGTGTGTATGTGTGTGTGTGTGTGTGTTTATACTAGTTTTAAAGTTTTGGTTCTTACATTTAGGTCTTTCATCCATGTTGACTTGATTTGTGTATAGGGTAAGAGATGAGGTCTATTTTTATTATTCCATATATGGATATCAGGTTTTTCAGAACCATTTGTTGAAGAGACTGTCATTTCCCCAAAGTATGTTCTTTCTGTCTTTGTCAAAAATCAGTTGGTTGTAGATATGTAGATTAATATCTGGGTTTTCTATGTTGTTTAGATGGTCTATGTATCCATTTTTATTGTCAGCACTATGCTGTTTTGGATATAACAGCTTTGTAGTCAAGTAGTGTGGTACCTCCAGCTTTGTTCGTTTGCTCAAAATTGCTTTAGCTATTTGGGGTTTTTGTGGTTCCATAAAATTTTCTATGAATAATGTCATTGGTATAGTGATAAGAATTGCATTTAAACTGTAGGTTGCTTTGGGTAGTATGGTCATTTTGACAATATTCTTTCAATCCATGAGCTAGGATATCTTCATTTTTGTATCCTCTTCAATTTCTTTCATTAGTGTTTTGCAGTTTTTCTTATAGAGGTCTTTCACCTCCTTGGTTACATATGTTCCTAGTTATTTTTTTGTAGCTATTTTAAATGAGAATGCCTTTTTAATGTATTTTTTGGTTATATCTTTATTAGTATATAGAAACACTACTGATTTTTGTATGTTGATGTTGAATCCTGCAACTTTACTGAATTCATTTATCAGTTCTAAGCATTTTTTGGTAGAGTCTTCAGGTTTTTCTGTATACAAGATTGTGTCACCTACAAAGACAGACAATTAGACTTCCTTCTTTCCAAAATAGATGCTGCCCTGTATTTCTTTCTCTTGGCTAATTGTTCTGGCTAGGACTTCCAGTATTACATTGAATGAGAGTGCTGACACTGGACATCCTTGTCTTGTTCTAGATCTTATAGAAAAAACTTTCAGCTTTTCCCTCTTCAGTATGATATTGGCTGTGGTTTTGTCATATATGGCCCCTGTATTATGTTCAGGTACTTTTTTCTACATCTAATTTATTAAGAGTATTTTTTATTATGATGAAATGTTTAATTTTATGACATACTTTACTTGCCTTTACTGCGTTGATCATGTGGCGTTTGTCCTTTATTGCGTTGATGTAACGTATCACATTTATTGATTCATGCATGTTGAATCATTCTTGACTTTCTGGGTTAAATCCCACCTGATCATGGTGTGTTATCATTTTTATATATTGTTGGAATTAGTTTCCTGACATTTTGTTGAAGATGTTTCTATCTATGTTCATCACAGATATTGGCTTATAGTGTTTTTTTATTGTTGTGTCCCTGTCTAGTTTTGGTATCAAGTTTATACCGGTCTTGTGGAATGAGTTAGGGAGAGTTCCTTTCATTTCAATTTTTTGGAATAGTTTTAGAAGAATTGAAGTTACTTCTTTTTATTTTTTTTAAGACAGAGTCCTGCTCAGTCGCCCAGGCTGGAGTGCAGTGTGCAATCTTCGCTCATTGCAAGCTCCACCTCCCAGGTTCACGCCATTCTCCTGCCTCAGCCTCCCGAGTAGCTGGGACTACAGGCGCCTGCCACCACGCCTGGCTGATTTTTTTGTATTTTTAGTAGAGACGGGGTTTCACCGTGTTAGCCAGGATGGTCTCCATCTCCTGACCTCATGGTCCGCCCGTTTAGGCCTCCCAAAGTGCTGGGATTACAGGCGTGAGCCACCGCGCCCGGCCAGTTGTTTCTTCTTTAAAGGTTCAATAGAATGCAGTGGTAAAGCCATCTGGTACTGGATTTTTTAGGGGGAAGACTTTTTGTAACTGAGTCAATCTTATTACTTGTTATTGCTCTGTTTAGGCTTTCTATTTCTTCTTGGTTCAATCTTAATAGGTTGTATGTGTCTAGGAATTTATCAATTTCCTCTAGGTTATTTATTTTATTGGCATATAAATTGTTTATAATAATCTCTAATTATACTTTTATTTTTTGTGGAACCCATTGTGGTAACTCCTTTTTCATTTGTGATTTTGTTTTTGGGTCTTCCCTTTTTTTCTTTGTTAATCTAGCTAATGATTTGTCCATTTGTTTATCTTTTAAAAAGCTAACTTTTTGTTCTGTGAATTTCTTGTATTTTTTAGTCTCAATTTTATTTACTTCTGCTTTTGATCTTTATTTCTTTCCTTCTACTTATTGTAATTTTGGTTTGTTCTTGCTTTTCTAGGTCCTTGCAGTGCATCAGCAGGTTATTTTAAATCTCTCCAGTTTTTGCTATAGTCATTTACTGCTATGAACTTGCTTCTTAATACTTCTTTTTATGTGTCCCATAGAATTGGCATATTGTGTTTCTATTTTCATTTATTTCAACTAACTCTTTAATTGTATTTTTAATTTTTTTCTTCATTCACTGGTCTTTCAGGAACATGTCATTTAATTTTAATGTATTTGTATTTATTTATTTATTTATTTATTTATTTATTATTTGAGATGGAGTCTTGCTCTGTCACCTAGGCTGCAGTGCAGTGGCACAATCTTGGTTCACTACAACCTCTGCCTCCTGGGTTCAAGCAATTCTCCGGTTTCAGCCTTCTGACTAGGTGGGATTACAGGCGCACGACACCACTCTTAGCTAATTTTGTATTTTTAGTAGAGACAGAGTTTCACCATGAGCCAGGCTGGTCTCAAACTCCTGACCTCTGGTGATCCACCTGCCTTGGCCTTTCAAAGTGCTAGGATTACAGGTGTGAGCCACCACGCCCAGCCCAAAATATGATTCATAATTAGACTGATACCTTATAGGTTTTCAAGTGAACCACTAGAGTTCACTTTCCCCTATTTGAGTATGTGGGATTTTTTATGTGTCTTATCTCAATCTTGATAAGTATGCAGGTCTGTTTCATCTAATATTTTGCTTTTTAAATCTTTATTCATAAATAATTATAGACTCAAAAGAGCTGAGACATAGAGTCCTGTGTACCCTTCCTCCAGCTTCTTCCAATGGGAGTATCTTGTATTGTATATACTGTACTTGTTGTCAGTATTAAAACCAGGAAATTGAGATAAGCCTAATCATTTCATGATTTTTTACATATTTTCATGTATGTATGTGTGTGTGTGTTTATTGCTATATGCCATTTTATCTCGTATAGATTCAGTAACTACCACTACAATCAGAATGCAGACTAGTGTCATTCCCTATGCTACCCTTTTTATTCATATCCACTGTCCTTTCTCTGTCTCCTGACAACCACTATTATTTTCTCTATCTCTAGTCTTGCCATTTTAAGAGTGCTATATAAATGAAACCCTATAACATTTAACTTTTGATTTGGGCTTTTTTTATTAAGCATAATGCATTTGAGATCAATCTGGGTTGTTGAAGGTATTAAGAATTCATTCCTTTTTTATCACTGAATGAGATTCCATTGTATAGATATACCAGAGCTTGAAACTATCTGCCCTTTGAGGGACATTTAGTTTGTTTCCAGTTATTTGCTACTTTGAATAAAGTTGCCATGGATATCAATGCAGAAGTTTTTGTGTGAACATAAGTTTTTCATTTCTCTCAGATAAATATCAAAAAGTGTGATTTTGGGGATGTACGTTGAATGTAAGTTTAATTTTATAAAAAACTGCCAAACTGGTCTTCCAGAACGGCTTGTACCACTTTATCTGAATGCCAGCAATGCATGAGAGATCCAGTTTCTCTACAAGAGAACACTATTTTTTTAAAAAAAATTTCAGCCTAGACTAGTAAGTTTGTAGTGATATCTCACTATGATTTGAATTTGCATTTCCCTAATGGCAAATTGTGATGTACATCTTTTCGTGTGCTTGTTACTGAATTCTCTTTTTCATACAGTGTCTGTTCAAATATTTTGCCATTTTCCCATTGTAATGTTTGTTTTCTTATGGTTGTGTGTAGAGAATTCTTTAATTTTGAAAATATAAGATTTTTAATCGGATATGTTATATGTAAATATATTCTAGTTTTAGTAAAGTCTTGTCTTTTTGTCTTTGAGGGTGTTTTATAATGCAGAAGTTCTTAATTTTTCTAAAATTCTACTTATCACTTTTTTCTTTTATTCATCATGTATTTGGTGTCACACACAAGAAATCTTGTCCTAACCCTGTCACAAAGAAATTTGTTTTCTAAAAATATTATAGGTTTACAATTTATATTTAGATATATGAGCCATCTTTAGTTAGATCGTGTATAAAATGTGAGATTTAGCTTGAGCTTCACTTTTTTTGCCAATGAATATATAATTATTCCATCACCATATGTTAAATTACTTTCATTAAATTGATTTTGTAACGTCAAAAATCAGACATGTTTGTGTAGCTCTATTTCTGGGTCGTCTATGACCATTCCGTTTATCTATTTGGCTATCCCTCTGCCAATATCACACTTTCTTGATTGCAGAGTTTGCATAGTATTTCTTAACAACAGATAGAGTGATTCTTCCCGTTTATTCTTCTAAATTTATTCTGATTTAGCTGATATAACGATGAAATTTAAAATAACAGTGGAGACACGTATAGTATAAACTGCTTTTCTGGGAAATCCTCAAAAGGCTGAGGAATTAGTGGCATCAACTTCATCAAAAAATTGGAATAAGTGAACCACTAAAATAATAACTCCCAAATTGCATGACAGTGGGCAATTGTCCATCACTCAGGCAAAAGTCCATAGTGTATTCTCTGTACTGGAGGCAATAGATAACATGAGAGAAGAAAAACTAATTTCAAAAGAAGAAAACTTAATCAAACTTATACATTTTGAATGTTGAGGCTATCTAACTCTCATTGCCTAACTGGCTTCTAGAACTCTGACAGGTAAGTCTATACTCTGCAGACATGGAAACGAAAAGAATCTTGTTCTTGCCTATTTGTTTTTGTTTCTTTAATTTTCATTTCTGTAGTGAGATCGTAGATTTCGGTTTCATTTGACTATGCTGCTGGAATCAGGGTTGGTGCATAAGAATCTGGGCCAATTCAATAAGCACACCATATATTTATTGGTGATTGTTCATATTCTCTGTGCCTTTTTCTATTGAATAATTTTGCTATTACATATTGACTTGTATGAGTTTATTACATATAAATGTTTTACTCTTATGTGAGTCTCAAATAAATCTCCTAGTCTACTATTTTGTTTAAGGTGTCTTTAAAAAGTTGTAATTATCTATATTATTTGCTGATATTTTATGAAAATGGTAATTTTATCATTTTTTCACTGTGATTTTTTTGCTACATTAAACAACCATAACAGTATCTAAAGATAATATTTTATTTGGAAGGTGGTTTCTACCTGCTAGATTAGATAAAGGATTGTGTGGTTCACAGATTAGCACTGGTCCTCTTGGGAGGGTCATATAGGAACAAATAACTCTTTGACTATTACTTCTTTTTAAAAAGCCCTGTGTTTTCCTAAGCTACAATTTCCTTTATTTTACCTCCAAGGCTGTGAAAGCTATATATAACTGCTTGGTCTTTTCACTTCTGCCTCCTCTACTCTTCTTTTTTCATCTTTTTTTTCCTTACCTTTCCATCCCTGTATTACCCAGCTTCTGAATTAAAAGTGTATAAATCTCTTACCTGAAATCAGATTCAAAGACAGTTTATTTGAAAGCGTTTATAATTGATTTTTCTCTCAATAATGTTTTCCCTTGGAAACAATACTATTGATGACTTTTTTCCTCACTATTTACTTGACATCTAAGTAGTATTTTTTAGAAATTGTCAAGTTACTTTGGGATGGATTTCCATTGATTCATACTGTTAAAGCTAATTTAAGTATAATTTATTTACTTATTTATTTATATAATTTTTTTTGAGATAGGGTCTCACTCTGTCACCCAGGCTGGAGTACAGTGGATCAATCATAGCTCACTACAGCCTCAACCTCCTGGGCTCAATGAATCCTCCCATCTCCGCCTACTAAGTAGATGGGACTACAGGCATGTGCCACCATGCTCGGCTAATTTTCAGTTTTTTTTTTGTAAAGACATTGTCTCTCCATGTTGCCCAAGCTGGTCTTGAACTCCTGGACTCAAGCCATCTGCTACCTTGGCCTCTCAAAGTGCTGGGATTACAGGCATGAGCCACCAAGCCTGGCCTAAGTATAATTTAAAATATATTTTTTATTTTAATGTGAATAAAATAAACTGTGTTTTCATCCCTAGGAGAGAGATATATCAACTTAACAGTCTATTTGATCATTACTCTTCATCAGTGATAAATGTTAATACTAATATTGAGGAGAAGGAAGAGGAAGTGACTGAAGCAATAAGGGAAACAAAGTCATCAAAAAATGAATTACATTCTCTATCAAAAACGGTGAGTTTTTCATATTAGAAATAAAAAATACTGATTTTTGTTTTGAGTTATAAATAGTAAACTTTTTTGTCAATAATTAAATAGCAATTGGCCAATTTTTTAATATTTAGCCAATATGCCTATATCAGTTTTCTGTTGCTGCATAACAAGTTACCACAAATTTAGCAGCTTGAAACAGCACCCATTTATTATCTCAACCTTTTCCTAAGTCAGAAGTCTGGGCACAGCATGGCTCAAGTGGTTGCTCTGCCCCAGGTCTGGCAAGACTAAAATCAGGGTGTCAGTAGCCTGGCACTTCTGTCTGGATACTCCAGGATAACACTATTTTTAGTATACAGGTATCAAAATATCACACTAGACCCCCTATAAAAATGTACAATTATTGTGTGTCAATTAAAAAAAATGGAAGAAAAACTTCAAACAAAAACTTCTTCAGTTTCTGTTTCAATTGACACATAATAATTGTACATTTTTATAAGGGGTCTAGTGTGATATTTTAATACCTGTATACAATGTGTAATGATCAGATTAGGGTAACATTCCGCATTCTTTGTGTTGGTAACATTCAAAATTGCCCTTTTTTGAGGATTTTGAAAATCCTCATTGAAAATATAGAATGAATTATTATTAACTAGTCACTCTACAGTGCTAAAGAACACTAAAACTTACTTCTCTATTAAGCTATAATTTTTTATCTCTTATCCAACCTCTCTCTATGCCCCCTACCCCCTACCCTTCCTAGTCTCCAGTTATCACTATTCTACTCTCTGCTTCTGTGAGATCAACCTGTTTAGCTTCCATGTATGAATGAGAATATATGGTATTCATTTTTTTGTGCTAGGCTTATTTCACTGACATAATTCCCTCCTGTTCCATCCATGTTGCTGCAAATAACAGGAATTCATTCCTTTTTATTGCTGAATAGTATTCCATTGTGTATCACATTTTCTTATCTACTCATCTATTGATGGAAGCAGGTTGATTTCATATCTTAGGTTTTGTGAATTGTGCCGCAGTAAACATGAAGATGTAGATATCTCTTTGACATACTGATTCCTTTTTCTTTGGATATATAACCAGCAGTGGGATTGTTGGATCATATGTAATTCTTTTTTTAGTGGGTTTTTTTTTTTTTGAGGAATCTCCATACTGCTGTGATCTCCACTCCACAGTGGCTGTATTCATTTATAGTCCCACCAACAACGTTTAAGAGTACCTTTTCTCTTCATCTTCAACAGCATTTGTTATTTTTTGTCTTTTTGATAGTACCCATTCTAAATGGGGTGTTCCGTTTTGACATGATTTAATTCTTATGGTTTGAGAACTGAAGTCTTTGTTTCCCTGGCACCTGTCAGCCTAAGATCACACTCAGTTTTCAGAGGCTGCCGCATTCCATGGTTGTTTGTTCTCTTCATCTCTAAAATCAGCAGTGGTGTGCTCCTGCTTGGAAGCATCTGACCTTTCATTATGACTCATCTTTCCTGAAGATGAAGCTTTCTTTTTTCTGCCATATCTCATTCACTGTTGTATAAGAACATAATAGATAAAATAAATAATAGTATAGTAAAAGGAAATAATATATAAATTATTATACCAATTTGCATTCCTACCTAGAGTTAAAGACATTCTCCTCTACAATAAGGCTTTTTAATTGTACCTCATTATGGTTTGTTATTAGTTATTAATGGAACTGAACATATTTTAATGACCTTTGCGGGGTGAGTTGTATTTCCTTTTCTGTGAAAACCTGCTCATGATTTTCCTGCTATATACTGAGTGTCATCTCACTGATTTGTAAGAATTTATATATCATGGATACTAAATATTTTCTAGTTACAAATGTTAAAAATATATTTACCCAACCTTTTTTCATTTCTTTATGGTAACTTCTGATGAAGAGACGTTTCAGTTTAATGTAGTATCAGGTATAAATACATTCGTTTGTGCTTTTTCCTTTTGTGAACTTGTTTAAGAAATTTTCCCACCCCTGAGATTATAAAAATATTTTCTGTTATTTCATTCTCAATGTTTCTGAATTCTGCTTTTAATATTTATGTGATAGTTTTAGATGAAACTATGTTTAGAATGTTCAAAATTTAGGGTTATTTTTCTCAGTCTGCCTTCTATTTAAAAAGTTGGAAATAAAAAGCTATTTCTACAATTTTTGGAATGCATATTTCACTTGCCAGATGTGATGCATAATTAATATGAAATTAATGTATGGGTGTAATGTGAAGTGAGGTTCCAGTTACTTTTTTTATAATATAGAAAACAAATTGTTACAATTTACTGATGAGTTTTCTTTATATATTTATAATCAGTGCTATCTCTGTCCCATATTAGGCTTTTATGTTTGTGTGGATCTTTTTCCATTCACTTTTTACTTTGATCTATTTGACCATCTTCAGCTGAACACTCCATGGCTACGTCACTAAAATTCCATAATGGGTGTTAATTATCTATTATATTGAATCCTCTGATCTTATATTTTCTTTTGAGTTCTAGGCTTTTCTTGATTCTTGCCCTTCCATATAGGTTTCAGGATTATCTGGTTCATTTCTTTAAAATTTTTTGTTGGAATTATGATTGAAACTGTATCCACTTATGGAATAATTGGGGAAGAAATCAAATCTTTATGATAGGGACTTCTAAACATACCCATGATCTATCTCTGTTTATTTGAGTTGTTTTCCCAAACTGAACCTTAATCAATATTCTTGGAACTTTCCAAAAGGCAAACTATGTCTTTGCAAAATCAGACAGTGATGAGATAAATTAACCCTTCCATCTTCATCTAATGTTAAAGTTATTTTTAAAAATTGATTTGTAATGTGATCCTGATATGTTTATAAAATTGGTCTATATGGTAGAAATAATTTAAAATTTATTATGGTTTAATTCATGTCCTAATATGTGGGCAATTTGTATAAATATTTCATTTGACAAAAATGTTCTCTCTGGTTTGGGGATACAGTTCTAAGTAGATTGATTTAGCCATCTATGCTAATTGTGTTATTTAAATCTTTTATATTTCTGGTTTATTTTCTGACACTTCTATCAATTACTGTAAGAGATGAATTAAAATATCTCAGGGAGATAGATTATTTTTTTCATTTTTCCTAATTTTTGCTTTATGAATTTTGAAGCCATAAGTTTAGAATGATTAGAGTGCAGCTTTTTTATTATGCTTTTATTTGCAAGGTTTGAAGTTATGAATTATTAATAAAGTTTGTGGAATGCATATTTCACTTGACAGATGTTAAGCATACTCAATATCTTTAACTTTTTCCTGAACAGTTTAGGGATTTTGTGATCCTCTCCTGACATATATTCAATTTTCCATCATTTTATGCATATCTTATTTACTAATTTTCTTATTAAGATAATTTATTATTAATTTACACAATAAGCATTTGTTTATATTTATTCTCAGGTTAATATTTTGCACACAACTCTGTCTGTTCGTTAGACTTTCCTAATCGAAATTCCTTTTATCTTTTTTAAAAAAAGTTTTGTTGTTGTTTTTTTTTTTATTTCTTGGGATGGTAGTCTCACACTGTCACCAGGGCTGGAGTGCATTGATGCGATCTCGGCTCACTGAAACCTCTGCCTCACGGGTTCAAGTGATTCTCCAGCCTCAGCCTCCCCAGTAGCTGGGATTACAGGTGTGTGCCACCATGCTCCGCTAATTTTTGTATTTTTAGTAGAGACGGGGTTTCACCATGTTGGCCAGGCTGGTCTCAAACTCCTGACCTCAGGTGATCTGCCCACCTCGGCCTTCCAAAGCGCTGGGATTACATGCATGAGCCACCCTGCCCAGGCATTTTTTTTATTATTATTTTTAAACTCTACCTCTTGCAAGTAAGATTCAAGATTTGAGATTTTCAAAAATTTTTTAAATTTTATTTTCATTTTTAAATGTCTTAATTTTGTCTCATTCATGCAGTGTAGAGAATATTAACCTGAATTCATATGAGAATGATTTACACTGCTACATAGGCAAGAGAGAAGGATCCAGAAATAGACAAGACAAAAACAAACAAACAAAAAAACCAACCCACTAAACCAAAAACACTGGGCTGAAATACTAGAGGAGGAGGAAATGGCATCGAGGAGAAGGAAGAACCTAATATTAAATAGATAGTAGTACAAGTTTCTCTACATTGTGCTTGTTTCTGTCTCCAGCCTCTTTCTTGCTCCTACTTCCCCTCTGACCACCTGAAACAACCTCAGGACAACCGAATGTGCCACATATTTTCATTCTTCCAGCTCTTTATAAATACTCTTCCCTCATAATATAATGTCTGTTTGACACTGTTCATTCTCTCAATCCTATTATTGTGTAGCTGAAATCTCTTATTTTAAATCTCAACTTGGAAGGAAGGAAATCCTTGGTGAAACCATCTCTTAACTTTCTTCCTTATGCTTTGAACTCTAACTACATTCTGTGTTTACCCCTATGCTGGCACTTATAACACTCTGTTGAAATTAATGATTAGTTGTCTACTTCTTAAGGTTTTTAAGGGCAGGAGATGCATTGTGACTCTTCCTTTGTCTCTGTGTAGTTTGTCCAATGCCTTTCCCATATTAGACAATAAATGCTTGTTGAGTAAGTGAGTGAATCAAGGAATAAATGGAAGGAAGAAAGGGAAGGAGAGAGAAGGAAGAAAAGGAAGGAAGGAAGGGAAGAGAGGGGAGAGGAGGGGAGGGGAGAGGAGGGGAGGGGAGGAGGGAGGGAAGTAAAGGTAAATGGGAAGGGGGAAAATCCTAAACCTTGTGAGCCTGTAAAGAACTTGGTGACCTGGAATGTAGAGAGTAGCCATTCACAGAATCTTCGGTAATTTAAAAGAATGCCTGTAGCTTTCCCAGGGACTACTATAAAAGCATCAGGGAAGTATAGCATAATCAATAAAAGTTTTAAAAATATTACATACTGTTGACAAATAGTTATTACCTTGGTTTAATAATCATGCTGAAATTTGTCTATATCTATAAAAATATCAGCATGAATAAAATTTTCAAAAAGGGAACACTTATTCAGTAAACCTACAATCACTTTTTTATTTCTTTGATCATCTCTAAAATGAAAACGCTGGCCCTCCTCAATTTGTTGTTTTAACAAAATGTTATTTATTTATTTGTTCATTCGTTTATTTTAAGACAGTGTCTCTCTCTGTTGCCCAGGCTGGAATGCAGTGGCATGATCTGGGCTCACTGCAACCTCCGCCACCTGAGATAAGTGATTCTCCTGCTGCAGCCTCCTGAGTAGCTGGGATTACAGGTGTGACCCACCATACCCAACTAATTTTTTGTATTTTTGGTAGAGATGGGGTTTCGCCCTGTTGGCCAGACTGGTCTTGAACTCCTGACCTCAGGTGATCCACCCACCTCGACCTTCCAAAGTGCTGGGATTACAGGCGTGAGCCACCACGCCTGGCCACAAAATGTTATTTTTGATGAGAAATTGGTTATATATTTATAAGGTTAGTGATATTTTTTAATTATAGAAATCGTTTGGAGACTATCGTACATTCTAGAAGAGATGAGAAAAATGAAGTTTAGATATATTAATTTTTTCTGCATTTTGCTCATTATAAACCCTTTAAGCTAGATTTTCAAAGAGCGCATGTTAAGCATTCAATTAAAAGCAACGATGTGCATTATTGCCATGCATTATTTTTTGGTATGCAATTGAAACTTCCCACTTCAAGAGAAAAATAGAAGATTTGTGCTGCCTAATTGCACATACAACTTAAAATGATTTTTTTTAATTTCAAGGCATTTTGTGCTTTCAATTTAGAGTCTTTACCTCATTAACATACACTTTTCTCTAATTTGTGTCATTGGATCTATGAAAACACATTGTTTCCTTTTCATTTCTAAAAACAATGGCCTTTGTTAGCCAGAAAACCTCTTGAAATTGGCTCAGTGCATTAAAGTAATGTTGAGATCAAATCCTTTTTAAATGTAAAGGAAAGAATTTTCTATAAATCCCTTTCCCATGTTTATAGTCTACTCCCAAGGTTCAGAATTTTTTTAAGAAAATAATTTTATGATGTGCAATGTTTAGTTTCTTGTAATATAAAAAAGGCATTTATATCTGATTTTATCAATTGATAAAAATAACTTTTAGGGATTTAGAAATATTTATGAATTTTATATTTTATTGACAATCACATAGACACACAAAATTATTTTTTAGTAACTTAGTTTTCATATAAATGTTGCATATAAGTGGATTCCTTCGGTATATTAGTTGGTATTTTCATAATTTTTGAGTATTGTTTTTGTTCATAGAAAGCTAATTTACATTACTAACATATTGGCCTATATATTATACAGTATGAATGTAAACACCACAAAATACCCATTCAAATATGCTTTTTGATTCATACATTTGCCTCAAAAATTTCAAATTAAGGAAATTCCTTCTCAAAAATAGAGAAAACAATAGTTATTTCTAATACTAACAATTTATCAAACAGGAAGCCAGCCTAGAGAAGCTGAGTGATTTTCTAACAGACACAAAGCTATTAAGTGGCAGAGCCAAACTACAACCCAAATTTTTGGACTATGAAAACAGTAGTGTTTCATTACACAATATTCATATATGTGTTTTGTAGATAAAATAGGATAACATTTAGAAAAATACACATTGCTGGCCAGGCGTGGTGGCCCATGCCTGTAATCCCAGCACTTTGGGAGGCTGAGGCAGGTGGATCACCAGGTCAGGAGTTTGAGACCAGCCTGGCCAATATGGTGAAACCCCATCTCTACTAAAATATACAAAAATTAGCCCAGCGTGGTGGTGCACACCTGTAGTCCCAGCTACTCAGGAGGCTCAGGCAGGAGAATCGCTTGAACCCGGGAGGCAGAGGTTGCAATGAGCCAAGATTGCGCCACTGCACTCCAGCCTGGGTGACAGAGTGAGACTCTATCTCAAAAAGAAAAAAAAAATACACATTGCTAATTTTTTAAATAATAGGATTTCAACACTTTTTATGTGTGTATTTTGTGTGGCATATATATTAAATATTAAATGACATCTGTGAAATTGGCTTTTACTATCTTTTATTTTAAAGAAGTGCTTAATGTTATCTAAATGCTGATTTCAAATATATACTAATGGCAATGCTAAAGATTTTAAAAATATACTCTGATTATAAAAGCAGTTTACATAGGAATAGATGTTCATTTATAGAAAATGCTGTGAAGATTATTTTAGTTTCTCATTTGACCTATTGAGATGATGTATTATATTAATATTTAACCATTTTTAAATTCATTAGATGAACTCTGCTTGGTTATGGTTTATTGTTCTTTTAATTTACTGCTGAGTTTGATTTGCAAGGATTTTATTTAAGATTTTGCATCCATATTCATAAGTGAGTCTGTATTCCGGTGTTCTTAATTTGTGCTATATTTGATAGATGCTCTTATCAGGATTATGCCAGCTTTACAAAATGAATTTTGAAACTTTTCTTCCATTCTTATTGCCTAAATAATTAATACATATTTAAATAACTTTCTCTTGAAAATTTGATAGAACACCTTGGTGATTTTTTTCCATTGTTTGAATTATTATTTTCTTTTTCATGGACCACTGTTTTATTTAATAACATAATTGTCCTATCAGGCTATGTATTTCTTCCTGAGGTTAATGTTTAATTTTTTAATGGCCCAGGAAATAATCTAAATGGATTAAGATTTTCAAATATATTACCATAGCATGAAACGGAATGCTTGCTTCCATTTTTGCTGTTATGTTATTTCTAATTGTATATGTATTTTCACTTTTTAAATTAGATTTAAAAATTTTTAATAATTTATTTAAAAAGAAACGATTATTAGATTCAATAATTTTAGAATTTTCAAACTTTTAATGTGTTAATATGTACTTTTATAGTTACAATTTCTTTCTTTTTTCTTTAGGCTTATTCTTTTACGTTTTACTTTTCACTTCCCTGTTTTTCATGTTTAATGTTTGTGTGTATGTGTGTGTGTGTGTCTGTGTGTGTGTGTGCATTCTTTCTTTTCCCAAGAGCTACAGTACAGTTACATTTCCTGATATTCTTTGTGGAAAATTCTTTGAAAGTCATTTCTGTCTTCAATTTCTCTCCTTGCATTCTCACATAAGATTATTCCAGTCAGGATCTGCCCCACAAACTCTGCTTCAATTGCTATTAATGAATCCTGTTTTCTTCCTTACAACCCTCAGAAAATCTGATGGGATTCATTATAGAAACTATGATATAAGGTTATTTTAAGGCATGTTTTGAAAGGCACAAATACTTAATGCTGATTCCTCAAAGTTTAGAATATACTCAAGCGAGTAGAAAATATTGATCTATGATAACACCATCCAGATGTAGTCACTGTTCGTGGTTTTTGGATATAAACACACAGGCCTTGTAATATATATAAATGATGATATTATCATATGCATATAGTAATCGATGGCATGTTTCTTCTTTCATGACATAAAAACTTATTTCAATATTGTATTTTACAATTAATTTTAAAAGCTTTAGAGTTTCTTTTTTAACTTTTAAGTTCAGGGATACATGTGTAGGTTTGTTACATAGGTAACCTTATGTCATGGGGGTTTGTTGTACAGGTTATTTTGTCACCCAGGTACCCATTAGTTATTTTTCCTGATCCTCTCCCTCCTCCCACCCTCCACCCTCTGATAGGCCCCAATGTGTGTTGTTCCCCTCTATGTATCCATGTGTTCTCATCATTTAGCTCCCACTTATAAATGAGAATATGCGGCATTTGGTTTTCTGTTCCTGTGTTAGTTTACAAAGGCTGATGGCCTCCAGCTCCCACCATGTCCCTGCAAAGTACATAATCTTGTTCTTTTTATGGCTACATGGGATTTCATGGTGTATATGTACCACATTTTCTTTGTCAGGTCTATCATTAATAGGCATTTAGGTTTGATTCCATGTCTCTGCTATTGTGAATAGTGCTGCAATGAACATACGTACACATGTGTATTTTAACAGAATGATTTATATTCCTTTGGGTACGTACCCAGTAATGGGACTGCCAGATTGAATGGTATTGCTGCCTTTAGGTCTTTGTGGAATCACCACACTGTCATCCACAACGATGAAGTAATTTACAATCCCACCAACCGTGTATAAGTGTTCCTTTTTCTCCACAATCTCACCAGCATCTGTTATTTTTTTGGCTTTTTAGTAACAGTTATTCTGTCTGGTGTGAGATGATATTTCATTGTGGTTTTGTTTGCATTTTTCTAACGATCAGTGATGTTGAGCTTTTTTTGATATGCTTGGCCACATGTAAGCTTTTAGAAAGTGTCTGCTCATGTCCTTTGCCCACTTTTTAATGGGGTTACTTGGTTTTCTCTTGTAAATTGAAGTTCCTTATAAATGCTAGGTATTAGACCTTTGTTAGGTGCATAATTTGCAAAAATTTTCTCCCATTCTATAGGTTGTCTGTTTACTCTGTTGATACTTTCTCTTGCTGTGCAGAAACTGTTTAATTAGGTTCTATTTGTCAATTTTTAGTTTTGTGGCAATTGCTTTTGGCATCTTGGTCAAAGAAGGCACTCAGTCTTTGAGACTGGTTACCTTCAGATTTTTTTTCTTTTTTTAATCCTGTTGATGACCTTGGGGGTTTAATTTATATTTAATATAAGGAGGATTCAGCTGACTGACTTCGTTTCTGGGAGATTTAAGGGGGCCAGTGTTCAGCTCCTAACTCCTAGACTGCATGCTCTGACTTGGAAGGAGTTGTATTGGGCCCTGACATTGTTCTTGGCTCCTTGAGGTTTGGCCTGCGCTGGGGAAGCAAAGGTGCAGCAGCTGCAGCAGTGTGCTAGTGGATGCAGGGGTGTCTGCCTCCCTGCCAGCTTTCACCACAGTGGCAGAGGCAATGCAGCTTGTTGGGGGGGTGGGGGAAGGAGGCCCCTGCTGGAGACTCTGTGTGTGGTTGCCTTGGAGGTGGTGGTGGCTTGTGTTGGCTTGGGTCCAGAGTGCTGGCAGGTCTGGGTGCCTTCTCTGTGCCCTGCAAGCAGGAGTGATCACTCAGGGTGTGGGAGGATCCCCTGTTCTCTGCACAGTATTAACACAAGGGGTAGACACCGGCGGGGAGCGGGGTTTGCTGGCTCTGGGCCCTCCGAGGCTCTCTGCAATGGCCATCAGCAGGGATGTTGAGGGTCCAGTTGCACTCCCATGTGCTGGCAGGGCAAGTAAAGCAAAAACTCTCCCATGCAGACATGTGCCAGGGTAGTGATGTGGTGACTTGCCATGAGCCCAGGTAAAGCTGAAGTATGGAGAGAGAGCATGTGGGCTGGTGTGTGGCCACAGGGGCCATCTTACTGGAGCTCTCTATTTCTTAGGTATGGTTTACCGATGCAGAAGCTATGGTGTGGGCCCCAGTTGAGACTGCCCTATAAGCAGGTATGGCCGGACTGGGGACCCGGGAGAGGCCACCAGACCAAGGAGTGCACAGGTCAGACTAGTCTCATCTGATGTGCAGGACCGGCTTGCAGAGATCAGGTCCAACAGTTCCCCTAGGTCTAAAGTCTCTTACAGGAGCAAGTCGAGCCCAGAGGTATGGCCACCCCTAGCTGTGCTGCACTACAGATGCTCTCACACCAAACCCTCTGGGCTCCACATCAGCTGGCTTGCTGCCCTTACCACTTCTCGAGGAGGCTCTCCGTGCCACCTCAAGTGTCCATGGTGGTCGAGGGGTCCCTTCCTGCCGGGGTTTCAGAGGCCCGTGGCAAGAGCAAGTTGCTCCTAGCCAGTTTCACTCACCCATTCCTCCGGAACTGTTGTGGTTCAAAAGAAGACATTTATGCAGCCAAAAAACACATGAAAAAATGCTCACCACCACTGGCCATCAGAGAAATGCAAATCAAAACCACAATGAGATACCATCTCACGCCGGTTAGAATGGTAATCATTAAAAAGTCAGGAAACAACAGGTGCTGGGGAGGATGTGGAGAAATAGGAACACTTTTACACTGTTGGTGGGACTGTAAACTAGTTCAACCATTGTGGAAGTCAATGTGGTGATTCCTCAAGGATCTAAAACTAGAAATACCATTTGACCCAGCCATCCCATTACTGGGTATATACCCAAAAGACTATAAATCATGCTGTTATAAAGACACATGCACATGTATGTTTATTGCAGCACTATTCACAATAGCAAAGACTTGGAACCAACCCAAATGTCCAACAGTGATAGACTGTATTAAGAAAATGTGGCACATATACACCATGGAATAGTATGCAGCCATAAAAAAGGATGAGTTCATGTCCTTTGTAGGGACATGGATGAAATTGGAGATCATCATTCTCAGTAAACTATCGCAAGGACAAAAAACCAAACACCACATATTCTCACTCATAGGTGGGAATTGAACAATGAGAACACCTGGACACAGGAAGGGGAACGACACACTCTGGGGACTGTTGTGGGGTGGGGGAGGGGGGAGGGATAACATTAAGAGATATACCTAAGGCTAAATGACGAGTTAATGGGTGCAGCACACCAGCATGGCACATGTATACATATGTAACTAACCTGCACATTGTGCACATGTACCCTAAAACTTAAAGTATAATAATAAAAAAAAATGAGCCCCCATATGCAATAGCCTTTGCAGGGTTCCCAGCTTTCTCCCCCTTCAACCCAGCTTCTGTGTCCACTCTTGGTGCCTTCCCTCTGAAGATCTGTTAAAAGCACACCAGTAGTCTCAGTCCCTCCATGGGAGCTGTTCCACTTATCTGCACCTAGTTGGCCATCTTGCTCTCTCTCTCTCTTTAGAGTTTCTTAAACCCTTGTCATTGGATATTAAGTGTGTTTTAATTTTTAAGTATTACAAAAGAAGCTGTAATAAATATCTCTAAAACTTTTTAATTGAACATAACTATTCATTTTAAGCAAAATGGTATTGTGATAACAAATAATGAAAGTTGAATTATACAGTAGTACAAGAAGCACAGGTAGAAATGATACACCTTAGCATTCTGCCAAAGCTTAAATAATTTGCCAGTATTTTCACATTTTCCAAAATTCTTAAAACCTTAACTTTACCCTTTTTCAATTCACTTTTAAGAAGACATCTTTATGAATTGAATTTCATATCATTAATTCTGTGGGGTTATGAGACTTGTCACATTGTCTATTGGATCTTGTATGGCAACTGGTTCACAATTTTGTACTGTGTTCACCCTTTAATTGTATAATTTAGATGTTGGTATTGGCATTGTTTCCTTGAATATAAAATAAGTTTTGAACATTACTTTAAACATAACCAAAACTACATAATAACTCTTGGTGATTATATTGTTTAAATCTAGAGGTATCTTTCCTTCAATATAATTTACAATTTAAATTATTTATTTTTTAAGATAAAAATTGTTTTTGTCTTTAATAATTATTATATTGTAAAAGAGATAGATTTTGGAAGTTTTATAATTGATTTCAGTGAAATGGAGAACTAAGAAAACTTACTCTCATTATAAATAGCACGTATTTAAAATCACTTTGATTTTGTATACATTTGATGCTTTATGATTAACTCTTAGATGAATCTATCCATTTTAATTTTATATATATTATCTTTCCATATTGTCCAGCAGATTTCTTGTACTTCACAGTCCACATTTAGAGGTAACTTCTGTGTATTAAATACTGTCAGTATTGGTTGCTAATAGTAATATTCTCTAAAGGATAAATGCTAGAAGGTGGTAAATTCAATCATTTTCTAGCTGCCTTGTTGGTTTTGTATATGATAGAATAAAGCCTATATTCTATATATAAATGCTAAAATTTTAGTTTTATGTTTAGGCATAATATAAAAATATTATTCAATCAATTTTAATTGAAGTTACTTTTAGAGGGGTGGATCTATAGGCTCCTTAAACAAGAGGGCATCAAGGAAATTTAAGGGTGTTACTCCTCAACTATTTCAGTGTAGCCAAAAATAGAGAAGTGATTATCTTTTTAAAAAATGATAAACTTGGCTTCTTTCTCATGAAGTAAATATATATATATATGTATGTATGTGTATGTGTATATATATGTATATGTATGTATGTGTATGTGTATATATGTATGTGTGTATATATATATATGTATGTATTTTAGGATCATTGGAAAGTCATAATTTCTTTCTTTAGTTTCAAAGGTCCAAAAAAAGAAGACATTTTACCCCAGGATATATCAAACCTATATAGTTTCATCTGTACTTGATTTAGATGATGAGATTTTGGACATTAGGGATAATAACATTTAGATGCAAGTTTGGGCTTTGGTTGGAGATTTGTGGGCACCCTCAGAGGAGGTGAATGTATTTTGCATATGGGCGGGATGTGGATCATGGGCCCAGGCAGTGCAGTGTGGTATACAGAATTTGGATTCTCATAATTTGTGCCCTTCATGTCATGCTTGTAAATATGCAAGGTTACATGGGCAGAAGGATTTTGTAGTTGTAATTGTGTTTATAATCAGTGCCATTAGATTGGGAGATTATCCTGGATTGTAATGGTAATTACATGAGTCTTTGAAAGCATAACTTTCTTTTGGCTGAGAGCAGAACAAGTCAGAGAAATGTAGAGTCAAAGAGTTCCAAAGCATGAGAAGCGCTCAGCCAGTCATTGCTGACTTGAAGATGGAGGGGGCCACATATAAACTGTGAAAACATAATACATTCTCCCTGGAACTGTAATGAGATTACAACCTTAATGAGATTAGAAATGGGTTATCCCCCAGAACCTCTAAAGGAGAGCCCAGGCCAACTGAAACCTTCATTACAGCTTGTGAGACTCTAAGCAGAGTACTGACCTAGCTCACCAGCATTCTGACTTATAGAAACATGAGATAGTAAATAGGCATTATTTTAAGTCAATAAGATGATACTATTCCAATTGTTCAATTACATTTTGTGTCAGGAGCATTTTTAAAAGGTTTCCTCATATAGAATTTGCAAGATTTTGAAAAGTGTATTCGTAAATTATTGTTTTGTACTTCTAGTTGAGGATTTCTCTTTTATTAATTCTTCTAACTAGTTTTGGTTTATGAAGTAAATAATGATAATTTTTACTGCACTAATTTACTAATTTTTAAAATTATTTGTGTTACTTATCATTGTTTATCTGAGGTTTTCCAGGAATACTATTATTTCATCTGCAATTAGAGATACTAATTTTTATTAATTCTTATGCCTTTAATCATTATTTTTTATCTGATTACATTGGTTAATACTTTTAATACAATGTTAAATAGTAGTGGAAATAAGTGGCATCCTTGCTATGCCCCGCTCTTAATGGGATTGCTACTAGTTTTTTTATTCCCTTAAATATGATGCTGGCTTTAAGATTCAATATACATTTTATCATGTTGTAAAGTATTGTCAGTTTCAATGTATTGAGTAGTTTTTTAAATTGGGAATGGATACTGAATTTTCTCAAGAATCTTTTCTGCCTCTAGGGAGAAGCTCATGTAATATTTCTCTCATTATCTATAATACAGTATATTAAATTAATGGATTTTCTAATTTGAACCTTGAATTGTTGGAATAAATCTTACTTGACCATTATATCGCTCATCCTTTCTTAAACACACCCCAATTTTCTTTTTACCATCACCATTAAGCCTTAGGTCACCAGTGATTTCCATTTTGCTAAATCGAATCATTATTCTTTTGTCCTCATCTTTATTAACTTACACATGCCACTTAACCAAGTTGATTTTACCCTTAGCCTTGGAAACCTTTTTCTTTTGGCTTCCAGAACACATTTTTCATGGTTTTTGCTATTTTTCTGGATTCTTGTTCTCAGTTCCCTCTACTGGTTTCTTTATATCTCCTCAAACTCCGAACATTTGAGAACCCCAGTGCTTGGTCTTTTATAACAAATCTTATATATCCAACTGCCAACTCTGAATCTCCACTTAGATATCTAGTAAGTATCTCAAGTTTAACTGTCCTAAAATTGTACTTCAGATGTGGAACCACTCTATAACCTGCATTCTTCCCTATTTCAGTTTATGACAATTCAAACCTTCCAGCTTTTCAGGCCACAACATTTGAAATATACACTGAAATGCATTTATTTATTAAAATGAAACGTTCGTTTATTTTGTGAATTTCTGGGCCAAAGAATGCACATGTTCAGCTTTAGTAGACAATGCAAAAAAGTTTTCCCAAAGAGTTATGTATTTTTCCATGCCTAACATCATGTCTGAGAAGTCCAGCTTGAGATTCACAGTACCATCTAATATTGTCGTTTATTTATTTATTTATTTATCTATTTATTTATTTACTTACTTACTTACTTTAGAAACAGAGTCTTGCTCTGTTGCCCAGTTTACATTTAGTAATCTTGCTCTTTTACTTAAAAATATCTTGTGGATATATATCAAGGCTATTAGATATGAATCTAATGCACTCTTTTAAGCAGTAAACAAATATTACATACTAGGAACATGTCATAATATCAATCAGGGCACAGTGCAGAAAACAGAAATCCCTCTATTTTAGGCAGAAAAAATTTAGAGACTAACAAATTTGCAAAGCTGGCAGAAAAAACTCTGGGTTGGACATGCAAAAATGTTTCCCAGATTGACCATAGAAGCTACAGCTTCCCTCCTCTCCCCTCCCCTCCCCTCCCTTCCCCCCTGCCCTCCCCTTTCCTAGCCTTCCTCCAAGTAAAACTGGAAATCCCTCCCTCCCTCCCTCCCTCCCTTCTTCCCTTCCCCTTCCCCTTCACTTCCTTTCCTCTTAGTATCCCTACCTTCCTTTCTGTTCTTTTTATTTTCCTAGGCTTTGCTACCCAAGAAAGCCCATTAGAAGGAACATGAAATACAGGTTTACTGACCAGTAAACATTATTCACCTCAATGACAATGTATTCAATTATTTAACTTTTAAATAAATTCAGATTGAAAATAGTTATTAACTACTGCAAACAATATTAAAATGAATAACTTTATATTTGTTGTTATGAATTGGTTCTTTCTATGGGATAGCTTCTCAAAAGTTGAATTATTGGATTAGAACTAAGTATGTTTTTCAAAATAAATATTTCTGAAATATTTTCTAAAACATATGTATACATATGCACATATATTTATATATTAGGAGCAATAGAAATGTATGATTTCTCTCATTTTTCCCGGAATGGTTGGTATTTTTAAATTATACCAACCTAATTGTTGGGTAAAAGAGGGTTACATTAATTTTCATGTTCCTGCCTGATAGCAAAGTAAATACATTTTTTTCTTATTAGCCATTCAAATTTTGTTTTTAATGCAAAGATTTCCATTAATGGCATACTATTTGATTTTAGATATTCCAATGATTAATATTTTTGAAGTTGTACATTTATTATCATTTATATTAGGAAAGGAATAAGGACATAATACTAGTGATTCCATGGATCCTATTACTTAGGCCAGGGCTAAAGTAATTGTACTTATCCAAAAGTTGCAGATTGCAAGAATTACACATGCAATGCTTAAGGTGTGCTCATGATTGTCTCATAACTTCATTTAGTAAGCCTTCCACAAGCGTTTATCAAAGGCATAGTGGTGCAAATCGTTAATTTTGACCCTTAGGCACTGAATTTTCATGTATATTTTTTCATTTTTTTTCCATTGAAAAATACTTTGTAAACCTACTTCTAGAGATTGACAATTGTTTGGTATGTAAAATATAAAATAATTTTATGCATCTGAGCTACCTGAGGCTAGATAATAGACCCTGGTTTTCAAGGGTCGTTTATGTTGTAGAGTGTCAGTATTTTACTCCTTTTTATGACTGAGTAGTTTCCATTTTCTAAGTACATTACATTTGTTTATCCATTCTTTAGTAGATGGACTTTTGGCTGTTCCCACTTTTTTTGACTCTTAAGAATAAAGCCACTCTTAAACATTCACTACAATTTTTGCATAATGTGTTTCATTATCCTTGGTTATATATCTAGGAGTGGAATTGCCAGGTCACGTGATAGTTCTATGTTTAACATTTTGAGGAACTACCGAACTATTTTCCGAAGTGACTACAATATTTTATATTACCATAGCGATTTATAAGGGTTTCAATTCTAATGCATTCTCAGCAACAATCAGTATTAGCAGTCTTTTTTTTTTTACCCCTTTTTAAATAAAGCCATCCTTAGTGGATATATAGCGGCATCTCATTGTGATTTTGATTTGCATTTCCATAGTCTCTAATAATGGAAAATGGCTTTTCCTGTGTTTGTCATTTGTATATCTTCTTTGGAGAAATGTCTATTCAAATCTTTTGTCCATTTTATATTCCGTTCTTTTTCACTTTTTATTGAGTTGTAAGTATTCTTTCTGTAGTCTGGATATTAGACCCTCATCAGATAGATTGTTTGAAAATATTTTCTCCCACTCCATGTCATGTCTTTTCACTTTCTTGTTAGTATTCTTGAAGCAGAAGATATTAAAAAGTTTAAAAACTAAAAGTTTGTAATTTTGGTGGAGTCTTATTTATCTATTTTATCTTTGGTTGCCTATGCTTTAAGTATCATATCTGAGAAACCATTGCTTAATCCAAAGTCTCAAAGACTTATATCTATGTTTTCTTCTAAGATTTGTATGGTTTTAACTATTACATTTATATTTTTTAATCCAAGTTTAGTTAATTTTTGTGTATGGTATGAAGTAGAAGTTCAAATTCATTTGTTTGTACGTGGATATTCAGTATTTTCAGCAGCATTCTTTGAAAACACTATTTTATCTCATTGAATTGTCTAGACATTGTTTTTGTTTTTTTTTTTTCCTGCAAAATTTACCATTTTAATGTATACAATTCAGTCGTTTTTTAGTTTTTTTCATAAAGTTGTGCAACTATCACCACTATCTAATTCCAGTCTATTTTAATCATCCCCCAAAGAGACTTAATACTCATTAAGCAGTCATTCTCTATTCCTCCATTCTCTAGCTCCTAGCAACCACCAATCTGCTTTCTGCCTCGGTGGTTCTGTATTCTGGACATTACCTATAAATGGGATCACATTGTTGTTAAAATCAATTGGTAATTAATGTAGTATGGGTTAATTTCTACATTCTCGGTTTTATTCCATTGATTTATATGTCTTTCCTTATGCCAGTACTACAATGTCTTGATTACTGGAGTTTGGTAAATCAATGAGGAAAGCATTGTCATCTTAATAATATTAAGTGTTTAAATCCATGGTTACAGATATATTTTCATTTAGGCCTATTTAATTCCTTTTAACTATGTGTTGTAATTTTCAGTGTACAAATCTTGCTCTGTTTAGTAAAATTTGTTCCTAAATTTTTATTCATTTTGACACTATTGTAAATAAAATTGTCTTAATTACATTTTTATATTGTTCATTGCTAGTGTGTAGAAATACCACCAATGTCTGTGTGTTGTCTTTGTATCCTGCAAGTTGCAAAATTGTTCATTAGGCTCTATAGTTTTTAAAAATAGATTATTTAGGACTTTCTCTACACAAATCATTTTATCTGCAAATACAGATGTTTACTTCTTTCTTCTCAGTCTGGAAATGTTTATTTTTTATTTTTATTTTTTTTATTTTTTTGCCTAATTACTTTAGTTAGACCATCAAATACAATGTTAAAAAAAGACAATAAGAGCAAATATCCCATCCTTTCTGATATTAGTGGAATGATCCATTTTTCGTCAAGTATGATGTTGGCTTTCACAGGTACATTTTTATCAGGATAAGAAAATTTCCCTTTATTGTTAGTTTACTGAATTTTTTTATTACAAAAGGGTATAGAAATATTTCAAATGATTTTTCTACATTCATTGAAATAATGGAAATGGCTTTGGTCCTTTATTATATTAATATGGTGTTTATTACATGCACTGATTTTTACATGTAGAACCAGCCTTGCATTTCTAGATGAATCTCACTTCATCATGATCTATAATCCTTTCTATATGTTTATGGATTCCGCAACTATTTTCTTAAGGATTTTTGTGTCTAAATTCACAAGAGGTATCAGTCTGTACTTTTCATTTCTTGTGATGTCTTGTCAGGATATGCTATCACAGTGACACTGCCTCATAGAATAAGCTGGTAAGTGTATATTTCTTTTCTATTTTTTGGAAGATTTTGTGAAAGACTCATGTTGATTCATCTTTTAACATCTAGTAGTATTCACCAGTAAAGCAATTTGGTTCTGGCTTATCTTTGTGAGAAGTTTTTGATTATTAATTCATTTTATTTGCTTGTTACAGATTTATTCAGATTTTCTGTTTCTTCTTGAGTAAGTTTTGTTAGGTGGTGTATTTTTGAGAATTTATTCATTTCATGTTATCTAATTTGTTGGCATAAAATGTTTTATAGTATTCTCTTATAATCACTTTTTGAAGGTTCATAGCAATACTCCCTCTTGAATTTCTGATTTTAGTAATTTGAGTCTTCTATCTTTTTTCTTGGTCAGTGTATGTAGTATTTTATCAAATTTCTTGAACTTTCCAAAGAACAAACTTTTGGTTTTGTTGATTCTCTCCACTTTTTGCATGTATTAGAATTCATATTTTTCTCACTGTAGTTTTTTTAAAATTAATTTTCATTCTTTTACTTGCTTTGGGTTTAGTTAGCTCTTTTTCTAATTCTTTTAGATGTAAAGTTAGGTTACTGACATAAGAGCTTCTTCTTTAATGTGGGCAATTAGAGCTAGAAATTTCCTTTAAAGCACTGCTCTAACTTCATCCAATAAGTTTCAATATGTTGTACATTCATTCTCATTCATCTCAAAATATTTTCTAATCATTCTTGAGAATTCTTCTTATACTTGTTGGTTATCAAGGAACAAATTGTTTAATGTCCATATGTTTTGAATTTCCTTCTGTTATTTCTTTCTGTTATTGATTTATAATTTCATTCCAATATGTCTGGAGAAGGCACTTTGCACGACTTCAGTCATGCAGTATCAAAGTCTCTATTTTTGTTAAATTTTCTATTTCTGTCTTTAGTTCTGTCAGTTTTTGTTTCATGTATCTTGAAGCTTTGTTGTTGGGTGGATTCATATTCGTGATTGTTATGTCTTGATTAATTGACCCTTCTGTTATTATAAAATGTCATTCTTTGTTTGTTCTAGCAATTTTTATTCTAAAGTCTATTTTGTCTGATATTAATCTAGTCACTTCAGCTCTAACATGGTTACTGTTTGCATGGACTTTAACATGGTTACTGTTTGCATGGAATTTCTTTTCCCAGCCTTTACTTTCAACATATTTGTGTCTTTGATCTCCCATGTGTCTTTTGTGAACAGTATATGATAGGACCATTTCTTTCAAATTCATTCCGTCAATCTCTATACTTTAATTAGAGGGTTTAATTTATTTACATTTAATGTAATTACTGATAAGGTAGGATTTGTATTTGCCATTCTGCTACTTATTTTCTCTGTGTCTTATGTCTTTATATTTTCTCTATTCCTTCATTACTGCCTTCTTTTGTATAACACTTTAATTACTTTGTAATTGATTTGACTATGTATTTTTGAACTATTTTCCTAGCAATTTCCCTGGGAGTGGAATTCACAATTTAATTTACAGAAAAATTATTTTTTATTAATACTAACAATTTCAGTAGTATACACATTTCTTTCTCCTCTATATTTTCTTTCTTCCTTTATTTGTCTTGCTATTGTATAAATTATATCTTTATACATTGTGTGACTATCAACAGAAATTTACGATTACTGCTTTATGCAATTGTTTTTTAAATTAGGCAATGAAAAAGGGTTACAAAATAATACGTTTATACATTTTTAATATACCTATAAAGTTATGATTACTGGTTGTCTTTATTTCTTCTGTGGATTCAAGTTACTGTCTAGCATTCTTTCATCTCAATTTGAATAATTCCCTTGAGTATTTTTTATAGAACAGATTTATCCCAATATTTGATTATCTGGGAATGTCCTAATATCTCTATTGTTTTTAAGTTATAGTTTTGCTTGGTATAGGACTCTTGGTACTTTTCTTTCTGTATTTTGTATATGCTAGTATATACCTTCTGTTTCCCATTGTTTTGACTGAAAAATTGTCTGTTAATCATATTGAAGATCCTTGACATGTGAAGTGTCACTTTTCTCTTGCTGCTTCCAGGAGTGTCTCTTTGTCTTTGACTTTTGACAGTTTGATTGTGATGTATCTCGAGTATATATCTTTGAGTTTTTACAAATGGAATTTCTTGGGCTTCCTCAATGTGTAAATTAATGTATTTTAAATCAAATTTTGGAAGTTTTCAGCCATTATTTATTTGAATATACTTTTTGCCTCCCCTCTCTCTTTTCTTCTTTGACTACTTTTACTTTTTTATGTATATTGGTATACTTCATGGACTGTCACACAACTATGAAGCTCTGTTCATTTTTCTTTATTTTTTTTCTGTTCTTCAGTCTAGATAATCTCAGTTGACTCATCTTCAGATTTGATGATTCTTTCTTCTGCCTACTCAAATATGCTGTTGAGTGCAGATAGCAAAAATTTTTTAGTTCAGTTATTGTACTTTTCAACTGTCAAATTTATATTTGAGTTTTTAAAATAATTTATATCACTTTATTAATAGTTTCTATTTGCTAAAACATTATTTTAATGCTTTGTTTTAGTCCTTTAGATCCTTGAACATATTTCAAATTTCCAATTGGATTAATAAATAAAATGTCTAATTTTCCCCTGAGACAATTTCTATTGACTAATTTTTTATTCTGCATAGTCTATACTTTCTTAATTCTTTGAATGTCTCACTTTTAGTTGTTGTTGAAAACTGAACATTTTAAATATAATGTATTTATACTGGATATCATATTTTCACTTATCCTCAGGATTTGTTCCTGTTGCTGTTTGCTGAAGTAGTAATTTTTGTTGTTTTGTTTTGTTTAGGGAACTTTCTAACTTAATTCAGTAAAGTCTGTTGTCTTTCTCATGTGCAGCCCCTGAAGTCTCTTCTCAGCTGAGGGTCTGTTAATCATTGGATAATAATCCTTAAAATCTGAAAAAAATTTATCTCGGTCTTTGCAGAAAAGTTCTGTGTGCTTGCTTAGGTTCACCTTTAACAAACAACCAGGCAGTTGCCAACGTTGCCTTAGTTTTTGTTATTGTTGTTGTTTCCTGCTTTCATAGAGCCTCAAGATCAGCAGGAGGTGAGAGGTTAAATGGCTTCTCAGGTATTTCCAGAACATGTGAATACCCTGGTCTTTCACACATCCCTGGATATTTGCAGGCTTCTAGATTCCCAGGAGTATGTTGGAGCTTTACAAAGTACTATGGATGTAATTCCACCAGCTTTCCCTTTTTAGTTTGTTAGTTCATCTACTGTTTGTTCCAATTTTTAGCCACTATCTCAGGTGGCCACAGAGTTAATCAATTGCCTGTAATTTTTTTGGACAACGATGCTCTGGGGAAAAAGCTTTTCTGGGAGAGAGTTTTTGTGCTGATGAACTCTGCATCAAATCAAATGCAGACATCCTTGCAAGTGGAGGTTTCCATAAAAACCACCAGACAGGTCAAATAAAGACAATTTTTTTGAGAACGAGGCTTTGAATACATTCTAGCCTGATTCTGCTCTCTCTGGTGGCTGCCAGAAGGCTGCTTTTAACAATAAATTATTCTTTGAGGCTTCTGTGGAGCTGAAGTGATAGGACTAGCAGGTGAAACACCACAAAGCGCACTCTTCTCACTAAGTTTAGACTGTTTTTATTAAATCAGTGCTGCCTAGATTGTTGCAAGCCTTTGGCTAATTTCGAGTGTTGACAAGGCTGATTTGACCTTTTTTTGCCAGTTTTTTTTATTACATTTATATAGGAGGGAGTTTTCAGAGACTCCTGCTTCACTATTTTCATTGATGTCTCTGCAAGGACATAATCTTGGAATGTTGGCTTTTTATTTTACATTTTTTTCATGGTCTTCTTATTTAATTTACATTTTGTTTATGGTGGTATTTTTTGACACGTACTTTTATGAAATGTGCTGTCAAACCCATCAACAGATGTCTTGGTTTACTCGGCAAGGTGACACTCCTTTAGCCCAAGATTATGCAAATGAAATCTTATTGATTACTCTAATTTGAACATGTTCTGTGTTTGCATTTAGATTTTTATTCATCTGAAACGTTACTTTTGTTATTATATGAGTTAGATATGAGGTATAGAGACCACTTTGAATTTTTTTAAACAGACATTTCACATTATTTCAGTACCATTAATTAAACAACTTCTCTCTCACTGAATTCAGATATCATTTTCTAAAAATATTGATTCGGATTTATTTCTAGCCTTTAATTTTTCCCTCTGATTTTTACTATGATTAGGAAAATAAATGTTTCCTTAATATAGAAGTATTATAGGATGTTTTAGTATCTGGTAGCACGTTTCCAATATTTTATTTTTCAGATACCTTTTGGCTAGTCTCAGATACCTTTTTTCCATGTGAACTTCATTTAATGCAGTTCAAAAAAGACTACTCCATTTTGCTCTATTTTTACACTAATGTTGGGAGAACACACATTATAGTCTATTAAACCATTTTGTAACAAATCATCCTTTTCATGTGAAACTTGATTTAGGGTTTTTAATAAGAGTTTTTGTTTACTTTATATAGGTCCTCTTCTTTTTGTCAAATTTTTTCCCAAATAATTTATATTTTTGAGAAAACTTTAAAATTATTTCTTCTATATTTTAAAAACAGATTATTACTCTTATAGATAAAAGCTATTCATTTCCTAATCCTTATATCTGGCCATTTTACCAAAATTGTTTATTGTTGTTTTAAATAGAATTCTTCTGTTTTTCTAGGTATTTAATCATGTTATCTAAAGTTGAAGATATATTACCTATTCATTTTCAGTATTATAATAGTAATATTTGATTTTATTATGTAATTGTGTTTACCTAGTCTTTCCTAAAGCATGATTAATAATGTGATAAAAGATAATATGATCTTATTCTTGAGTCTAATGAGGATATACATTCAGTATTTTATAATTCATTTTGGTATTTGCTATTGTTTCTTGATGTTATATTTGAATAATTTTTTTCTTGTACTAGTTTTTTTAAGATATGAAAACTAGATAGTGAATTTATTAAATGACTGTTTTGCAAAGTGTTAGCATGCTTATTTTCTCCTTTAACTTGTTGATGTGATGAATTATGATTCCGAATTTTCTATTGTTTTCCAATTTTTATGTAACTGAAACAAATTCTACTTTATCATGATTAATTTATTTTTTACCTTATGGAAGGATGAAAAGCTATACAATTCACTTTATTCTGTATATCTTCTTTCTTAGCTGGAAGACTTGAGAAGAGTTTATGACCAACTAACATGGAAGCAAAAAAGTCATGAAAATCAGTATCTGGAAGCAGTTAATAATTTTTATGCTGCAGTAAGTTGATTTTTTCCTACTTCCCACTTAGAACGCCATTCTCTATTTCCAAATATTAACTCATATATCTAAAAGTGATTTCATTATTATACGTTTTGCCTTTTGATAATTAGACATGTATGAATGATTCTTTTATTCTTTTCTTAAAGAAAAAAACATGGGATATTGAGCTTTCTGATGTTGCAAAAGATTTTTCAGCTATTTCTTTGGCATGTACAAAACTGACGGAAGACAATAAAAAACTTGAGATTGATATTAACAAAATAACAGAAAAAATCAATGAAAGGTAAATTTGCAAATACTTTTTTTCTTATATACCATAATCCAATATGTTAAATACAATAAACCTCTCCAGTTTGTGTCCCTGGAGTGATATGGTGGTGTTTTTGTTTATCAGTAGCTTAAAATTTAAGTTCTATTCAAAATGTTGCCTTTAATCACTCTGGGTTCCCTTTGAAAAGTCAAAATACATGTGCCATGTTGGTGTGCTGCACCCATTAACTCGTCATTTAGCATTAGGTATATCTCCTAATGCTATCCCTCTCCCCTCCCCCTACCCCACAACTGTCGCCGGTGTGTGATGTTCCCCTTCCTGTGTCCATGTGTTCTCTTTGTTCTCTTTAAGTTTTAACCCTAAAACTTAAAGTTAATAATAATAAAATAAAGAAAAAAAAGAAAAGTCAAAATAATTGTAAAAAGCTATCTTATAAGCAGTTTTACACAGCCTTATCTTACCTCTTTTTGACGTATCCTCTTATACTCAAAAATACTTTAAACTTAAAATACAGTAGCCCCCGCTTCACCATGGGAGATGTGTTCCAAGACCCATAGTGAATGCCTGAAACCACAGATTGTACCAAACCCTATATATACTACAATTTTGCAATCTGGTAACTGAGCTGGCTACTAAGTGACTAAAAGACAGGTAGCATACACAGCATGGATATGCTGGACAAAGGGATTATTCACATCTGGGGCAAGAGAGCATGAGATTTCATCATGCTACTTAGAACAGCCTACAATTTAAAACTTATGAATTGTCTATATCTGGAATTTGCCGTTTAATCTTTTCAGACTACAGTTGACCACAGGTAACTAAGCCTGCAGGAATCAAAACTTGCAGATATGGAGGACCTTATGTATGTCTTATCAACCTCATGATCTCCTTCAGTCCACTCTCAATTTTTCCTGCAACTACTATACTAGTATTCTTGGTTTGGAAACCTATGAGTTTTCTTGACTCCTCTATTTCAACTCTCATATTTAATGGATGAACAAGAACTATTCCACATACTAAATGTATTTTCAGTTTATTCTCTTCATTGCTCCACCAACAATCTAGTACAAGCTATCATCATGTCTGGCATGAACTCACAGTGACTGGCAGAACTGGTCTACCTGCAATCGCTCTCTAATACATTATCTACATTTTGATAGGCATGTTCTTATTTATCTTAACATAAGTATGATCAATTCCCCTCTATATCTGCATGAATTTTAACAGGGGTGAAAGGACCAAAGATCCCCCACCACATATCCTGCAAGGTCCCTTGAATAGGCACATCTGCTTCTACCGTCTCATGTTCTTCCCAGTTCACCCTTATTACTTGGTTCAAATACAGTAGTATTACTTCAGTTTCTCCCACTTATCACTCTTTTTCCAGCCCATACATGGTATTTTTATGCTACTTTCTTTTCCTAGAATGTTTTTACCACTTCCTTCTACCTAATTGCCACTTATCCTTAAGATTACAGCTGACTATCCTGTGAAATTCAATTCCTCTGTCATATGTACATGTGATACACATGCCTCTCATTTTCACATCTCTTCTCATATTCATAATTTTTTGTGTATGAATATTTGATTCATTTCTGTCTTCCTCAAAAATGGGAAGATCCATGAGGTCAGACCATGACTACTTTTCCTTCGCTATTGAATCCTCATCATATAGCAGAGAGTCTGACACATACTATGCTATCAGGAAAAAATGACCATGATACTTGATTATTGTATTGGAAGTTTGATAAAATTTCTTAGACTTATTTTACCTTTGGAAATTATGAAATGGAACAATTTGTAAAACTTTCTTGTATGTGAAACATACTTTTTTAAGGATGTTGGTTTTTAAAGAATAACTTAAAACTGTAGTAGCTAATATTACTACATTTTATCATTTTATAAAGAAAAAGAACCAGAGGAGCAAAAGCAAACAAACATCTGAAGAGTGGATGATCTAATAAGGACACTCATCTGGAGGAAAGGGAGAGTGTGTGACAGCAGGCACTTATTAGATTATTCTGCAGTAACACACAACCCCCAAATCTTAGTGACTCAAAATAAAAAGGTTGATTTCTCACTCACATAGTAATTTAGCTGGTAATAGAGGGAAAAGTACATTAGTGAGATCACTCAATGGCTCTTGTAGCTTCCACAGGAGGGTGATACATGTTAATACCACTCACATTCCTTTGAACAAAGCAAGTCACATGGCCAAGTGGGATGTCAGTGGGATGTCAGTGGGATGACAAGTCTAATTCTCTCAAGAATAGACGTAGTAATTATTGGGAACACAAGTACATCTATCACAAGCAGTGGGAATGCAGCTCTATTTATGGGCAGGATTTCCATGGTGTATATCTTGCTTACCCAGAAAGCACCTTGAGATGTTACTTAATTATTTAATCATTTAATTTCCCCCCAATTTTTACCAGGAATTAAAAATTAAATGGATAATTTTTAATAGCGGATTACATGGTGCTGAACAGAGAATTAATAAACAATTGGTAAAATAAAGTGAAAGAGAGATTAAGAGATTTGCAGGCAAGAGTCAGGTCTACCATATATCTAAGTCATGTTCCTAAAGAAGATTAAAACACAGGACAAAGAGATAATTACCAATTCATATATCAAAATAGTTTTTATATTCTTGTTTCTAACTGGTAACTATATATATATCTATTACATTTATGTATATATGCAAATAATTTTGTCTATTTTAATTATTTGCACATATAAACTGGCAAGTCTATATGTATGCAGCCAGTATATATTACATTACAAATGTATGCAAATGTAATTTTTCATTTCCTAAAGATTTATTTGCTTTTCATCCAAATCTGCTAGGTTGTTTTATGATTTTTTGTTTGACACAGATATTTAAAGCTTATCTTTTATCTCTTAAACAGTGTGAATAGTTATAATCTGCACCTAATAATTTAAATGTCTGTAGTCTTTGTAATTTGCTTCTACTTCTTATTCTTCTAGCTCATGCTTCAGTGCCTTTTTCACTTGTATTCTTGGCTATTTTTTTTTTAACCATGTGTAGTCCACTTGCTTCTGAACACTATTTGCAGAAAATCTTTGAGTCCTAGGATAAAGTTGAGTTAATCATTGCAATCTTATGTTTATGAAAAAGTTTCTATTTTTCAACTTGTGTCCTTGGATATGCTCTAGACTATGATTTTGTTTCCTACGCCATATTTAACAAAGCTCCATTTAACCAAAAGTTCTAGTGCCTTAAGAGTAGTAACATCTTCTCTATTTAGCACTCTGTCTGTAACACGTTTGTTGTAAGAAATTTGGAAAATACAGAATGTACAAAAGGAGATTGAGACCCTAACATTGTTTCAGTTCATAGAAATATAGCTATTAATATATTACTGAATTTTTTCCTTCTTACTAAATAACTAATTATGAGTTTTGATCTTATTCCCAGCATGATATAATATATTTTTCACAATATTAAACAACTGTTAAATACATCATTTATATAGCTGTATAAAAGTGTATTATATGGATGAACTATGATTTATCTACAAATTGTTGTTATTTAGATGGCTCTCATTTTTAACTACTTGTAAATATTATGGCAGTGGATTATTTTGTTTAGAAATCTTTATCAGCATATTGCCTTTTTAAAATTTAAAATAGTTTCATAGAATTTGATTCAGTATAATACTTTTAAAACTCCCACTTCATCTCTAAACGTACTTTCCAGAAAGACGATCCCATTCATGAGGCTATGCAGTACATGAGCATGTCCTCTCACACACCTGTGCTAACTTTAGTGTTATAGTTGTAACAAATCTCTCTCAATATGATAAATGAAAACTATCTTCTTAATATTGTTTTGAACTCCATTTATTTGATTACTAGGGAGGTTGAATATTTGTACATCCTCTATTGAATTCTACTTTTTCTAAATAATTCTTGTGTGTTTCCAAGGAAGAAATGAGGAACTCAAAGTTCTAAGGTGCAAAGTGGCTTTCCTAAAGTCCCACAGCTGGAGTTTAAAATCTGACTTTCTATATTCAGGTTCAGAATATTAATCTCCTCTCATTTTTTGCAGTTTAATCTGACTTAAATTTAACTGACATTTAGTAAATGTTCAAATATGCTCGATAAATCAGTCGAATAATAACAATTACAAATAGTAGATCTAATGTTAAAATTGCTGTTATTAATATTTTGGGGCACAGATAAGATGGTGGTGGGTTCACAGAGCGACACTTTTGGTGTGGCTGAAGCTTAGAGAAAGTGCATGATCTGACCTGTGTGCTTGTGTCTGGGTGTGTATGTGTGTGTTTGCATGCAATACGTGTTTTTATGTGGCAGGCCATCAGGTGAAAACATTGAGGCTAAGGAATCATCATGCCAGATAATGAGTCATTTTAAGGCATTTGGACTCAGTTGAGGACTATAGATGTCCACTAAAGAAGCCATATGATCAGACTTTCCTTTTAAATATGTCATTTTAGTGGTATTTGGATGAGTTAAGGTTGGAAAAACTAGTTTGATGATGGTACCAGACATTAAATGAAAAATGTGTAGATGAAAAAAAGGAAAGTTGGAGGGTAAATGTTGCTAGGTTTGATTGGGATTGTGTATGGCACAATACAAATGTAAGTATCTGGAAATCATTTTGATTTGTGTGTCTGAAATTGTGGAAAGATAGTCATAGAGATAGATGTTAGATGTAAAATGCAGAAGTACTTTAAATTGTCAGGCAAATATTTTCACATTTTTTCCTTCATCTGTTTCTTAAAAATTTGAATTTTTATAGATAGAACTTTTATGGAAAAATTATAACACTTGGCCATATATCAGTATAATGTAAAATTTCCCCAATATCTGATAGGGCAGAATCAATAAATATAGTTAATGGCCTTTATAGACCCTATCTACTAACCTATAGTTTGGTTTTTCATGAAATCATGAATATCTACTTAGAAAATATAAGAGAAAACCTAATTCATTAG
Source organism: Pongo pygmaeus (assembly GCF_028885625.2). Classification (NCBI taxonomy): domain Eukaryota; kingdom Metazoa; phylum Chordata; class Mammalia; order Primates; family Hominidae; genus Pongo; species Pongo pygmaeus. The sequence continues at coordinate 47,759,990 of NC_072390.2, read as the reverse complement.
AAAATTATACCTAAAATGCAACTAAGAAGACATACATAGAAAGTGGGAAGTTTCTATGAAGATAGTACCAAATGTGATTAAAATATACTTAAAAATGAATAGAGGGATATGTCAAAAATTTGTATGTGACCCAGTTATGAGAAAATGTCAAGTTCTAACCAAATAAATTAAAAGTCTTATCGCAGTTGTAACTAAACTCCTAATGTAGTTTTATTTTATAATTTAATAAAATAGCTAATCAAGGTAATTTTAAAATGACTATTTATGGGGACAAATAGCCCTTTGGAATATTTAAATGTGAAAAAGATTATATAACCATTAAACTCTGTGATGTTGTTCAAGGTTGAGATAGCTAGAAAACAGAAATATCAGTAGATAGCAACAGCAATCAGTTAAAAATAAAATTTAAAAGATATCTCTTACAATATAATTTTGAAACATCAAATCCACGAAATGAATCTAGCAAGAAGGTGTCTGATAATACTACCCAGAAGACTACATAATATTGTTGAAGCAAATTAAAGAAGATGTAAATCAATAGACGGGGACATACCTTGGCCATGAACTGGAACACTCACTCATGCAGGCCGGGCTCGGTGGCTCACGCCTGTAATCCCAGCACTTTGGGAGGCCAAGGTGGGTGGATCACGAGATCAGGCGGATCACCATCCTGGCTAACATGGTGAAACCCCGTCTCTACCAATAATACAAAAAATTAGCTGGGTGTGGTGGTGGGCGCCTGTAGTCCCAGCTACTTGGGAGGCTGAGGCAGGAGAATGGCGTGAACCCAGGAGGCGGAGCTCGCAGTGAGCCGGGCTCGTGCCACTACACTCCAGCCTGGGCGACAGAGCAAGACTGTGTCTCAAAAAAAAAAAAAAAAAAAAAAACTCTGATATTAAAATGTATATGGAAAATTAAAGAAGGAGAAAATATTTAACAATGTTTTAGAACTAGGCTTCAGAAATTATAATACCATTTTTCAAAATTAACAATAGAGTTCAATATGTAAAATGACTCGTTACTTGTGCTAGGGTAAAAAGATAGACCAGTGGAAATGAGTAGAAAGTCCAAAATCAGACCTATACGTATACATTCACCAGATTTGTGACAAGTGTGCCACTGTAGTGCAGCAAAGAATAAATGGCCTAATAGCCTTATGAAAAAACAACAACAAAAAAAGTCTTACCTCTACCTATCTAATAAACAATAGTCTATTTTTTTGGAACGTAGTTGTAAATGTGAAAGTTTGAACAATACAAAATTCTAAGAAAACATAGAAAAATATCAATAAATATGAGTCAGGTAAAGTTTTCTTAAACAGGAAAATAAATACCATCATAGAGAAAAAAACTGATGAATAAACATTCCATTAAGACAGAGAAAAGGTAAACCAGACTGATAAAATATATTTGTTATAGCTATATCTGAGAAGATAAATTTATAAACCAAAAAAATTGGTGAAGAAAAATTAGTAAATAATAAAATAATAAATATATAATATAATGGTAAATATAAAATAACAAAAATAATTAAAAATTATAGAAAAAGCAAATAATCAAACAAAAATCTGCAGAACTGAACAGTCACTTCACAAAAGAGGATAAACAAATGTATAGTAATCATGAACAAGTAGAATGAATAGGTAAGATATAACATAGTCATACAAAGGAATACTCTGCAGCAGTGAGAATAAACAGATTTCAGCTACACACAACAACATGAATGAATCTTAGAAACATAATATTGAGTAAAAGTAGACAAAATGGCTGTATATACTATTGATCTTGTTCAGAAGCAGGCAAAATGGTCATAGGAGTCAGGATAGCAGTTCTTATTGGGTGGTAGTGACTGAGAGAGCACACTCCTGGGATTCTGCTGGCCATGTGTAATATATATATATATATATGTATTTTTTTTTCTGAATGAGGATGGTACTGGTGTATTCACATTAAAAATTCATTGAATTATACTCTGATTTGTACTCTCTTCTGTATAAAAGTTCTACTTCAATAAAATGTTACTTTTAAAACAAATATTAAATTACATAAATTGTTAATTCAGTCCAACTAAAATGTGTTCAATCACTTATTAATCATTTATTGAATTCATATTGTATGCAGACATTATGGTAGGTTCTAAAGTTACAATATATATGTGGAAAACTTCCTGCCTTCAATGAGCCCCTAAGAAAATACATAATTATTATGGAAGTTATGTTTTTCAGTAGCTGATATGGCTTGGCTCTAAGTCCCCACCCAAATCTCATCTTGAATCCCCACATGTTGGGAGAGGGACTGATTGTGGGGGGGGTGACTGAATCATGGAGGCAGACTTCCCCTTTCTGTTCTCGTGATAGTGAGTGAATTCTCAGATCTGATTCTTTGAAAGTGTGTGGCATTTCCTCCTTCACTCTCTCTCTCTCCTGTTCAGCCATGCTAATATGTGCTTGCCTCCCCTTTGCCTTCCGCTATGATTGTAAGTTTCCAGAGGCCTCCTAGTCATGTTTCCTGTTAAGCCTGAAGAACTGTGAGTCCATTAAGCCTCATTTCTTCATATATTACCCAGTCTCAGGTAGTTCTTTATAGAAGTGTGAAAACGGACTAATACAGTAGCCTAATAAGTACAGTAAGAAATGCAAGAAAGGAGCTGGCAGGAGCTTCTGCACTGCAGCTCATTTTAGCTATTAGTGACTATCATTACCTGGGATTAAAAACCAAACAAGCAAAAAAACTTAATTCTGTGGTTTCCTTTACCCTGCTTTCTATGAAGATATTACATTTGTTAATTTTTTTCTCTTTGAAGTAATATGGCCTTGTGATGTTTTTACATATAAAATTAGAAAGATAAAATGCACAGCCTTTTTTTTACGGTTACAAACCCACCACCTTGTAACTGCTTGCACCTAGGGCCTATGTCATCATTTCCCCCATTTTTGGATCCTCAAGGACTAACCTAGTGTCTGAAACATTGTTGATGTACGTTATGTGCTATACAATATTTTCAGTAGAAAATATTTATTTGTAGTATACTATGTGTAACTTGTTACATTGTATAAAATACATAAAATAATATAGAGATTAATAATTTTTATCTTTTAGTACTTTATCTGAGAAATAGCTTCATATATCTTTATTTGTATTTCATTTAAAATATTTTCAAACAGCAATTTAATAACATTATAACTATGATTAATAAACTAATATTGTAAGTTTATACTTAGGACTAAATATATTTATATTTAAAGAAAACAGACTTAAAAAGCAGGTGTGTGAGTGTGTTTGTGTGTCTTGAACACCTGCTTTGTGTCTGACACTGTTTGAGGTGCTCATGACAATGTTTAAATTTACATTGTTGTATAGGAAAATAATAATAAACATGTTGACTAATGAATATATAATTAAAAATGTAGTCATTGGTACTCTTGTGAGGACAATAAAATTGAATAATGTGGTAGAGAATGACAGGCCAGGGCAGGGTTGAGGACTCTGCTTTAGCAAGGATATTCAGTGTCACCTCTCTGAGAAACTAACATTGGAATTGAGACCTGAATGAAGACATGTCAGTCAAGCAGGTCTGAGGAAGAGAATTCCAAGTATAAGAGGAAGCTTTGAGACAGATAAAAATTCTTTGTGCTCTGAAAAGAGAATGGAGGCCGGTGTTGCTAGAAAATTGTATGAGAGGGGTAATTCAGAGACAAATGTTGGTAAGGCAGACAGGGCTCATATACTAAAAGCTTGTAAGTGTACTAATGATAGAGGCGTATGATTAAGGCATTTTCATAATCTTACATTTTAGAGAGATCACTTGGGCTGCTTAGTGATGGATGGACTTTGGTGCATTTAAGATGGAAGGCTTTTTTTGATAATTCAAAAAAATTATAATAATTAAGATATACAGATAAAGGCTTTTACAGTATAAATGGTAGGACATTCAGATATATTTTGGAAGGGATGCTAACTCGACCTTTTGGTAGGTGGGATATAAGACGTGAAGGAAAAACTGGTTGGCTATTTGCTAAAATAACAAGAGTTTATAGATGGTATGAAGAGGATTTGGGAAGAAAAGATATGTCTCCTTAGGCCATATTAAATTTCAGATTCTTATGAGCTCTTGAAATGGTAATGAGAAGTAACAATTAGATACATTGGTTTACAGCCCAGTGATGAGGAGGATCCCAAAGACAAATTTGGAGTCATAAAATTAAACAATGGGACAGTTTGAGATGTCTAAAAAGAGAGTGTAGGCAGAGAAGTAATGAGAATTTACATTTTGTGCAATATGGACAATGGAGAACATGAAAAGTTTTTTGCTACAGAACACTTATAAATGGGGCATACACAGGGCTCACATCTTTTAAATGAAGAGCTGGGCTTACAGGCAAGTAAAGGAAATCCTCAGGGTTCAATGCATTGAAAGTAATTGAACAACTGCAGGCTGAATTCCCAACTGATGTTTAGCTGCCCTGAAAATATGGGTGGAAGAATAGCCTTGTCGAACTTGGTAAACAAGGGAATTAAATTTTAATGGCTTCAAATAATAGGTCATGGGCCATGGATCTGTGCAAGTGAAGGAGTTGGATAAAGTAAGGGCACTTAAGTGAATAGAAAAAAATCTACCCATGCATGAGCAAAGGCCAAAGCAAGAAAGTATCTGTCTACATCTGGGACCTGGGTGAAAGAAAAGGAAGTGAGAACATTCCCAGTCTGGCCTCTTTTCACAATGGTTTGATGTTTTAATTTACACCATCGAAGTGTTTTTAGAAGGCCCCAACCAAGAAATTATCATAGAAAAGTTATCCTGCTCTGCTCAAATAGTCTCTGGAGGAATAAACCCTAGACTGAGGCCATACAAGATTCTCACACAAAAAGTAAGGCTTTTAAAAATGAACTTACAAAATTATAAAGCACATAAGGAAAATTCCAACATGAATTGGAGTTATCAGAAACAATGATAAGATTCTTATGTTATCAGCAAAAATTTCAAATAAAGAATTAAATAGAACTCAGATTGTACAATTATGAGATTTATTCTATCTAAGTTTTAAATAGTTAATGGGAACAAAACAAACTAATAGAACGCTATCCAAAAAGTGCAGGCAGTTGAAAAAGAATCCACCAAAACTTGTAAAAATTAAAACTGGATTCATTTCTACTGAAGATTCTATTAATTGAATAGTAGAAAGAGCTGGGGGAAATTCATTAGTGTACCTAAAAATAGAACCCAGAATACAGCACAGAGAGAAAAAGAGAGAAAATCTGGAAGAAATATTCAAGTTGTGGAAAATAGAATGAGAAATAAAGGAAAGAATGGGGAAAGCAATATTCAAAAAGATAATGGCAGATGATCTATAATTTTTAGAACATAGATTTTCAGCTTCAAACAGCAGCATAAATCCCACACAACATAAACTCAGAAATAGAACTTTAATTTATTTAAACCATAGTTTACTCAAATTGGAAGGAGAAATTAAAGGCATGGCATGCTTTTTGTCAAACAAATGTATTCTATAGGGACAGCATCTTCATCCTTCCTCTTTAGATTCCAAGGAATAAATAATACTTTTTGTTCAAGGCCAAGGTGTCCATCTGTGCTGTTGGTCTCAACCTCTTCTGCCCTGTTCAAGACATAGTTTTACTTGTATCACTTCCATTTTTGACATCTTTAGTCACTATCTTTTTTCCTTCCTTATCTTTTTAACCTATAGACATCATTAATCCTCCTCCAATATAAAATGAAAGATTTGCTTTCATCCTATTTGTACTTATAGCAAATCACTCAATAGTTCCCTTTTACTCTTATTAAAAATTACACATAGTTAGGAATATTTGCCAGATTATTAGAAATATTTCCTTCACTATTAATCATTTATTGACATAAAGCAGTCCAGCTTCTTAAATCCCATGCTACCAAAATTTATCTTACTTAAGTGCAAAAAAAGACCTTTCTTCCTGAATCCATGAGGTCATTTTTCAGTCCTGTGGTAGGCCGGGTTTTTTTCTCTCTTTCTTTCTACATGTTACCCAAGTATTTGTGTCTATGCCCTCTTTGATGCTATCCCTTTTTGAGATTCAGGATGCTATTCTCTTGATTCTTCTGGTTCTTCCTTTAACTCTGTGAAGCTGTTCTTTTCAGGAGTCCTAGAGCAGCTGATATATCTCTGCTGTCCCTGATTAGTTTAGAGTACTAATCTCAGCCCATGTAAACCCTTGCTCCATCTCCTGTCCCAGAAATTTTGCCTGGTCCCCTTATTTTAACATGTACTGTACATTTTTTGACTCTTTAATCTCACTCAACATTCTCTAGCTCTACCAACAGTATCATTTGGAGTATCTACTCTCTCCCCTAACTTAAATCCTGCACTGTTATCCACCAAGTTACCTGTTTTGGGCATCATTCTATATCCCTCTCTCCTGGCTCACTCCAGCATCTTACCAACTTCTTTAAATATCTCTCCAATGGGTACTTTTCTTTTTCTCTATTTCAATTACCAATAAAATAAACCAGGCCCTTACTGTCTCATGATGGGAACACTATTTTCTTTCAGCAGCTTAAAAACATTTCATAGGCTCCCTACCAGCTATTGGATAAAGTCCCTGCTTCCAGACTGACAGATTGGACACTGTAAACTGTCACCTGCCCAACTTCAAACTCATCTCTTAGTATTCCTCCCATGATCTGAGTCTGTTTTAAATAAATTACCTGAAGCTGGGTAATTTATAAAGAAAAGAGGTTTATTGAGTTCATGGTTCTGCAGGCTTGGAAGTTCAAGGGCATGACCCCATCCTGGCTAGGGCTTTCGTGCTGCATCAGAACATGCTGGAGAGGGTCAAAGGGAAGCAAACAGGTACAAAGACACAAAACTTGAGAGGCATCCTGGTTTTATAACAACCCACTCTCATGGGAACTAATTAATTCCCATAAAAACTAATCCGATCTCACCAAAGCAAGAGCTCAGTATAGTGAGAACAGCACAAAGCCATTCATGAGGGATTTGCTGCCATGATTGAAACTCTTCCTGCTAGACCCCACCCCATAATACTGTCACATTGGGGATCAGATGTCAACATGGGTTTTAACAGTGACAAACAAACTATCTCCAAACCCTAGCAATCCTTATGTTCTAGCCTATTAAAATGCTTATGCATCTGAACTCATATTGTTTTCAGCTTCAGTTTGGTCTCCAATATTCTTCTGATAGGAATTTACTTTTTCTTCCTCCTCCTTCCACCTGCTCCTCCTCTTCCTTCTCTTCCTCTTCTTCTTCAGCATGTTTTTAAATCTGATTAATTCACCCTTCATATAATAGCTCAGACATTAACTGTTGCCAGAAGCTTGTCCTATTGGTAACTTATCTTCCCTTGTCTACAAACCAAAACAGTGTTAAGTGCCTCTTCCATTATTGTACTTACTATCGCACTAGAATCTGTTTTTTGTTTCCTGTTTTATTCATGAGAGTATAAACTTGTTTCCATTTATCTTCATATCTCAGTCACCTACCACAGCTGTTGACATATAATCAATGCTCAATAAGTATCCATTTAACTAACTTTCCTTGGTTCCATACTTCCCTTTTAGCACTTTCCACACTATGTATACTTACTGCCAGTTTGCTTATTTGTTGCTTCCTCTCTGGCCTGAGCTGCTTAATTGCCTTCATTGTATGTATCTGTGTGTGTGGGTGTTTCTCAATAGGTGCTGAATAAATGACATAATGAATGAATGATAGCCAAATATAAAAATTTATTCTTAGTTCTTCCTTTGCTTCAGTATCTCTGTCCTCCTATTCTCTGTGCTATATATTCTGATGTCACATCCACTTGTGTCTCTTTCTGTTCCAAAGCAAGACTAATAATTATTTTTCTTATATTTTTTCCCTCTCATTGTGTGTCATCTCACTAAAGCAGAGAACACTATAAAGAGTCATGCAGTCTTTATATACTATTTTAATTAACAAAAACTGTCTATTGAATCATTTGTGTTATTCAGTGCAGGTAAGCAGTATGTATATATTACCCTCAATTTATTTAATCTTGATTACAACTTTGATGATAGGTATTATTAAATTAATCTTACAGATAAGGAAATTGAGTATGAAACCATCCTCCCCAATTACATAAGGAGCAATCAGGATTTGAATACAGGTCTACTTAACTCCAACATTTATGTTCTTTCCACTTAGCAACACAGCCTCTTCTCTTCCGTTAGCTAAGTCTTGATTCTTATTTCTGACATGCTACAGAAGATTTTGGACACAAAACCTACTTCAAAAAAAATCAAAAGCTTGTGGTTTAACTTAATTCTCTATCTCTACATTTGACTATATCCATTGTTTATCTCAGAAAGCTCTGTTCTTCTTACTCTCTCCTTTATTTGTTATCTTTTTTAACTCTACCATTTATCTGAATCACCTTCCCCTTAGTCCCAGTTTCTCTTTTTCCTTAAGTCCAAACATAATTTAATGGTTAAAAAGCAAATCACTGATTTCATAAGTCTAGTGAATATCCCCATGAAACATCCTCATATTGGAACTGTTATGTACACTAAGATTCCACTAGAAAACTATCTCAACATTTGATGTCATTTCCAGACTTTTACACTATTTAAATAAATTACATAATTACTGCAATATATGATATACTGTTCATATATAGTTTACCTTCAGAATGCCAACATTAAAACACAGATGCCATATTTGTTAACAGACTTTGTTCAGTTATCCTATACATACAAATATTTACTAGACCTTTTTGTGACAACGATGATGATATGATTGTTTACCTTGCAGAAACAGTTTATAATTTGATAACTTTGTCTTTCAAACCAATGAGCATCCATTAGAAATAGACCCTTTACATTTGGGACATTTGACTTGAGCAAACAATTTTACTTGACTTATTCACATGATAGACAGGGTTCAAAAACCTAAGTCAAGGAAAATGAGCTTGTTTAAAATGATTTGAAATTGATTAACTTAGATTTAGTTTGCTTGAAATTAACTGTGTGGTATGAATTTCTATATAGTCATTTTCTTACATTCAAGCTCTGTAAAATATTCTAAATATCTATTTCTAGTGTTCAACTGTATCTTAAGCAAGACAATGCCATTGTAACTGCAGTGAGCCGAAGATGGGGTTGGTAATTGAGGGAAATGAGCAAAAAAGCTATTGAACAATATAGAGATATACTGGCATATTTTATGAAGTTTGTTTTTTAAGAAGTAACAGTGTGGTGATTTATTTGTAGAGATAGCAATTTGAATATTACTGAAGTTGTTAAATAGCCTGGAATACCTAGAATGAATCCACAGGGTACTGTGTTTTTCATACCCATTTAGCTATGTTTTACCAGTCTATTAATTTGAGTTGCTTCACAGAAGTGTCAAATTCTTCTTTTTCCAGCATTGCACAACAAACTTTTGCATCAATGTTTTAAATGATTTTACTTTTGGTTTTTAATTTTTTTCAGACATTAAAAGACAAAAGTATACAAATAATGCATTAAAATGATACATACGTAATCTAAAATTAACTACTCCCCGACATGTTAGCCCATTTTAGAGTTTTTTTTCCAAGAGTTAAATACTAAAAATAAATTATACTTTCTATTCCTACTTTCTACCTCTGCAGAGGCATTGAAATATGAATTTGGGTGATACAGTCCATGCAAGAACTTAGACTTTCAATCCATTAGCTTTCTCATTTTCAACAGTCTTTTCTCCCATCCTACACCAACCACCTTCTCTTATAGTTTTACTCTGTTTTTGTCATTTCCAAGTATTGAGTTATTTCCTGGTCTCAGTTTTAAGTATCCACTCTCAGATAACCAACACCTCTTTTTCTAACTTACTCTACTAGCACCCAACAAATTTTTGACACTATGATGACCAATCTATCATCCTTACTACATTTATATATCCCACCTTATTGTCCTTCTTTCCCTTCTTACAGAACCTAGTTACATTGGATCAAAATAAGCACATATTTAAATAACATTCAAGACTGAATTTTTATGACTTGAAAAGCCCTATCGCTACCTAAACCAGCAGCTTTCTTCATTGAACTTTTCCTAGCAGCTGAATGTGGCTAAAATAAAACACAAGTGTGCTAAGTAGCCTCACAGGGTGGATCCTGGTTTGGTGGGCCCTAGAGATTATAGTATATGGGGGCAGTAGATAAAAGAAAACAATATTATGAATACAGAATGCCCACAGTCACTTGAATACCACTTGACAGAGGAGACCTTATATTAGAAAGAGAGAATGATCTTCATCAGTTTTGATTAAAATATCTTGTTTCTACAAACTTTATAAAAACATATGACCATGTGAAAACACTGCTAGGGAGACACTCAAAGGACTTTGGAAGGGGCTGCGGCCAATTAAAGGCCCTCATGTTTAAGCTTCATTAGCAGCACAATAAATTTACTTCTGAGTAGAACTTAAATTCTGTGACCATAAATCTCAAGTGATATTCAGCATGACCAAGAAATTTCTAGACAGCTCCACTTTTCTGATGACTATTTTGTATCTTCTCCCTCTTTTGACTCCTAATACCCATATTATCCTCATTTTAAACTAAGCATCCTCTTCATAGGGAGTATAGATATAATGAATGAGAATTATCTCAATCTCTTACCAGCTTACTGGTACACAATACGAGTATATCCTTTTTTCCATGAATCATTATTCATCTTTAGCAGCACATGAGCTTTACATAATATTGCTCATTTTATAAAGTGTGAAAACACAGAATAAACCTTAGTCCTGTAACTCATCTCTTTCTATTCTTTTTTGTAGCAAAACTTTAAAAAATAAACACGTCTATTTCTGTGAACTCACAGTTAATTCTCTATTGAATCCACTCAACCAGGCTTTTCTCAGTGTCATATTCTGGATCCAATGTCAATTTTTCTCCTTAATTTGAAGGTATTTTTTATTGTTTTCTTATTCAGTTTTGCTTGGTAGGACATCTGATGACATTTTGGATATAATTTCTTTGTAAATAATTTGTCTTTTCTCTCTGGGAACTTTATAATTTTCTCTTCTTATTTAAGAGTTCTGAAATTTCACAATTTTGTTTGTAGCTATGTCTGTGTGTGTAATTTTTTCAGTTTAGCACTAAGTAAGATTATTCAATTTGATGATCCTTGTTGGGTTTTCGTACTGAAATTTTGCGGGTATAGTTTTGCTATATACACCTGCTACCTATCTATTCTATTTCCTGTCCTATGATGTTCTGATAGGAGTCTGATAGTTGATTTGTGAATTGTTTCTTATAATTCTGCGTTTTTTATTACATATTTTGAAAATATATAGTCAGAGATATTGAAGTAAATAAGTATTTCATTTCTTGTTGAATTGTTTTCTTTTAATATCTACTTTTACCTTGTTTCTTTTTCATGATTTTCTCATTAAATTATATTTTCTGATATTACTGTTGCTGCACTAATGTTTATTTTCAAATTTTTGAGTGGTTTAGTCCCCAGTCTTTATTTTTTAGGCAGCAGTGAATCTTATTTTTTAAACATAATCTGATGATATTAGTAGGTGTACTTTAGACATGTGTATTATGATAAGCCTAATTAGTGACACTAGTTTTAAAACATGTTTAGATAATTATAGACATTTTAAATTAATCTGGAATTATTTAGTTTTTCTACTATCCTCCTGAGCATTACATATATTTTTGCAAAAAATAAATTACTATTGAACATCTTTACACTTGTCCTATTTTTTAAATAGTTATATGGTGCCTTGGTTTCACTTTTAAATAATAATTTTTCACAATCAATACATACATTTGCTGACATTTCTCATTCATTTTTGTTTTTATATCTTCTTGTTTATCCTTTTTGCTCACTTTCCAGTGGCTAAAATGATTCTTTAATAGTTATTTTAATAAAGAGACAGCCAAGTCATGAGTGAACTCCCATTCACAATTGCTTCAAAGAGAATAAAGTACCTAGGAATCCAACTTACAAGGGATGTGAAGGACCTCTTCAAGGAGAACTACAAACCACTGCTCAATGAAATAAAAGAGGACACAAACAAATGGAAGAACATTCCATGCTCATGGATAGGAAGAATCAATGTTGTGAAAATGGCCATACTGCCCAAGGTAATTTATAGATTCAATGCCATCCCCATCAAGCTACCAATGACTTTCTTCACAGAATTGGAAAAAACTACTTTAAAGTTCATATGGAACCAAAAAAGAGCCCACATTGCCAAGTCAATCCTAAGCCAAAAGAACAAGGCTGGAGGCGTCACGCTACCTGACTTCAAACTATACTACAAGGCTACAGTAACCAAAACAGCACGGTACTGGTACCAAAACAGAGATATAGACCAATGGAACAGAGCAGAGCCCTCAGAAATAATACCACACATCTACAACCATCTGATCTTTGACAAACCTGACAAAAACAAGAAATGGGGAAAGGATTCCCTATTTAGTAAATGGTGCTGGGGAAACTGGCTACCCATAGGTAGAAAGCTGAAACTGGATCCCTTCCTTACACCTTATACAAAAATTAATTCAAGATGGATAAAAGACTTAAATGTTAGACCTAAAACCATAAAAACCCTAGAAGAAAACATAGGCAATACCATTCAGGACATAGGCATGGGCAAGGACTTCATGTCTAAAACACCAAAAGCAATGGCAACAAAAGCCAAAATAGACAACTGGGATGTAATTAAACTAAAGAGCTTCTGTACAGCAAAAGAAACTACCATCAGAGTGAACAGGCAACCTACAGAATGGAAGAAAATTTTTGCAATCTACTCATCTGACAAAGGGCTAATATCCAGAATCTACAAAGAACTCAAACAAATTTACGAGAAAAAAACAAACAACCCCATCAAAAAGTGGGCAAAGTATATGAACAGACACTTCTCAAAAGAAGACATTTATGCAGCCAACAGACGCATGAAAAAATGTTCATCATCACTGGCCATCAGAGAAATGCAAATCAAAACCACAATGTGATACCATCTCACACCAGTTAGAATGGAGATCATTAAAAAGTCAGGAAACAACAGGTGCTGGGGAGGATGTGGAGAAATAGGAACACTTTTACACTGTTGGTGGGACTGTAAACTAGTTCAACACTTGTGGAAGACAGTGTGGCGATTCCTCAAGGATCTAGAACTAGAAATACCATTTGACCCAGCCATCCCATTACTGGATATATACCTAAAGGACTATAAATCATGCTGCTATAAAGACACATGCACACATATGTTTATTGCGGCACTATTCACAATAGCAAAGACTTGGAACCAACCCAAATGTCCATCAATAGTAGACTGGATTAAGAAAATGTGGCACATATACACCGTGGAATACTATGCAGCCATAAAAAAGGATGAGTTCATGTCCTTTGTAGGGACATGGATGAAGCTGGAAACCATCATTCTCAGCAAACTATCGCAAGGACAAAAAACCAAACACTGCATGTTCTCACTCACAGGTGGGAATTGAACAATGAGAACACTTGACACAGGAAGGGGAACATCACACACCAGGGCCTGTTTTGGGGTTGGGGAGGGGGGAGGGATAGCATTAGGTGATATACCTAATGTAAATGATGAGTTAATGAGTGCAGCACACCAACATGGCACATGTATATATATGTAACAAACCTGCACATTGTGCACATGTACCCTAGAAGTTAAAGTATAAAAAATAAAAATTAAAAAAAAAAGACTTTCTGGTAAATTTTCTTCAGCTATGTCAATTTAGCTCATCAATCTTGAATAATAATTTGGCAATGTATGGAACTATAGCTTCACGTTTATTTTGGCTTAGATTTGAAGATAATAATTTTCTCTTGGCATTTATTACATCACTTTGTATGTCCTTAATAAGTATCTTTAATATTCTACTGTTTCATCACTATATCTTTAGCTGTAGATTTTTTATTTTTATAATGTTCAGTACTCACAACTAATTTTGTTATCTGGTCTGTGGTCCTATTTTTTTCTCAAGTCTAGAAATTTCTCGCATTTTTAAACTAATCTTCTTCATAGGTAGTATAGAAAATTTCTCTAGTCTTTACACAACGTATCTTATTATTGTTCCTTCTGCAAATCAAATGGAATGTCGCTTAACACATACTCAAACACATATGACATATTCGTCCCACTCCGTTTAATGCATGGACTGTGTTTTCCACAAAACAAATACATGTATAAACATGCACAACATATATACACATACATACACAAAGATTAACACACATGCACACAGTAAACACAAAAAGTATCCACAAACACAAATATGCATGTGTACACAAACATAAGTACACATAGACTCAAAAGTATACATATACTACGTATAGACACAAACGTGCCACACATATATATTGTGTGTGCTTGCACACACACACAACCCCCCCATATTTTTTGTGCTGTTTGAGTAAATACCTTAGTACTTCATTCCTACCTATTTATCCAAAACTCTGACTCTTCTCAGTTTGGAGTTTTTTGGTTCTATTTCAAAACTATTTTAATTATTTCTGTCCATATTTCTTTTCATTATTCCTTAAAATTTGTTGTCTTCCCCATCTATCTATTTTTGTCTAATTTCTGCCGTGTGTCAAAATTTCTTTTCCTTTTACAAAATTAGTGATTTCTTTACTTAGATCTTTGAGCATTTTAAATATACTTATTTTAAGTTCTTTGTCAGAATGTTTCATAAAATCAATATCACCTAAAGTGCTTTGGGTTCACACTCTGATTGCTAGGTCTTTGGAAACAAGATATTTCTTAATGTTTTGGTGTCTTTTTTGAGGCCTCCCATTCTAAATAAGCAGGTCTCTTTTCTCTCTCTGACTTTGTCTCTCTGTCTCTCTCACATACACACACACACACACAACACACTCACGTACATACACATACACCCCTCTCTTTCTCTCATACACACATATCTTCTTGTTTATCTCTTTCCAATTGAAATTATGTCATTGCTTCTACCTCACCCTACTTGGTCCCAATTAACCAATCTTTAAATTCTTCCATTTGTGGTCTTCTTTTCTGATTCCCAGTGATCATGCAAAGATGATATGGAGGATAACATTATTGCAATTACTGATTCAATAGGCAGCATGGTTGAGTTATTGGTCTCAGGATCTGTTCTCCTCAATGCCTTTGCTCCTTGCTCTCTATGTATCTTTAGCCCCAGTCAGTGAATGATCCTTTCACATCAAGCACAGCTCATGCAAAGCCCTGCCATGAGTCAGTGAACCTTGCACTGGTCGCTCATCTGGTGCAACACCTTCAGCTAGTTTTATGCTTCTTCTCCTCTACTTATGCTTTGATTTTCGACCCCATTTCTAGTCTACCTTGTTTGTGAGCCTAGCTATGTCTCCTGCTTGCCCCGAATGTATGTTTATTCTTATTTCTACATCATTCTTTCATCCTATTTTGGAATAGGTGAAAATGAAGGATCAATGCAGCTCATCATCAGCTGATTTGGCCACATTAATTCAATCTTCTCTGTGTTCTGTTAAGTGAAAGCTAATCATGTGTATTCATCCCAACCTCTTGAGCAGTGCTACTTGAATGAACTGTGGTCTGCAACCAAGTGTCATCAACCTGGCACCTATTCTCAGACCCATCCTGCATCTACTGAACCACATTCTGAGAGTGAAGCCTGGGAATCTGTGACTTTCAAAGCTCTCCCTGTGATTTTTATGTATATGCAAGGTTTAGATACTGCTCCAGTTAATATCTATAGTTTGCTTTCTGATTGCATGTTAGAATCACATGGAGTGCTTAAAAATAGTGATGCTGGAGCTTTACCCCAGATTGATTGTATGTTATTATAAGCCTACTAATCCATCCAGAATTTTTAGAAACACAAAGTTTTATTAAATGCTTTGCAGGTTATTATAATGTGGAGTTAGTGTTGAGAACCATTGCTTTATTCAAGTGGTTCTCAACAGGGATGATTTTGTACCTTTAGGGGATTTTTGGCAGTGGCTGGAGACATTTTTGGCTGCTACAACTGAGACAGTGCTACTGGCATCTAGTGGGAGATGCTGCAAAATATCTTACAATGCACAGGACATCCCACCTACAAAAAGAATTGTGCCACCACAAATGTCAATAATATCGAAGTTGAGAAACTTTGCTCTTTTATATGCTTTGGTTTTTGTTTAGGCTTTTCCATTGAACATATTCTCTAGTAAAAACACCTTTATGGAAGTCACAAATTGAAATGGAAAGGAGTATAGAAGGGATTTTGAATGTTCAAAAAGGCAAGCACCCGGATTCCCCAAGCCTTTCTTATTGATGCTCTTATGCTTCTGAAATTGGAAACAGCCTGACAATTAGGGGTAACCATCAGAAGCAGCAGAATAAATGGAGTCCTAGGACACATGTTCTGTCTTCAAGTTTTAGCTAATTATCCAGCAATTTTGTATTTTTGACAACATAAAATATGATCTTATTCTTTTTTACTATTACTGAATGTTTGTCTCACTATATACTCAATAATATTAATTTTTGCTTTACTTTTACAGTATAAGGAAAAAATCAGAATATGAATCTGAAATAAAATATTTGACAACAATGAAGTTAAAGAATGATAAGCATCTCAAGAACATCTATAAGGAGGCTTATCGCGTCGGTACTCTTTTCCACATAACCAAACACAAGACAGATGAAATGGAAGATAAAATAGCAGAAGTGAGAAGAAAGTTCAAGGTTGTGTATCTTTGTGTTCCTGTTACTCATGATGAAAAAAGAGTAGTTTGCCTGAATTGTATCGATTTCCTCTTGATAATTAGATTTTAATTTAAGGATTAACAGTCTTTTCAAAAACTCACTTCTTATAAATGAGAAGAAAACCACCTCTCTCCAAAGGCTCAGCTTGAATAGAAGAGGATGAGGGCTCAATGTAGCTAATCCACAATTGTTTCTACTTTTTGCTATTATCAACCATAAACTACTTGGAGCACCAGGAGTGTGGTGCTCAGTTCATCTTTATCCTATATATCTAACACATAATAATGTCTGCCTATAGTAGGAAGAAGGGATTCTGAGAGGTGTTCGTCTACCTTATGTAATGTGAGAATAGAAAGTACCTCTAGTAGGCCTATGAGTTGTTGAATTCTAGAGTACCTGGAAATTTGTAGACTACATTTCTGCAGAAATAATTGCTCACATGCTTCAAACCCACGCCTAAGTGAGAGACGTATTGGATAGCAGCTCTCTGCCATTTGTGGTAGAGGCTTTGTATTAGTCCATTCTCACACTGCTATGAAGAAATACCTGAGACTTAGTAATTTATAAAGAAAAGAGGTTTAATTGACTCAGTTCTGCATGGTTGGGGAGGCCTCAGTAAACTTACAATTACGGCAGAAGGCACCTCTTCACAGGGTGGCAGGAATGAGAGCCAAGCAAATGGGGAAGCCCCTTATAAAACCATCAAATCACATGAGAACTTACTCACTATCATGAGACTAGCATGGGGGAACTGCCTCATGATTCAATTATCTCCACCTGGTCCCGCCCTTGACATGTGGGGATTATTACAATTCAAAGTGTGATTTGGGTATGGACACAAAGCCAAACCATATCAGACTTGCAAAGTCCACCCCACTTTACTGCACCTGCAGGGCCACTTCAACAGGCTGCTTTCATCCATCTTACACACATACGTGTCTCCTGTCTTTGCTATTTTCTTATTAAAGACTTACGAGCAAAAAAAAAAAAAAAAATACCTAGAAAATATACAGTCTGTACACCATTTCCAACATCTGTTGCTAGCATTATCGTCAGTGAATACTTTCCTTTGTGATATCTGAATTTCGGATGTGTAAGTGTTTCTGTACTGAAAGATTGGGGTGTTTTTCCCACATTGAATCCAGCTGTTCAAATGACCTATGTCTCTCCTAATGGGTGTTGAATGGGTTAATCATATCTTCTATGAGATAAGTGAGTAAGCAAAGTAAACATGCATAGAAGAAATTAAAATGCAAGGCATATGATTCTATGGTTTAGCATATACAATAATATTGTAGATGTTTATAATTTTTTAAATAATATCAATATATTTCTGTATATTGGTCAGTTAATTTTTTCTTCTTTGAGGATATCAATGAAGATATCATCATCCACTTACTTGGCCACTTAACTGTGTATTTTAATTTTTCTAATTGACTCAAAACCTTTGTCATCTTTCATATATTTTCCCCGTGGCTGTCACAAACTACATTTAATTCTTCGAACATATTGCTTCATTTATCTGAGGTACTCACTTATGAAAGAGATGTTGCACTGGATTATTTATTTTTCTAAATTTTTTTGATACCATAAAATGGAACTTATAGATTCAATGCAAGTTTGATGTAACTCTACTGTAATTGCTTTGCCAGCCCAAAATAGAGTGCCCCCTTTTCTGTTATTTTTAATTTTATTTTTTAAATTGACATATAATAATTGTAGATATTTATTGGGTACATAGTGATATTGCCATACATGTAGAATATAGTGATCAGATTAAGGTAATTAACATATCCATCATCTCGAACATTTATCATTTCTTTGTGATGAAAATATTCAATATCATCTTTCTAGCTATTTGAAAATGTATATTATTCTTAACCATAGTGATCCTACAGTAGTATGGAACACGAGAACTTATTCCTTCTATCTAGCCATCATTTAGTATCCTTTAAAAAATATCTGTGTCCTACTTCCTCCAACCCACCCCACTTTTCAGTATTCTCTGTTCTTTTTACTTTTGTGAGATCAATTTTGGTTAGTTTTCACATATGAATGAGATTATGTAGTATTTAACTTTCTATTCCTGAGTTACTTCACTTAACATAATGTCCTCCAGTTCCATCCATGTTTCTGCAAATGATAGGATTTCATTCTTTCTTATGGCTCAATAATATTCCATTGTGTATATATACCACTTTTTGTTATCCATTTATCTGTTGTTGGACACCTAATTTGATTCCACATCTTGGCTATTGTGAATAGTGCCACAAAAAAAAAAAAACATGGGGATACAGATGTCTCTTCAATATATGAATTTCCTTTGGATAAATAAACAATAGTGGGATTGCAGGATGATATAGTACTCCTATTTGCAGTTTTTTGAGGAACCTCTGTCCTGCTGTCCATAGTGTCTTTACTAATTTTAATTCCTACCAACAGTATATGAATTCTCTTTTTTCCACATCTCACCAGCATTTGTTATTTTTTCATATTTTTATACTATCCATCCTAACTGGAGTTTGATGATACAGTTGTGGTTTTGATTTGCATTTATCCAGTAATTAGTAATGTTGAACTTTTTTTCTTGTATTTGTTAGCAATTTGTATGATTTTTTTTTGAAAAATATCTGTTCAGATCATTTGCCCATTTTTAAATCAGATTTTTTTTTTCCTGTTGAGATGTTTTAGTTCCTTGTGTATTCTGGATATTAATCCCCTGTTGGATGAAAATATTATAAATATTTTCTCTTGTTCTTTAGGTGGTATTTTCACTCTGTTGACTGTTCCCTTTGCTGTGCAGAAGGTTTTTAGTTAAATATAATGTAATTTGTTTATTTTTGTTTTTGTTGTCTGTGCTTTTGAGGTCTTAGGAATAATATCTTTTCTTGAGCCAATGTTCTGAAGCATTTATCCTATGTTTTCTCCTAGTAGTTTTGTAGTTTGGGGTCTTACAGTTAGGTCTTTGACCCATTTGGAGCTGATTTTTGTATAGAGGGTCTAGTTTCATTCTTCTGCAGGTGGATATCCAGTTTTCCTAGCACCATTTATTGAATAAACTGTCCTTTCCCAATGTAGGTTCTTGGTGCCTTTGTCAAAAATCAGTTGGCTGTAGATATGTGAATTAATTTCTGGATTTTCTGTTCTGTTTAACTGGTCTATGTGACTGTTTTTATGCCAGTACCATGCTGTTGTTTTTATGCCAGTACCATGCTATCTTTGAACACAGCTTTGTAGTGAATTTTGAAGTCTGGTAGTATAATGTCTACAGCTTTGATCTTTTTGCTTAGGAATGCTTTGGTAATTTGAAGTCTTTTGGGGTTCCATACACATTTTAAGATGATTTTTTCTTTTTCTATTAAGAACATATTTGGTATTTTTATAGGAATTTCATTGAATCTGTAGATTGATTTGAGTAGTATGGTTAACATACTATTTTAACAATATTAATTGTTTATCAATTTTTAACAATATTAATTTTAACAATATTAATTTTTCCAATCCATGAGCATTGGATGTTTTTCCACTTTGTTTGTATCCACTTCCATTTCTTTTATCAATGTTTCATAGATTTCCTTGTAAAAGTATTTCACTTCATTAGTTAAATTTATTCTTCAGTATTTTATTTTTATTTTTTATAGCTATTATAATTAGGATGGCCATCTTATTTTTTTCAGCTAGTTCATTGTTCATGTGTAAAAATGCTACTGAATTTTCATATTGACTTTGTATCTCACAACTTTAAGGAATTTATCAGTTCTACAATTTTTTTTGGTAGAGTCTCTCTCTCTACACACACACACACACACACACACACACACACACACGATCATATAATCTGCAAAGAGGGTCAATTTGATTTTCTCCTTTTCAGTTTGGATGCCTTTGTTTGTTTTTCTTGCCCAGTAGCTCTGACTAGGACTTCTAGTGGTATATTGAATGAGATTGGTAAGAGTGGGCATGCTTGTCTTGTTCTAGTTCCTAGGGGAAAGACTTTTAGCTTTTCCCCACTCAATATGATCTTAGTTGTGGGTTTGTCATATATGGACCTTATTGTGTTGAAACATTTTCCTTCTGTACCTAATTTATTATGAGGTTTTATCATGAAGAGATGTTGAATTTTATCAAATGCTTTTTCTGCATCTATTAAGATAACCATATGCTTTTTGTCCTTTCTTCTGCTGATGTATGTATCACATTTATTAATTTACATGTGTTGAACCATACTTTCATTCCTGGATAAATTTCACTTGATTATGGTGTAATATCTTTTTGATGTGTTGTTGGATTCAGTTCGCTAGTGTTTTGTTTAAGTTTTTGCCTCTATTTTCGTACATATTTGCCTGCAGTTTTAATTTTTTGTTTTCCTCATCTGTATTTGATATTGAGGTTATGCTGGCCTCATAGAATGACCTAGGAAGAATTTTCTCTGCCTTAATTTTGTGAAATAGTTTCAGAAGAAATTGTTTCAATTCTGCTTTAAAGGTTAGTAGAATTCGGCAGTGAAGACATCTAGTCCTGAACTTTTCTCTGTTGGAATACTTTTTAGAACTGATTCAATCTTGTTACTTGTTATTGGCCTGCTTACGTTTTCTATTTCTTCTTGATTCAATCCTGGTAGATTGTATGTATCCATTTCCTCTAGGTTTATTATTATTATTATTATTATTATTATTATTATACCTTAGGTTTTATGGTACATGTGCGCAATGTGCAGTTTAGTTACATATGTATACATGTGCCATGCTGGTGCGCTGCACCCACTAACTCGTCATCTAGCATTAGGTATATCTCCCAATGCTATCCCTCCCCCCTCCCCCCACCCTGCAACAGTCCCCGAAGTGTGATGTTCCCCTTCCTGTGTCCATGTGTTCTCATTGTTCAATTCCCACTTATGAGTGAGAATATGCGGTGTTTGGTTTTTTGTTCTTGCGATAGTTTACTGAGAATGATGATTTCCAATTTCATCCATGTCCCTACAAAGGACATGAACTCATCATTTTTTATGGCTGCATACTATTCCATGGTGTATATGTGCCACATTTTCTTAATCCAGTCTATCATTGTTGGACATTTGGGTTGGTTCCAAGTCTTTGCTATTGTGAATAATGCCGCAATAAACATACGTGTGCATGTGTCTTTACAGCAGCATGATTTATAGTCCTTTGGGTATATACCCAGTAATGGGATGGCTGGGTCAAATGGAATTTCTAGTTCTAGATCCCTGAGGAATCACCACACTGACTCCCACAAGGGTTGAACTAGTTTACAGTCCCACCAACAGTGTAAAAGTGTTCCTATTTCTCCACATCCTCTCCAGCACCTGTTGTTTCCTGACTTTTTAATGATTGCCATTCTAACTGGTGTGAGATGGTATCTCATTGTGGTTTTGATTTGCATTTCTCTGATGGCCAGTGATGGTGAGCATTTTTTCATGTGTTTTTTGGCTGAATAAATGTCTTCTTTTGAGAAGTGTCTGTTCATGTCCTTTGCCCACTTTTTGATGGGGTTCTTTGTTTTTTTTCTTGTAAATTTATTGGAGTTCATTGTAGATTCTGGATATTAGCCCTTTGTCAGATAAGTAGGTTGCGAAAATTTTCTCCCATTTTGTAGGTTGCCTGTTCACTCTGATGGTAGTTTCTTTTGCTGTGCAGAAGCTCTTTAATTTAATGAGATCCCATTTGTCAATTTTGGCTTTTGTTGCCATTGCTTTTGGTGTTTTAGACATGAAGTCCTTGCCCATGCCTATATCCTGAATGGTAATGCCTAGGTTTTCTTCTAGGGTTTTTATGGTTTTAGGTCTAACATTTAAGTCTTTAATCCATCTTGAATTGATTTTTGTATAAGGTGTAAGGAAGGGATCCAGTTTCAGCTTTCTCCATTTGGCTAGCCAGTTTTCCCAGCACCATTTATTAAATAGGGAATCCTTTCCCCATTTCTTGTTTTTCTCAGGTTTGTCAAAGATCAGATAGTTGTAGATATGTGGCATTATTTCTGATGGCTCTGTTCTGTTCCATTGATCTATATCTCTGTTTTGGTACCAGTACCATGCTGTTTTGGTTACTGTAGCCTTATATAGTTTGAAGTCAGGTAGCGTGATGCCTCCAGCTTTGTTCTTTTGGCTTAGGATTGACTTGGCGATGCAGGCTCTTTTTTGGTTCCATATGAACTTTAAAGTAGTTTTTTCCAATTCTGTGAAGAAAGTCATTGGTAGCTTGATGGGGATGGCATTGAATCTGTAAATTACCTTGGGAAGTATGGCCATTTTCACGATATTGATTCTTCCTACCCATGAGCATGGAATGTTCTTCCATTTGTTTGTATCCTCTTTTATTTCCTTGAGCAGTGGTTTGTAGTTCTCCTTGAAGAGGTCCTTCACATCCCTTGTAAGTTGGATTCCTAGGTATTTTATTCTCTTTGAAGCAATTGTGAATGGGAGTTCACTCATGATTTGGCTCTCTGTTTGTCTGTTATTGGTGTATAAGAATGCTTGTGATTTTTGTACATTGATTTTGTATCCTGAGACTTTGGTGAAGTTGCTTATCAGCTTAAGGAGATTTTGGGCTGAGACAGTGGGGTTTTCTAGATATACAATCATGTCGTCTGCAGACAGGGACAATTTGACTTCCTCTTTTCCTAATTGAATACCCTTGATTTCCTTCTCCTGCCTAATTGCCCTGGCCAGAACTTCCAACACTATGTTGAATAGAAGTGGTGAGAGAGGGCATCCCTGTCTTGTGCCAGTTTTCAAAGGGAATGCTTCCAGTTTTTGCCCATTCAGTATGATATTGGCTGTGGGTTTGTCATAGATAGCTCTTATTATTTTGAGATACGTCCCATCAATACCTAATTTATTGAGAGTTTTTAGCATGAAGAGTTGTTGAATTTTGTCAAAGGCCTTTTCTGCATCTATTGAGATAATCATGTGGTTTTTGTCTTTGGCTCTGTTTATATGCTGGATTACATTTATTGATTTGCGTATATTGAACCAGCCTTGCATCCCAGGGATGAAGCCCACTTGATCATTGTGGATAAGCTTTTTGATGTGCTGCTGGATTCTGTTTGCCAGTATCTTATTGAGGATTTTTGCATCAATGTTCATCAAGGATATTGGTCTAAAATTCTCTTTTTGGGTTGTGTCTCTGCCCGGCTTTGGTATCAGGATGATGCTGGCCTCAAAAAATGAATTAGGGAGGATTCCCTCTTTTTCTATTGATTGGAATAGTTTCAGAAGGAATGGTACCAGTTCCTCCTTGTACCTCTGGTAGAATTCAGCTGTGAACCCATCTGGTCCTGGACTTTTTTTGGTTGGTAAGCTATTGATTATTGCCACAATTTCAGCTCCTGTTATTGGTCTATTCAGAGATTCAACTCTTCCTGGTTTAGTCTTGGGAGGGTGTATGTGTTGAGGAATTTATCCATTTCTTCTAGATTTTCTAGTTTATTTGCATAGAGGTGTTTGTAGTATTCTCTGATGGTAGTTTGTATTTCTGTGGGATCTGTGGTGATATCCCCTTTATCAATTTTTATTGCATCTATTTGATTCTTCTCTCTTTTTTTCTTTATTAATCTTGCTAGTGGTCTATCAATTTTGTTGATCCTTTCAAAAAACCAGCTCCTGGATTCATTAATTTTTTGAAGGGTTTTTTGTGTCTCTATTTCCTTCAGTTATGCTCTGATTTTAGTTATTTCTTGCCTTCTGCTAGCTTTTGAATGTGTTTGCTCTCGCTTTTCTAGTTCTTTTAATTGTGATGTTAGGGTGTCAATTTTGGATCTTTCCTGCTTTCTCTTTTATGGGCATTTAGTGCTATAAATTTCCCTCTACACACTGCTTTGAATGCATCCCAGAGATTCTGGTATGTTGTGTCTTGGTTCTCGTTGGTTTCAAAGAACATCTTTATTTCTGCCTTCATTTCGTTATGTACCCAGTAGTCATTCAGGAGCAGGTTGTTCAGTTTCCATGTAGTTGAGCAGTTTTGAGTGAGATTCTTAATCCTGAGTTCTAGCTTGATTGCACTGTGATCTGAGAGATAGTTTGTTATAATTTCTGTTCTTTTACATTTATTGAGGAGAGTTTTACTTCCAAGTATGTGGTCAATTTTGGAATAGGTGTGGTGTGGTGCTGAAAAAAATGTATATTCTGTTGATTTGGGGTGGAGAGTTCTGTAGATGTCTATTAGGTCCACTTGGTGCAGAGCTGAGTTCAATTCCTGGGTATCCTTGTTGACTTTCTGTCTCATTGATCTGTCTAATGTTGATGGTGGGGTGTTAAAGTCTCCCATTATTAATGTGTGGGAGTCTAAGTCTCTTTGTAGGTCACTCAGGACTTGCTTTATGAATCTGGGTGCTCCTGTATTGGGTGCATATATATTTAGGATAGTTAGCTCTTCTTGTTGAATTGATCCCTTTACCATTATGTAATGGCCTTCTTTGTCTCTTTTGATCTTTGTTGGTTTAAAGTCTGTTTTATCAGAGACTAGGATTGCAACCCCTGCCTTTTTTTGTTTTCCATTTGCTTGGTAGATCTTCCTCCATCCTTTTATTTTGAGCCTATGTGTGTCTCTGCATGTGAGATGGGTTTCCTGAATACAGCACACTGATGGGTCTTGAGTCTTTATCCAATTTGCCAGTCTGTGTCTTTTAATTGGAGCATTTAGTCCATTTACATTTAAAGTTAATATTGTTATGTGTGAATTTGATCCTGTCATTATGATGTTAGCTGGTTATTTTGCTCGTTAGTTGATGCAGTCTCTTCCTAGTCTTGATGGTCTTTACATTTTGGCATGATTTTGCAGTGGCTGGTACCAGTTGTGCCTTTCCATGTTTAGCGCTTCCTTCAGGAGCTCTTTTAGGGCGGGCCTGGTGGTGACAAAGTCTCTCAGCATTTGCTTGTCTGTGAAGTATTTTATTTCTCCTTCACTTATGAAGCTTAGTTTGGCTGGATATGAAATTCTGGGTTGAAAATTCTTTTCTTTAAGAATGTTGAATATTGGCCCCCACTCTCTTCTGGCTTGTAGGGTTTCTGCCAAGAGATCCGCTGTTAGTCTGATAGGCTTCCCTTTGAGGGTAACCCGACCTTTCTCTCTGGCTGCCCTTAACATTTTTTCCTTCATTTCAACTTTGGTGAATCTGACAATTATGTGTCTTGGAGTTGCTCTTCTCGAGGAGTATCTTTGTGGCGTTCTCTGTATTTCCTGAATCTGAATGTTGGCCTGCCTTGCTAGATTGGGGAAGTTCTCCTGGATAATATCCTGCAGAGTGTTTTCCAACTTGTTTCCATTCACCCCGTCACTTTCAGGTACACCAATCAGATGTAGATTTGGTCTTTTCACATAGTCCCACATTTCTTGGAGGCTTTGCTCATTTCTTTTTATTCTTTTTTCTCTGAACCTCCCCTCTCGCTTCATTTCATTCATTTCATCTTCCAGGGCTGATACCCTTTCTTCCATTTGATCGCATCGGCTCCTGAGGCTTCTGCATTCTTCACGTAGTTCTCGAGCCTTGGTTTTCAGCTCCATCAGCTCATTTAAGCACTTCTCTGTATTTGTTATTCTAATTATACATTCTTCTAAATCTTTTTCAAAGTTTTCAATTTCTTTGCCTTTGGTTTGAATACGCTCCCGTAGCTCAGAGTAATTTGATCATCTGAAGCCTTCTTCTCTCAGCTCGTCAAAGTCATTCTCCGTCCAGCTTTGTTCCACTGCTGGTGAGGAACTGCGTTCCTTTGGAGGAGGAGAGGTACTCTGCTTTTTAGAGTTTCCAGTTTTTCTGCTCTGTTTTTTCCCCATCTTTGTGGTTTTATCTACTTTTGGTCTTTGATGATGGTGATGTACAGATGGGTTTTTGGTGTGGATGTCCTTTCTGTTAGTTTTCCTTCTAACAGACAGGACCCTCAGCTGCAGGTCTGTTGGAGTACCCGGCCGGCCGTGTGAGGTGTCAGTCTGCCCCTGCTGGGGGGTGCCTCCTAGTTAGGCTGCTTGGGGGTCAGGGGTCAGGGACCCACTTGAGGAGGCAGTCTGCCCATTCTCAGATCTCCAGCTGCGTGCTGGGAGAACCACTGCTCTCCTCAAAGCTGTCAGACAGGGACATTTAAGTCTGCAGAGGTTACTGCTGTCTTTTTGTTTGTCTGTGCCCTGCCCCCAGAGGTAGAGCCTACAGAGGCAGGCAGGCCTCCTTGAGCTGTGGTGGGCTCCACCCAGTTTAAGCTTCCCAGCTGCTTTGTTTACCTAAGGGAGCCTGGGCAATGGCGGGCACCCCTCCCCCAGCCTCGCTGCCGACTTGCTGTTTGATCTCAGACTGCTGTGCTAGCAATCAGTGAGACTCCGTGGGCGTAGGACCCTCTGAGCCAGGTGTGGGCTATAATCTCCTGGTGCACCGTTTCCTAAGCCCATCGGAAAAGCACAGTATTCAGGTCCAGGTGCCGTCTGTCACCCCTGGAAAGGGAACTCCCTGATCCCTTGCGCTTCCTGAGTGAGGCAATGCCTTGCCCCTGCTTTGGCTGGCGCACGGTGCACTCACCCACTGACCTGCACCCACTGTCTGGCACTCCCTAGTGAGATGAACATGGTACCTCAGATGGAAATGCAGAAATCACCCGTCTTCTGCGTCGCTCACGCTGGGAGCTGTAGACCAGAGCTGTTCCTATTCGGCCATCTTGGCTCCTCCCTCCTCTAGGTTTTCAAATTTATTAGTGTGTAACTGTTCATTGAAGTTTCTAATGATCCTTTTTATTTCTGTTGTATCTATTGTGATGTTTCCATTTTGTTTCTGATTGTATTCATTTATGTCTTCTCTCTTTTTTTCTTAGTCTAGCTGTTTCTCAATTTTATTTTCTCAAAACATCAACTTTTTGTTCCATTGATTTTTTGTACTGTATTTTTAGTCTCAGTTTCATTTATTTCTGCTTTCATCTTTATTATTTATTTCCTTCTAACTTTGGGTTTGTTTTGCTCTTGCTGTGTTAGTTCCTTGAGATCATTACGTTTTTATTTCAAATCTTTCTATGTAGTGTATGCATTTAGTACTATAAACTTGGCTGTTAAAACTGCTTTTGCTGTGCCCTATAAATGTTGATATATGTTTCTATTTTTATTTGTTTCAGTGAATTTTTCAATTTTATTCTTAATTTCTTCCTTCACCCATTGGTCTTTCAGAAGCATATTGTTTAAATGCCATAGATTTGTATAGTTTTAATCTTCTACTTATTATCAATTTCTAGTTTTCATATAAGCAGTCAGAGAAGATACTTGATATAATTTTAATTTTAATTTTAAAAATGTTTTAAGATTTTTTGTGTCTAAACATATGGTTAATCCTGGAGAATGTTTCATGTGCTGATGAAAAGAATGTATTCTTCAGCTGTTCAATGAAATGTTCTCTAAATATTGAAATAGCTCTAAACATTCTCTAAATATCTGTTAGGTCCATTTGGTCAATGGTGCTATTTAGATCCCATATTTCTTTGTTGGGTTTTTGTCTAGATGGTCTGTCCAGTGCTGAGAGTAGGGTGTTAACATCCACAACTATTAATGTATTAGATCAATCTCTCTTTAGATCTAATAACAGTTGCTTTATATATCTGGGTGCTCTGGCATTAGGTATATATATGCATGTATGTGTTTACAAATTTTCTCTTATTGAATTAATCTTTTTTAGTATATGTTTTCCTTTGTCTCTTTTTACAGTTTTTCATTTGAAGTCTGATTTGTCTGATATAAGTACAGCTATTCTTGCTCACTTTTGGTTTCTGTTTGTGTGAAATCTTTTTTTTTTTTTAATCACGTCACTTTCAGTCTATGTGTCATTACAGGTTAGCGAAGTAAGTTTCCTGTAGGCAGCATATAGTTGGGTCTTTTTTAGTCAATCCAATTGGTCTATATCTTTTAAATGAGGGATTTAATTTGTTTATTTTCAAGGTTATTATTGATAAATGAGGAATTAATCCTGTCATGTTAGTGATTGTTTTCTGGTTGTTTTGTATGTCCTATGTTTCTTACTTCATCTCTTACTGTTTATTTTTGTGATTGGGTGGTTTTGTGTAGTAATAAGGTTTGACTCTTTTCTCTTTCTACGGTGTATATTGGCTCTGCCAGTGAGTTTTATAGTTTTACATGTTTTCCTGATAGTTATTGTCTTTTTCACCACCAGATGTAAAACCTATTGGACATTTCTTTTAAGGCCTATCTAGTGGTGATGAATTTCCTTAGGTTTTCCTTTCTGTAGAATACTTTTCTTTTTCATTTCGAAATGATAGCTTTGCTGGGTAGAATATTCTTGGCTGGCAGTTTTTTCTTTAAGCTTTTGAATATACCATCCCATTATCTCCTGATTTGTGAGGTTTCTCCTGGCAAATCCACTGTTAGTCTTATAGCAAATTCTTATATGTGATGATGCTTTTCTCTTGCTGTTTTTAAATTTGTTCTGTCTTTGACTTTGGACAATGTGACTGTAGTGTGCCTATGACAGGACCTGTTATGTTGAATCTATTTGGCATTATTTCAGCTTCCTGGATCTAGATGTCCATCTCTCTCTCATGACTTTGGAAGTGTTCACCTATTATTTCATTAAACATGTTTTCTACATCTTTCTGTTTTCTTCTTCTGGAATGCCCATAATACAAATGTATGTTCATTTATGCTGTCCCATTAATGGTGTCATTCTTTTCATTGTTTTCCTCTGCCTTGTTATTTCAAAAGACTTGTCTTCGGGTTCATAAATTCTGCCTTCTTCTTGTACTAGTCTATTATTGAAGCTCTTGATTCTATTTTTTTTATTTCATTTACCAAATTATTCAGCTCTAGTATTCTGTTTGGTTCTTTTTTAATAATGTCTATATCTTTGTTGGATTTCTCATTCAAATCATAAATTGTTTCCTGATTTTATTGAACTATCTGTATTCTCTTGTATCTCTCTGAGTTTCCTTATGATTATTATTTTGAATTCTTTTTCTGGCATTTTGTATATTTCTTTATTATTGGGGTATGTTACTGGAAAATTATTGTCTTCCTTTGAAGGTGTCATTTTTCCTTGCTTTTTCATGTTTATTGTTTCCTTATGTTGGTATCTATGCATCTGGTGGGACAGTTGGCTCTTCCGATTTTATGGGGTATGTTATGTAGGGAAACTTATTCATGTTGATGAGTCTTGGGGTATCAGTTTTTTAGAGTTTGTTGTATTTAGTCCCAGGTGGATACAGTAATGTAGTCTCTATGTAGTTTCTTCAGCTGTAATCTATGCTAGTGACATTTGCAAGTGTCTCACTTGCCTAAGCTGAGAGAATCTGTGGTGGTGTGACTTTGTTAAGAGTGGACTCACTGGGCTGTTTCTCAGATCAGGGACACATGTGTACACATGATGGGTCGGCTAACTTAGGGTCTGGCTCACTGGGGTTGGGGCCACAGGGCTGTTACTCTGCCTGGAAGTATGGGCATGTAGTTGCTCAGCTGCCTTCAGGTGTGTCTTCAGGGCAACCCATGTTTTATTTTTGTTTGTTTTTTTGTTTTTTTCAGGCTTGGGACCAGGCTTACAGCCACTTGGCCAGCCTAGAGGCATGTCTGTCAGGGGTGGCCTGTGGGGCTGTTTCTCATGCCCAGCACATGGCCATATGGTTTCCTCACTGGCCTGGAGTTGTGTTTGCTAGAGGTGGCCCTTGGTGTTGTTTCTCAGGCCTAGAACATGGGCACGCAGATGCTTGGTTGGTATGGGGGGCATTTCAGCCAGGGGGAGGGGAGACTCAAGAGGCTGTTCATCGAGTTGACATGGGCACAAAGCTGATCAGCTGGCCTGGCAGCATGTTTTCTGTGGAAGCCCATGGAGCTGTTTCTCAAGCCTCTGACATGGCTGTATGGTTTCTTGGCTGGCCTAGGGGCAGGCCAGCTGTTTATTGGCTCAGGGACCTTTTCTACTCAGGGGTGGACATGCACTAGTTTGGCTGGTTCAAGGGTGGGTTTGTCCTGGGTGGGACTCAGATCCTTTCCTAGATGGAAGTGCTGGGCTTGGAGGGGTTGGGTTCCATGATGTGCAGGACCAGAGTCACAGCCAATCCTTGACCCAGGCTCCACACAGCTAGGGTTGTAGAGTGTAGCCACTGGGCTTGGAATGAAGATGGAGCGCCATTGCTGCAGAGGTGCAGTGGCTACTGGCCTCCAGAGAAGGGTACACTCTAGAGGTGGCTTTGGTATCAAGACAGTGCTGTGCTGCAGCAGCTTGGCTCACAGGAGGTGGGTGGGAGTTGGGGGAGTGCATAAGTTGTTCTTCTAATTTGAAGCAATGCAACAGTATAAATTTTCAGCAGCTCTCCAAACTGGGCTCAGGGCTTATGAGAACTATGGAATTATCTTGTAGTAAATACTGTAGGTATTTACAGTGGCAGTGGGGGCTGATGAGGTTCTTCTGTTTACCTTTTTCCTGCAAAGGGAAGTTGCCCTTAGTTTTGGGCCCGTCTGATTCAGGAACAGGAGATGGAGCTGCAGAGGCCAGGTGCCTTCATGCTGTTCTCTTGGACTTCCAATTACCACAGTTGCCTCTCCACTCCCCTGCTCCACTCCAGCATTCTCTCTTTGACACTGCATTCAAATCTTCACTATTTATTTGTTGCTTTGGTTCTTTTTGGGGTGCAGATGAACTCCAGGCACTTCTAGTGAGCCATCTTGTTGACGTCACTCTCCCTTCTCTCTTTATTCATGCAAAATTAAAGAAAGTATTCATCATGTTGTTTCCTTACCTCATGGGAGCTGATTGACCACTGGAAAGAAGCAACAGAAAGAAACTGGTCCACTTAAGAAACCATTCCCAATGATTAATCACTCCTGCTAATTTCTGAGCCTGAATATATACGGCATTAAAAACTTCTATAATATACACATACATATCTGCTTCAGAGTTCAAAATAAGTTCAAAATAAATTTCTAGATTTTCCTTAGATAATTCAGGTTTATAGTAATTCAAGTTTGTAATTTTTGCCTGTGTAATTACCCTATTATCTTTCATGGACTGATTCATGAAAATCTTTAGAACACTCTAAATCTGAGAATTATGTTTTCCTTTTAAGTAACTTTCTATATTTGTTGAGCCTGGCCTGAAATTAATCTTTAATCCATCATCTAGAAATTAATTATAGCAATATCACTTCTAGGGTAGCTCCAAGAAATAGGCTTTTGAAACTCTAGAGGTAGAATTTATGAATTATGTTCTCTCAAGTTAATGCATCTGTAAAATGCCAGATAAATTTTAGGCAGTCTTAGAGTAGAAGCAATCCTGAACAAGAAGTATGTCTAGCACTTTCTCTAATTTTTCAGCTATTACAAATGATTTGTCCCAGTTTTTCCATAGTTTCAATTCCAGTAACTGACCTGTTCAGAAAAGAGGTGTTTGGCCAAGTGTCAAAATAGAATTAGCCAATTGGGATAGGGAATAAGTCAATTTAATAGTAATATGTATTCAATTATAGTGTTGATGGAATGAACAGAAAACCATCTAGAATTGTCTAAAGAATGTGACATTGCAACCAAAAATTTTGAGAGCTTTCACAAGTTGTTAAGTACTTCCTAGCCCTCCAGCTGAAATCTTCTATGCAAGCCACATAATCTCGAAGGGTTTTTTTGCTTGAATATAATGGAATTCCTGTGGAAAAGTGAGAACATCAGGTCCCTCTGGTTCCAGGTTAGAATCATAGTGCTAGAACTAAGTGGAAACTTAGTAAAAAGGAAGGAATAAAGTAGACATAAAGAGTTTTCTTCAAGCCTATTTTATGAAAAACCCCTTATACATGCTAATTAATTTAACATTCACAAAACTGTGCAGTTGTTATTAACACATTCATTTTGGGAGTAAAGGGGTTTTTACAAGGTAAGCTTTTAGGTGACTGTGTAGAGTTTAGGGACCAGGACATATTAGACTTACATTCTGACCAACAAAGATTCAGTTAAGCTGAAAGCTTCAAAATAATCATACTGGGGATGGGGGTCGTTTTCAATGCTAGAAAAAGACAGTGTGTCGAGTCCTTAGAAAGTTCCAGTCCACAGTAATCTGGTGCATAACTTTAGAAGTCTATGACTTGCCTTGAGCGCTTTTTCAGATATTTTAACTAATCTCAAACTGTTCTTTATGTTCTCAGACCTCCCTTCAACTACTATTTGTTCACCTCTGAGACAAGGTTTATAGGCCCATCCTTTGAGTAAAATAAAAGTCAGAACCTTCTCAAAAGTTTCTTGGAGGGCATAATCTCTGCTAGTACTTAGAGAATCTTTAGTTCAATCAACAGAACAAAACAGCTCTAATAAACTAAAGCTTGATTTATGCACCATGCAACTTCTATAAGAATTCCAGACAAGACTGATAATATTTTTAAGTAGTTATAAAATGAACATTCTATTAATTCATTAATTTTTATCCCAAAGGATTTATGCCTTATAGCATGTCGAATCTGGAGCATATTACTCTTGTCCCACATGTAATAGCTTTTATTGAGTTATGAATTGCTATCACATCCTTGGCTTTTAATAAAGGTTGGTAAAAGTAATGGCTAAGATTGACCATTGTTTCTTGGTTTTTCAAACTAATAAGGGAGTTAATCATATTGTCAGTATGCTAAAAAAAAAAACCTACAGAAGTAATTGACCTTACATTTCCTAACTAAAAAAGTTGTTTTTTCTTGATAAAATTTATTTCTTTTTAATTAATAATTAAGAGTTCCCTACACTTTCTTATTTCTCTCTGAGTTAAGCTGCTTAGAAGCTCAGTTATTTATGCTGAACATTTCTAGGATAATCACTTCCTTATCGCTCTCTGTTCCATATTTATAACTTTGATCTGGTATTTTTTTGCTTGTTTCATTGGTCTTCGTTTACTAAGATTCTTTTCCACTACATTCATAGGCAGAATACTTTGCCAAAATTGAATGAAAAGGAGTCTGCTATTAATCATAATATTGGGAATGTGTAATCTGTATTAGTGGGAAATGGTTGCTGGGAAAAAGGGAAGGAGAATACAAGGAAAACAGAAATAGTGTGAAGGTATAGCAGGATTAAAGTCCCACAATGGCTGCTAAGTAACCCCTTAGTCAAGCATCAGAAAAGTTCATTTTTCCTGACACATTTGAGGAAGTAAATAAACATGAAAATGTGATAGAAATAAAGCATTGAACATTTATGGATATTGATAGTACAAAACATTTGAGAATATAATAAAACTATTTGGCTTGCTGTAAATATCATATGGGAACATGATTTCCTTCTCCATTCTACTGGGTTAGTACTTTGCTTGTCAGAAATTGGATGGCAAGTTGACTTTTCAGTATTTCCGTTTAATTATCTGAACTTTGTTTCTACTTTTCTTCTTCCTGTTCCAAAGGAAATGTGGTTCAATTGAAAGAGCATGGACTTTAGAGTCAGATGTTTCTTAATTCAAATCTTGGTTATACTAATTATTTGCTCTAAGAATATTAAAAATATACTTAACTTTTCTTAGTCTAGGTTTCTCATCTCTTAAATAAATGTAACAGTATCTATATGGTACCTTTGGGTGATAAATACATAATATTGTATATAAAACATTCAACCTGGAGCCTGACAAATAATAAATTATTAAAGGTATTAGGGATAAGTAGCATAAAAATACTCCTATAGCGTGAGGCTACCTTTGTTGTTCAGGATTAAAAAAAAACAATCTTTAACAACTTACCTACATATTTTACTCTTAAGTCTGTCTCCCAGTAATTGTGATAAATGCGTGGGTTCTAAACAACACGTTGAATATAATGATAGTTATTTGTTGAGTACTTAATATGAGTGATGCCTTAAGCATATTACTTTATATACATTTTCTTCTTTTACCTCCCATACTTACTTTATGAAAAAAAGTGTTATCCCAATTTTACATATATAAAAACTGATATTTGATACTGGTAAAGATATTTTGCTATAACAACTCATATGTGCTCAAGTATCCAATTCAGTGTAAATTAGAGCTTTCCTGGAAAGCAATTCATCAATAGGTGTAAAGAACCTAACATTCATAATCTGTAACTCAGTAACATTATTTCTAAAAATACAACTTTAAGAAAGTAACCAAGAACAAAGCCAACAGAGATGCAGGTTTAAGGATGTTTAT
Organism: Pongo pygmaeus; assembly: GCF_028885625.2. Classification (NCBI taxonomy): domain Eukaryota; kingdom Metazoa; phylum Chordata; class Mammalia; order Primates; family Hominidae; genus Pongo; species Pongo pygmaeus. Next base: position 47,725,150 of record NC_072390.2, on the reverse strand, counting down.
TAACAGTTAAACGTAACAGCCACTGAAAACACGGTTCATGAGGTCAACAATAATTATTTATTTTGTATACACTGCTGCATTCCAGTGCTTAAACAGTGCTTATACAGATACTCAATAAATGTTTATGGAAACCATGAATATATACTAGTAACATATAGGAAATTTTAAATATACAAATTTCTCAATAATAGAATAGTGTTTAAATATATGAGTATTAAGATAAATTATAAATTCATTCAATGTAGAATTTTTAAAAATTAATGAGACTTCTGCTTTTGTAGTAGATGAGAAAGATCTTGTTAGACTGACTCTACCAGAGATAATAACTTTAAATTCAGGACCTAAAAAAGAAATGACACCAAAAAGTCAAAACGTGTATCTGTGGATTTGAATATTTGTATTATTTCTTTTTGTAATTTAAAATATTTCACCAAAAACACATATACTTTTGTACAAAAAGAAAGATAAAATAGTGTCATGTCCTATTTTCAGATAGAACCAGGTTGGGCTGCCACCTATACTTTCTGTTAGGGTCCTGGCCACCAAAATGTTTCCTAATAATGCACAACCATAGCCAGAAATACCTGGTCCCACTAATTCAGTCCAGCCCATAGTCACTTAAACATATCTCAAATTTTGCTTTAAGATTGTAATTCTTTAGAGTATCCATCTTCCTTTCCTGATCTCAAACCTTACATAAATTCTCTAACTTTGCTCTTAGTGCTTCTCTGTCACTGGAAATTAAACTGAAGCCATTTCTTTGATTCTGATGTTAGATCTGTTTATGTAGTGTTGCTCCCTTTTTCTCTTTGAATGTGGGTTTCCGGACTCAGTATTGACTGTTCATCCTCCTTTCAGCTATCTTTTGTCCTAGTACAGGAATCTATTCCAGCAGTGTAGCTCTCTGCTGCCACCTTCTGGTTTGTGACTGCTAAAACCAGGCTGCCGGTCAAAGGTGACTATTGAATGTGCCCTCTTTCCAGCTGCTGAGATATTGTCACTTCCTTTGCTCCAGGCTTCTTCCAAGCTCTTCAAAGTGATCCTTTGATCTCTTTTATTCCTTTTCTCCAAAACCAGAATTGAGTTGTTGTGACAGAGACCTTATGACCTGCAAAGCTTAAAATATTTACTATCTGGCCCTTTACAAAAAAAGTTTGCCATCTCTGTTCTAAAGAACACAGGAATAGCAAACGTAGGCAGCAGCCAGTGCCTGGAGGGCTGAGAGAAAGCACCCTAAGAAGGAACAAGCATGGAAGAGGCTGCTTTCTCCCAAGCAGAGTGAAGCTTTATTGGAGAGGGTAGGGTTGTGTCTCAACACAGGGTTCAGCAGCAGCTATCTGCGAGTTGCTGAAGAGACTTGATGGAGGTGGAATGGAGTTTGTGGGCAGAGAACCTCCCCACACACCAGCTGGTGGCAGTTCTGCAGGAGAATGGAGAAAATAGCAATGGTCCACTGGAACAAGGAACCAGGACACAGGGCCCCTTGCTGCTGCAGCTCTGCCTGCCTGTCCCCTGCCCTCTGTTGATAAACCCTAGCTTTACTCCAAAAGTAAAACTGCAAAAGGAAACTGCTCACAGGATCCACCTCCATTATCACAGATCAGAGTTAAAAACAGTAGATTTGGAGCTAAGAGGCAATAATTAGATAATGAGCACAAATGCATAGTCTACATGCAAATTTCTCTATTTCAATTGGTTGGTATATTTCATTGAGCCCCATGCGTTGTATTTATCTGTTATAACTTTTGAGTCTCTTTTAATCTTAAAAAGTCTCTACATTTTTTTAAAAAGTTGTCTTTCACTACGTTACATTTTTGTCTAGGCCAGTTACTTTGCAGGATTTCTCTCAATATGGATTTATCCTTTTGTTTCTTCATAATTAGATACAAGTTAAACACATCTGGGAGGAATATAACATAATTATAATATATAATATTGTGTCCACAAGCACATGGTCTATGTTTGTCTCATCAGTGATATTAAGTTTGATCAGTTGGTTAAAGTTATGGTCAAGAAATGTATTCATTTCCCCATTGTAATTAATAAGTAATCAATTGAGTGATATTTAAGAATACATGGCTATTTTTTCCCAACACATTTCACCCAGTGGATTTAGAATCTATCAGTGATCCTTAGTAGAATCCATTATTGGAATAGTTGCTAAGTGGCAATTTTTCTGGGCTTTTGTTCCCTTTACAATGAATTGGCAATTTGAAGAACTTTAATGTTTAGCACAAGCTGGGCCACAGGCCACGTTTCTGGAGAAGGCAGTCTTCCTTCAGTGCTTTTTCAGGTATTTATACTTTAGGAATATATGTTGCATGCAATCCTAAGTCAGAATCAACCTCACTGTCTTTTCTACCACCTCTCCCATCTCTCCACATCTCAGGAAAAACATCTCAAAGGCCTTGTTGTATCATCCATCTTAAAGATGCTATATATAAATGTGATTGTGACATTGTAATGGGCCCTGAGCTTCTCCTCATATAAAGATTTTTTTAAAAAATCTTTTTTTTAATTTGAAAGAATCTGGAACTTTTACAGTTTAATTCCCCAACCTAGAGATCAAAAGCAAGCTTGTTTGTTAATCATAAACCCATTTGCTCAATAAATTATTCATTTGGCAAATATTATATAACAGACAAAGTGCTAGCAGCCAAGGAGATAGAGGAGGGAGCTTACTGTGAAGAGCTGTAGAATGTGTCCAGGCTCTAGTGGCAGGCAGTCCTGGTGCTGATACATGTTTGAAGACTGGTCCTGTGACAAATTCCATGACCTTAGACCTCAGTTTTATCATATTTGAAAGTGGATAATAGCTATTTCACTAATGGATATGATAATTAACTTACACACACACACACACATGCAGCCTCTGAGATAATGTGGTTCCACTTGCAGTTTTTCAGCTTTACCATGATGTGAAAGTGATTCATATTTAGTGGAGACCATACTTTGAGCACTCATACAGCCATTCTGTTTTTCCCTCTCAGTATGGCATTCAGTAAATTGCATGAGCTATTCAACATGTTATTATAAAATAGCCTTAGGTTAGAGGATTTTGCCCAATGTAGGCAATCAGTATTTCACTAAGCAGACCACACTATAGTTCTTGTGACAATTTTCCTCTTGGTAATTTGAACTCATTTAACCCTGGCTTTTTCTCAGCAGCTACATAATTCATGTTGAATAATGAAAGGTAGTATCTCCCCAGGAGCCCATAAGTTTCTAGCAGATTTCATTTTAGAAACAACTATGGCATCACTAGCTAATTGGAACCCTTTCACCCAAAGTCTTGGTTCTTCAATCTTAACTATAGGTGGCTAAGATTCAGAATTCAAAGAAGTGTCCCATTTGCCTGGAAAGCCTCATGTTAAAGGAGGCCCTACAAGAAAAGGGGCATATGAGAGTCAGAAGGCTCTACATTAAATATTCCTATAACTTTGAGGGTTCCTACATATCTGGGTGTCACTGAGATGCTCTCTGTCACATTGTGTAAATTAGTATCCTGGTTCCATCAATTGCCAGTTTTGTGTGCTTGGTCAATTTATGTAATCTTTCTGTCAGTTTTCCTATGTGCAAAAGGGACAATCATAACTATTTTATAGATTTCATTGTAAAGTTAAGACAAGATAATTCTACCAGAAAGCATATAATGTATCTTAGCCATCATTACTAGAAGTAGTAAAAATGGTAGTTTTATCATTGAGGGAACCCATGGCATTTATATTGTTATGTGAATGTAACTGCCCATATTCTCCTTCAGGAATCTTCTCAGTCACTTTGCTTAAGGTCATTCCCGTTGCTGGGGTAGCTCACATTTAATGACCAATAAAAATAGAATGATAGCCTTGCTACCTTAGTCCAACTTGGGGCAAATCTGATGATCCGTTATTGCTCATGGTTTGCTGTGGGGTTGATCGAGGTTCTTGTTGGGGTTGTATTGCAGCTCAGCCTATGTCTCTGTCCAATCCTGCTTCATTCCTCTCCTGTCCACAGGAGTTGATTCCAAATATGCTCCTTAATAAGTATCCTATACACTAAACTTAACTCTAGAGTCAGCTTTACAGGGAACAATGCCTGTGATAATAGGATGGGAAAACAAATAAATCCACTCTCTCAGATGTTGGACCTGTAATCTAAGGCCTTTGACCATCAGAACTCTCCCTATATCAGTCTTTGGGGTACTCTATGGTGTTTTGGAAGTATTCAGTAGTTCTCTCAGAAACGGTCTAGCCTCCTGGCATTTTCCCAGTGCTTTGGGTAGACGATTTTCTGTAAAGAGGACAGTCTCATAGGAAGGCCTTGAGCATCTGCCTGGAAACACTCCCTGTGGCGTTGGCTCTTGTGTTAAGTATGCAATTGGCAGCCCAGCCAGTGATAAATACTTTCTCTCCTGGTGACTGGTCATTTAATCTGGCTGTCTGGATCACAGAGGTTTGGGGGCATGGTAGAAAACGGAGCTTGGTAAAGTTCTTTGAGATGCTAGACAGAAGCTCCAGATGTTTTGCCCATGCAGTGTACAAATTTGTCCACTGGTAACAGGCTGAGTTGGTTTTGTACACAGATTTCAAATGTAGTATCTTTGTTCTTTTCAGAGAAATACAAGTGTCTTATTCTTGCAGCTTCAGACTTCTTATCTATTTAAATTTCTCATATACTGCCTGCAGTTCTTTCCAAGCCATACATCCACAAATTCTTTTCAAACAATATTAATTTCTCCAATTTAAGTGACTTGAATTCATTTCAATAATAACTTGCTTTCTCACTAGTTGACAATTAAAAAAACAAACAAAAAAGCTTCAAAGAATGAATGGATGAGTGAATATTAAGGAAACACAAATGAATCAATCCATATTGTAGCCAGAATGATCTAAAACACACACTTTGCTTACCATTCTTCACTAATTTTATTATGTACCTGGAAGGTTTTGCATAATCTAAGAGTTGCTGGTTTCTTCAGCTTCTCCTCATTCACCAAGTCTTTTCTCCAACACATGAAACACAACAAAAGCACACATGCCCATACATACATATTTTTCAATTAGTTTCAGACAAAGGTCAAATCTAGCTATTTTGGAATATGATATATTTTTCTCCAGTCTACAAAGCCATTTTAAATTTTGTTCCATTTCTATTAAATAATAAACAAACTGAAAAACTGTGCTGTATCTGCTATCATGTTAGAAGAGATTGCTAATTTATTTAAAATTATCAAAATGTATTGTTGCATAAATTCATTTTAGATGTAGATATATCCTTAAGTAAAATGATATATCAAAGTTACTGGTTTATTTACCACCTTCATGTTTCCTTCTTTGGAATTATTCTTTTGCTTGAGGTGAACATAATTTTGCTGGTTTGCTATATTGAGTAGAGGAAGTGTTAGAGCAGAGGCCTACTGGCTTGTTTCTTTGTATTGTCTCTATAGACTCTGGGATATGATGAGGGATTCAGTATTGAAGTAGGGGTATCAGAGACATTTCTGAATTTTTATTGTTCCTCCTTGAAAAACTATGTATATATATATATATATATATATATAGTTTATATATATAGTTTATATATATGTTTACATATATATAGTATATATATATATAAACACACACACATACTTATATCTTTTGAATCTGGAGGACAGCCTAAATCCCAGCCAACTCCTCCCTCAAATCAGGGGTTCCAAGATGTAATTTTAAGACAGAAGGAACCTTATGAACTACTTCCAGTTCTGGTTTTGTGTGATAATTTAAAGCAAGTCTATGAACAATTTACAACAATTTTTCCAGGTAGCAAAGAAAAGATTTTTCCAAATTTTTCCCCTACAAACTTGAAAGGTATGATTTAAAAAAAAAAAAAAAAAAAGGAATTGTTGTAGCTAAATGGAGAGTCTGCTCTTATTTTGCACACTTCACACTTGACTCACATCTATCTTGTTTTGAAAGTTGATTGTGTTTATTCCAGAAAGTAATATTAAAAACAAACTGATAGTTTTTAAAAGGAGAAATTGATGACTACCTTGTTTCACTTTCTCATTACTTTGAATTTTTAAGTTTAGGACTATAAAATGCAAACTGAAAAGATTGAAATTTTGTAGTCTAATTCCTGGTGCTGTACTACTTAATTACTTTACCTCGAATAACACCAGGATTTTAAAAATACATATAATAAATTATAAGTAATATTTTACTCTATATTGAAACATTAAAAATGTATCTTATATTAGCAATTGTTTTTAAACATGTTTTTGATGTTTTATGAAGAAAATCCTCATTTTAAAAATTTCCTAACTTATAGGGTAGAGAAGAATTCCTGAAAAAACTCACTCAAGGTGAAGTGGCTGCTGGAATGGTGCTTCAGGTAATACTAATTTGGTTTTAATATTTTATTCTTCCTTTAATTTGCATTTTACTTAGCATTTTAAATTTGCCGTAATGAGGCATCTTGTCACTACTTGGTTTGCAAGCCAGCAGTTTTCTCTCCTTAGCTGATGACAGTTGCCCTCTGTGTACAACCAGCAGTGTCTGATCATGCATAAAGAAATTGACCTCCCATACACATATCTCATTTTGTGGCTTAATGGGAATTTCTGCCAGTCTAGTAAAAGGGCAGTGGGATCTTATTTTTAAGTGTCTGACTCTTTAGTTTGCTTTGTGATGATGTTATGTTTTCTTTACTCTTAGTGTCTTTCACTTGGATTTCTTTATTTAACCCTGAAAGAAAAATATGCTATGATACTTCCATATAAAGATTTTGAAAATAAGGCATGTAAGCTGGCAAAATCAACTTGAATTTTTAAAATCTTTATCTACCACCTGCATATCCTTTGGAATCCAGATTGGGTTTTTTGATCCATGCCATGTTTCTAGAATGCCTCCCCTTTAGAAATACATACGTATTTGAAATTAGTGTTATTATTATAAGAAAAAAAAACAAGAGTCAAAACAGTTTCAGTGTTTTTGTTTGTTGGTGGGTTTCTGTTTTGTTTTATTGAGAAAGAGTCTTGCTCTGTCGCCAGGCTGGAGTGCAGTGGCGCGATCTTGGCACGCCACAACCTGCCTCCCAGGTTCAAGTGATTCTCCTGCCTCAGCCTCCTGAGTAGCTGGGATTACGGCTAATTTTGTATTTTTAGTAGAGACAGGGTTTCTCCATTTTGGTCAGCCTGGTCTCGAACTCCTGACCTCAGGTGGTCCACCTGCCTCAGTCTCCCAAAGTGCTGGGATTACAGGCATGAGCCACCATGCCCTGCCCAAACAGTGTTTTTTGAGATGATCTACACCTCTGCTTCTCTTCGAAGCAAACCTAAATTTTGTAATTTTTTTTCTGTTATGAAATTTGGCATTTTCAAACATAGAAGCAGTGTTTGCTTCTATATGTTTCAAAACACTAAATTTCCTAATTTATTTCCATACATGTTTTATTTCTAAGTGTCTAACTGGAAAGACCTGTTAGTTGGTTTTGTCTTATATTACAGTACTTGCATATATTCCAGGATGTGTTATTAGTGTTCTCTAACTTGGTGTCCTCCAATCCTTACTTAAGAATGATTGATTTTGACATTTTGGGCTGGGAAATATTTTTTTAAATGTTTGATTTTTATTGTCTATTAAAGTGTTTCTCTCATTCCTTCTAACAATAACTGTGTTATCTTTAAATATACTACATTCGGCAGGGTGTGGTGGTTCATGCCTGTAATCCCAGCACTTTGGGAGGCCAAGGCGGGTGGATCGCTTGAGGTCAGCCTTTCAAGACCAGCCTGGCCAACATGGCAAAACCCCTTCTCTATTAAAAATACAAAAATTAGCCGGATATGGTACACGCCTGTAATTCCAGCTACTGAGAAGGCTGTGGCAGAAGAATCGCTTGTACTTGGGAGGTAGAGGTTGCAGTGAACAGAGATGATGCCAGTGAACTCCAGGCTGAGTGACAGAGCACGACTCTGCCTCAAAAAATAAAAAAAAAGTATAATATTATATTATATTATATTATATTATATACATGAGACTTTTGGATATTATAATAAATGTAATATATGTAATATATATTACATTCATATCCATTTTTTACAGTGACATTTATTGCATTATTTGATTTTCAAATAAAAACAAATATTACTGCCTGTCACTGAATAAGAGGCTCAATAAATGTTTAAGTTAATAACTGAATGAATTATTTAAAATCTTTGCTGGCAGAAAAAACTATATTCCATTTACGAAGTCCAGGCACTTGAGCGGAAAGAGCTTCTAAAAAATAGAGCAATATGTGCCATATCACTGGCAGAACTACAGGAACCTCTGCTTCAACTAGAAGATGAAGCTGAAAGAATCAGAACTCTCTACAAAGAACATTCTGTTGTAAGTATTTAATTAATCCAAAAATTAATGTGCAGAAATATATACGTTAGTAAGTTACGCATGTGATTTTACATTATTATTTGGAAAATTATGATTTCACATAGGGGCAAACTAAGTAACTATTTCAGGACCACACAACTTGATCTGCAGTGAAACTCTATAGCAAGACCATTAATGCTATTATCTAGAACCCCATAGTCTTAGAGGGTACTTGGGAAAAGCAGGTTTCAAGTGCATGAGTAGTGACTTATCTGGTGTGAACATTCATTATGTTAAACTTAATTCAAAGTCTTCACTCCTTCTTAATGAAATGCTAAAGTTGTGCTTATTTGCATGTAAAATGTAAGGGATCCTGACATTTTCATGGTAAATTTTTGATGCATGTAGATGTTTAGACAGCTAGGATGAAAAATAAAGCAAATGTTGATAAAATATTTTCAAAATTACAAGTTTATGGCAGTAACTGATATCAGTAGCCCTTCCCAAAGAAAAATTTAGTCGAAAAACATGTATTAATCCTGTCATTAGTCTTTTGGAGAACTAGAGGGTGTGGCGAGTTATACATTCTTGTCCTTCCCTGCAGGGAGGCCATACATATATTTATTCGAGCCATTTTGGCACCAGAACTTTTTTTCCTTTGCAAATAATAATGTAACTTTATTTTTTTAGTCTTTGATAATTTTCAAAATGTCTTTATTTCTTAAAATTGTGATTTAAAAAGTGTTTCTTTTTGAAAAGTTTATTTTGAGCTTCAAAGCCTTCCTATGAAATAGGCAAGAGGGAGTTTACTGGTATCAAAGACTTGAGAAAACTTGTGCTTAAAGAGCCTGAGCAACGTGTATAAGGTTGTGAAGCATGGAAACAACAAATTCCGAGTACCACTATATTTAGGGCTTCTAAATGCTATCATCATGCTCCTGCAAAGAATGTATAACCAGTACAAACATCTAGTGGGATAAATGATTTTAATGATGGCTCCCCCTTACCTTAATGATAGAAATTTATTAATTGCATCAAAAGCCTAAGTGAGGTTGTCTGAGTACAATAATGAATTCCAGAAAAGATTAATGATCTTTGTTTCCTGTTATTTTATAACAGCCATGGTTTTACATCTTCTTGTAGTTCAGTAATCATTTTTGGTTTGATTATATTTTAATAGTTAATAAATTATAGGAATTAATAATTTAGCACACAGTAAGGAAGAATAAGTTTTTACATACTTTTTGGTAGTGATTGCTTACTGTTTGTATTTGGAGTTTTAGTTTTGATTAAAACAAATATTATAACAAAAATTCATAATTTCTATGTAAGCTTATTTATTTTTGTTACTTAACTAAAATTCATTAGATTTTGGCTTTCTCACATAGTGCAAATAGAATATTGAAATTTTTGGATATACAGTATATTTCTGTAATTTGTGTGTGGTGGTTCTTTCCCTCTATTTGCCAAAATAAATGCTGTTGTTATTAAAATAGTCACTTAAGTACGATTTGGCCTAAATGAGGATAATTGGGTTGCAAATGTTGCACATCTTAAAATCTGAATGTCTTCTAGATGCTTAATAATATAATTGATCAGAAAGATCTTATTAGAAGAAAGGTGGGAAAAGTGAAGAAAAAATTACGAAAAAAGGGGAAGAAAACCCTTGATGCACTAATAGAAACTGAGGTAAGAATTTAAGTTCAGAATCTAATTTTGAATTTACAGTTTATGTATGTCAGTGAAAACTATTCAAGCAAGTTTAATTCTAAATGAATGTGTCTCATTTCTTATTGGTTGTACTAAATAGGGATAAAAGCACACACACACACACACACAGTCCTTGTGTTTTCATTTACTTTCTCTTGCAGTATCTTTCTCACTGGTCTAGTTTATCAGGGACACAGCTCCTAATCAGGATAAATACAAGGAAAATTTGATACTGGATTCATGCAGAAGTCTACTGCTTTCTGTGATGGCCATGCTGTCTCCTTTTACTTGGAGATTAAAAACAAAAAAAAAAATGAAGAAGAAGAAAAGAAATAAAAAGGAAAGAAAACGAGAAAGAACAGAGGGAGAAAAGGAAGGAAAAGGGGAATTGCTATGGTCTGAATGTTTGTGTTCCCCCAAAATTCATATGTTGAAACATAATCCCCAATAAGAGGCTAGGCCAGAGGTGATTAGATTATGAGAGCTTGTTGGGATTAGTGCCCCTATAAGAGAGGCCCCAAGAATCTTGCTTGCCCCTTCTACCACATGAGTATGAAGGAAGAAGACACCATCTCTGAAGCAGAGGGGGAGGCTTCATGAGACACCAAATCTGTTGTTGCCTAGTTCTTGGATTGCTTAGCTCTAGAACTTTAAGACATACATTTCTATGGTTTATAAAGTACTCATTCTAAGGTATTTTGTTATAACAGCCTAAACAAACTAAGACAGGAAGAAAGAAAATGAAGGAAGGAAGGGAGGGAAGGAGGGAGGAAGGAAGGAAAGGAAGGAAGGAAGGAATGAAGGAAGGAAGGAAGGGAAGAAGGAAAGGAAGGAAAGAAGGAATGAAGGAAGGAAGGAAGGGAAGAAGGAAAGAAGGAAGGAAGGAGGCAGGAAGGGAGGGAGGGAAGGAAGGAAGAAAGGGAGGGAGGAAGGAAGGAAGGAAGAAGTCAAAATTAAACAATGAAAAATAGCATGATTACACTTTTGTTAAATGGCTAGAATCTTCTATTGACATATGTCTACTGTTTTAGCCCCAAATCATCAATCTGACACTCTGAAACTACAAAATATCACATTTAATATAAACATGCTTAAACTAGTGAGCATTTTCTTTTCAGATAGTGAACTTAGAATCACTAATGTAATTTAATTATTTTTATATTAATATTGTATCATATAATTTGACTATACATTTTAGTATTCCAAAAGATAACAATTTAATTTAAAAACATATACGTAATTCTTTAAATTTTAAGCCAACTACTACTAAGATGTTGTTCTTAGAAAGCATCTTCACTTAGCCAATTAAAGTCAGCTTTTTCTATTCATCTTACTATTAGTTTTGTACACAAAGCCTTTATTTAGTTGTCAGTTAAAATAAAGGATTGACTTTGCATGGTAAAATGATACTCTGTTTTGCCAGGGAAAAGACCTCCACTGGCTTTGCTTTTGATGAGGAGAGCTTAAAGCAGAAGGTTTTTAAATTATGTGATGCCCTATGGGAGTCACAGCTTACAAAAGAAGTATAGTTCAAGAGCCAAAAAATAATTTTAAAATAATTTACTTTTATTTGCATTTTATAAAGGACCCTGTGACCAGAACTGTAATGGTATCCTCATCACTCCCAAGGGACGCTCCTTGTACATACCTCTTTGCCTTTACCCCCAGTGTTCTCACACACTACAGGCACTAAGTGTCTCTCATCAATTTTCTGAAAAGTCACCCTTCCTATTTATCTCATGTCCATCTATCTGTTTCCCTCTTTTACTGAGCTGTGTAGCAAGAATATTTTAATATAGCAGTTGGGCAAAGGCAAGACTCACTTCTTCAATAGAGATGGGACTAGAGCCCAAACTCGACTGTTAGAGTCAGCTTACTTTTTAGCCAAAAGAAGGAGAGAAAAGTCAAAGAGCACTGCAAGTTTAATGCTGTTGTCTTCTGCATGAACTCAGTGCCTACTAGGTCTGTTAGGCACTATATTCACATCTTCAGGTGAAAGAGAGTGTAGCTTCTCTGAGGAAGATGACTGAGAGTGTGCGAGGCTGTGGACAGGGAGTAGACTACACCTCTTCTGAGAAAAAATGAAGTGAGTGAATTGCAGGGTTCATGGGCTATATTTGGTGTAGACTTCATAACAGTAAACAGCTCCATCCCTGTCTGGTACCCAGGGCTTTGTGGGTTTCTCTGAATAGGCAAATGCTTAAATACATTCAAGTGTACTTAAGAGAGTATCCTTGGTAGTGGCACTTCTTGCACACTAGAATTTGGGAATTAGGAGTCATAAGTGGAAGATGTGACTATTACAGCAGTGAAAAATTACTGGGTCAATTCAGAGCAGAAAAGAAAATCATTTTCCCAGCATGGGTATTGTCTTCAGCCAATGTTACCAGTAGAAGTCAGGTAGGTCAGCTACCTCTTATGAACTTCATTAATTATTATCAACATCATTTATTAATGTTGATTTCAATGTGCTGACAAAGGGCAAACACATGGCTCAGATCATTTCATTGAATTCTCACAGCAACCCTGTGAAGTACTTAGTATTGCATTTGTATAAATTAAAAGCTGAGGTTTATAGAGGTTAAATTCCCAAGTAGCAAGAATCCCCGTCTGTCCAATCTCAAAACTCATGCATGCCAATACCTACTATGTATAGTAAAATCTCATGTAATTTCTTTTAGCAGCAGTGACCAAAAAGCAAGGGCCAGTTTTGGCATAGAGAAAATAGTAAAGGCTTTGGAGTCAGAGAAATCTAGTGTTTAACCGGTCATCACCACTTAAACTAGCTGTACCATCCAGACTACTCTGGATTTTCTATTGTAAAATGGATATAACATTGATTATATTGCTACTGTGAGTCATAAAAGGCACAGTTCAAATACAATGCATAGTACAGTAATCGGTGCATTGTAACACCCACTGATTGCTCCCTTACCCCCATTGCCTTTTCTACAAAGTAGATGGGATTTGTACTCTACCAGAGAGTATTGTGTTTCTGCAGATGGGAGCAATCTACAGACCAAAACATTTGTTCCTACCTGACATCTAAATTTTACCCCTAAGTTAGTATGTATTCAGCATAAACAAATGGATGTGTGACTGGAGACTTTAGGGCTTTTTCGAAATTAGAAATATTTCCCCATGCAAGTTCTTATTGCTAACATTTCTATTTCATGAATTATTGGCTGTGGGAAAGGGGAGAAAGTCAATATTGTCTTTATTATTATTATTATTATTATTATACTTTAAGTACTAGGGTACATGTGCACAACGTGCAGGTTTGTTACATATGCATACATGTGCCATGTTGGTATGCTGCACCCATTAACTCGTCATTTAACATTAGGTATATCTCCTAATGCTATCCCTCCCTCCTCCCCCCACCCCATGACGGGCCCCAGTGTGTGATGTTCCCCACCCTGTGTCCAAGTGTTCTCATTGTTCAATTCCCACCTATGAGTGAGAACATGTGGTGTTTGGTCTTCTGTCCTTGCGATAGTTTGCTCAGAATGATGGTTTCCAGCTTCATCCATGTCCCTACAAAGGACATGAACTCATCCTTTTTATGGCTGCTTAGTATTCCATGGTGTATATGTGCCACATTTTCTTAATCCAGTCTATCATTGATGGACATTTGGGTTGGTTCCAAGTCTTTGCTATTGTGAATAGTGCCACAATAAACATATGTGTGCATGTGTCTTTATAGCAGCATGATTTATAATCCTTTGGATATATACCCAGTAATGGGACAAATGGTATTTCTAGTTCTAGATCCTTGAGGAATTGCCACACTGTCTTCCACAATGGTTGAACTAGTTTACAGTCCCACCAGCAGTGTAAAAATGTTCTTATTTCTCCACATCCTCCCCAGCACCTGTTGTTTCCTGACTTTTTAATGATTGCCATTCTAACTGGTGTGAGATGGTATCTCATTGTGGTTTTGGTTGCATTTCTCTGATGGCCAGTGATGATGAGCATTTTTTCATGTGAAGGACCTTTTCAAGGAGAACTACAAACCACTCTCAATGAAATAAAAGAGGACACAACAAATGGAAGAACATTCCATGTTCATCAATAGGAAGAATCAATATCGTGAAAATTGCCATACTGCCCAAGGTAATTTATGGATTCATTGCCATCCCCATCAAGCTACCAATGACTTTCTTCATAGAATTGGAAAAAACTCCTTTAAAGTTCATATGGAACCAAGAAAGAGCCTGCATTGCCAAGACAATCCTAAGCCAAAAGAACAAAGCTGGAGGCATCACACTACCTGACTTCAAACTATACTACAAGGATACAGTAACCAAAACAGTATGGTACTGGTACCAAAACAGAGATAGAGACCAATGGAACAGAGCAGAGCCCTCAGAAGTAGTTCCACACATCTACAACCATCTGATCTTTGACAAACCTGACAAAAACAAGAAATGGGGAAAGGATTCCCTATTTAATAAATGGTACTGGGAAAACTGGCTAACCATATGTGGAAAGCTGAAACTGGATCCCTTCCTTACACCTTATACGAAAATTAATTCAAGATGGATTAAAGACTTAAATGTTAGACCTAAAACCATAAAAACCCTAGGAAAAAACCTAGGCAATACCATTCAGGACATAGGCATTGGCAAGGACTTCATGACGAAAACACCAAAAGCAGTGGCAACAAAAGCCAAAATAGACAACTGGGATCTAATTAAACTAAAGAGCTTCTGCACAGCAAAAGAAACTACCATCAGAGTGAACAGGCAACCTACAGAATGGGAGGAAATTTTTACAATCTACCTATCTGACAAAGGGCTAATATCCAGAATCTACAAAGAACTTAAACAAATTTACAAGAAAAAATCAAACGACCCCATCAAAAAGTGGGTGAAGGATATGAACAGACGCTTCTCAAAGGAAGACATTTATGCGGCCAATATTGTTTTTAACCTGGTAATATGTCCTGTAGATGTATGTCAGATGTGGTTCCAATAGGATTTGTTGGTGGAAAGCATGTGGGCCATGAGAGAGAGGTGTCCTCATATCATTTTTTAAATGTTTGTCTTATAATGGGCCTCAAAAGAAATATAAAAAAAAGTTACAGAGAAAATAATAGATATTTGCTGCATATTTTCTGTGTGTCAGGCATTGTTTTAAGTGCACAGACATAACAGTGCATCATTTGATTTTCATGATAAGCCTATGAAGAGTGTGCTATTACCTCTATCTTACAGTTGAGAAATCTGATGCTTTGTTTCTTAATTAAGTTGTACAGTTTCACATAACTCATTAGTGGTAAAGTTGCAATTCCAACCCAGACAGTCTGACACTGAAATAGATGCTCTTAACCATTATATTGTATTGGTCATGTCACCCAAGTTTGCATACAATGAATTAAAATCAGAAATCAATGACAAAAATATAGGGCAAAAAGAAATAAAAAGTATATGCACTACTAGAAATATTTCAGAATCACATTTCTTTTATTAATTTGCTTCTGTGCTAAGAAATAACTAAAATACAAATTACCATTTATTTATACATGACCAATAATGACAAACTATATAGCAAAATTTATGACATAGGCCAATGTAGTATTTTGACATTACCAATAAATGATTTTGATTTTTAAAAAATCTAAAAATATTTAACATATTTATTAAGGGCAAAGAAGAAAAAATGAAAATTAACAGCCATGGGAATGATTAAAAGGGGTATAATTATATACACAATGAATTAAATACTACTTTGCATAGGAATTCGTTTTAAGATCTGTATCAATTGTATGATTTCTTTTTAAAATAAAATGGTGAAAACTGGTTCAAAAGAAATAAAACACAAGAATAGATCAATGATCATAGAAGAAATTTAATTTGTCCAAACTCTACCAATAAAACCAAGAATCAGTCAAGATACTTTATGAGTCTCTCTACAAATACCACTTACAGAGCATAAGAAAGCATGGAAATCTTCTAAAATCATTCTATAATGAGACTAAAACCTTGCAACCATAACCAAAAATTAACAGCGCAAGAAACAAATCCATTGGTGATCTTGCTTATGAGCATAGATGACCAGATCATAAATATATTAGCTAAATAAATTTTACAGTGTGCTAAAAGATATACTATGCAAAACAAGATTCTTTTGAAGAGGAGACTCTTCAGCTAAGACTAAGAAACGAATGATGAAATCTGATCTAAATATCAAGTTTAGGGATCGAGAGCATGCAGTACTCAGAGTGTCCATACTCACACCTGTCTACTCTCTGTCTGTGGGTTTACTTCCAGCCCCACTCAAATAACTTAATACTCCAATGGACCTACCAACAAATCCTAGTGAGTTATATTTCCACTACATTCTAGTATAAGGAGAAAAAATCCTTTTATTTATCAGTAGAAAATTTTCAGAACTTCCAGAAAAGGAAGGAAACAAAGCAGGAAGAATGTGAAAATTCAAATGCAGTACCCAGTGTTCAAAATCTTAAACAAACAGTAAGCTTTTACAGGAAAACAAATATAAAATATTAGTTGTTATTCTTGAAATCTATGAGTAAAGAAAGTATTTGGAAGCATATGGGGAAAATAGAAGATAGTGGAGGCAGAAGGAGCCATTGAGATCTGTAGAATCAGTTGGGAGAGTAACACTAATTAGCAGCCATGCTGAATGTGGGGAACAATTCAATAACAGTCAATCAGTGAGTCACTCAGTCCCATTTGAACACAAACAGTCATATAGGGATCACACAAAAATAGATGCACAATCAAATGTTCATTCTGGAATTGCACAGGCCTACCATGGAAAGAAGTGCTGGTAGTAAATATTGGCTTCTTTTGCTGGAAAGATCAGAACAATATATATATCCTTGTCCGCCTGCCAATGTACTTTGTACGTGTTTGAAAACCAGTGACGACATGTTTGCATCTTGAAATGACATGCTTATAAAGTGTGCATTTAGGTGTTTTTTTGGAAAGGGGAGCAAGTTTGTGTGGGACAGAGAGAATAAACAGTTCTATTTTTTAGAAAATTAATCAGATGTAACAGTGGAGAATATAAACCTCAGTTGTTTTTCTAGAGACAGGGTCTCACTCTGTCACCTGGGCTGGAGTGCAGTGGAGCAATCATGGCTCATTGCATCCTTGACCTCCTATACTCAAGGGATCCTCCCATCTCAGCCTCCCAAGTAGCTGGGACTACAGGTGTGAAACACTGCACCTGGCTATTTAAAAAAATTTTGGGTAGAGACCAGGTGCTTGCTTTGTTGTCCAGGTTGGTCTTGAACTCCTGGCTCTAAGTGAACTCCTGACTCCTCCTGCTTTGACTTCCCAAAGTGCTGGGATTACAGGAGTGAGCCATCAGGTGTGGCCCACTATTAACTTTTAATTGTTCACACAGCCAATGTAATTGTGTTCCTAAATAGCAGGGATTTGAAAATCCAAGTATTTAAAATAAAACACTCATGTATATATTTTTTTCAGAGTAAACACTCAGCAATTTTTAAAGACCTAGAAGCAACTAAAAGTAAGACAATAATCTTTTATGCAAAAATAAATGAATTGAATAAGGAATTAAAAGCAAAAGAGGAAGAAAAGAAAAGTTTTGATCAGACACTTGAAATATTAAAGTAAGTACTTAAACTTTATCAAAATATGAAGTGTATTAAAAATATTAATAAAAGAAATAAGATCAAATTTCCATATTTAAAATGTATTCTTAAAATGGTTCATATTTTTAATTATAATGTAGTGTAGAATATATGTGTGATGTTTGATAATTTTAGTTTATAAAAGCATAATCATAAACTGCTTTCATTCATTATTGCTTCTCTGGGTTTGTTCTTATTTGAATAACTGGAAATGTTTCTCCCTTTCCAAGGAGGATAACTTTTATTCTTTATGACATTAATAATATTCTTCATTACTTTCAGATGTATCAGTATTTATATGCCATGTTTAATAATTTATGTTTTTTCACCCAAATGTTTTTTATTAGTTTTGAGGTAAGAGTTCAGACTCAGATATTCTATAAAACCTTGTGCAATTTATTCAAATTTATCACTTCAAAAGTTTTTTATCAGTCACCTCATGAGTCAGGGATATAATTGTTCAGGGTTAGTAAGGCCTTTGGCTTGGAGAATGATCATGCTCTCAGTCTCATTGGGTATCCATAGATCCTAACCTAAAACTTATTTACTCTTCCTTTACTCATTTTGCTTCTCATTTCCTACCTTGTAAAACATTGAGAACTGGACTTGGAGGAGTATTAGAGGAACATGCATTGGCCACATTTAAGGACAACAGACTGCTTTAAATACAGAAGGCTACTACAAGCATTAGCAAAATCATAATGCTCGAGGGATAAAGTGTCAAAAAAAATTATGCCCAGCCTGTTGCCGTGCATTCTAATGGAGTCAAGTCAATGCCCCCATCAAGCATTTGTTTACCGATTATCATAGGGTAAAACTTATTTTCAACATGACAATTCAGCTTTATCTGAAAAACACTACTCATATTCACTATATTATGTGAAAAAGCAGGGAAACATATCATTTACTTTTAAAGATATTTATCCACCTTATTTAACACCTGTAAGAATATCTTGGGACTCAAAGATATAAATATAAATGCATATAACACATTAAAATTACAAAGATCTAATTCAGGAGCTGATGAAAATTTTTTCTTCAGGCTTCCTCCCATTTCAATCCTAACTTCTTCTGAAGCTGGATTATATGGCCTTTCAGACAAGAGTGGTTTCCATGTCCCAGTGAATCAGTTATCTCTCTAAACTTGACAAAACCCTGCCTTCCAACAAGAAATGGAGAAAAAGAATTAGCCAATACTGTGGAATTACTTATACAACTATTAATTAGCAGTGATGATATAGAATGTCAAATAATATTTAAAGCTACCATTGAATGACTTGCTATTGTGCCAGTACATCCTGGACAATGTGTGTACCTTGTCTCATCCAATTATTGTAGCAAATGGTTAAATTGTATCGTTTCCAATGAATGCTGAGAAACAGAGGCTCAGGGAACCTAAGATCACACTCTTAAGTAGTGGTAGAGCTCGCTTCAGCTTAGCTCCAACCTGTTCCAAGTGTGTGCTTTCAACTGACCCCCTAAAGTGGGATTACAAAGGAAGATCAGCTGTTTTATGAATAATCTACTGACATTTTCAATAAGTTCCCGTAACAAGCTACTTATTATTTATTGAGAACTCATAGTGGGCATACTGCCAGGCCCCAATAAGGACAAAGAAATGGCAAGTGGGAAAGTGTATCTTCAAGTGTCTGAAGATCTTTGCAGAGAGACAAACCTTATATAAACAAGACAATTAAAATATGGTGTTAAAAATAATGGCAATCAAAGCCATCCTTGACCCTCATTTAATTTTTATAATTGCTTCTTAACTAGAAAGTGGAAAATTAAAATCCAGACCCATAAGACTTCAAAGTCCGTTTGTTTTATCACTGTAGAAAGGAAACATTATTTTATTGCATAGATATACACGTATATAGTGTATATAAATGTCTGTGTAAATATAATTAATACAATGCTATAATTAATATAATTCAATATCAAAACAGTGTAGAGAACAAAATACATGCGGTCAAGATATATCAATGTTTTGGGGAGCAACTATGAACATTTTATCGTTTTGGTCACACTAGCTTCTTCCTGTGTGAATTTCATTGGTTCTCTCTGCTCCAAGATGTCAGTATCATTGGCTACTGATCAGACATCAGTTAATAATTTGGAACGTTTTTGGTATGAATGATGTAGAGGAAAAACCAGGGCAAGGCAGATGAAAGAGGAGAAGAACCTTATTTCCTGTAGAAGAAGAGGCTCACATCCACTAAATGTAAACAAGGTGATATGTTTTCAAATTTGCTGATAACAGCTATAATGAAGAGTGGAAAAAAATGAGTACTTAATGTTGAACTGCTGAATCAGAAAAAGGCAGGACTAGATTTGAATTCTGGTTCTGTCATTTACCAACTAGTTGAGCTTACACAAGCTAATTAATTATCCAAGTTTAGGTTCCTCAACTCTAGATGGCTATCTCATTATTATTTCATAGAGTGGTTTTTGTTGTATTAAATGGGATATTATTTAAAAGCAGAGATATTAGTTTAGTGCTTCCCAAAATATTAGTCTTGCTGCCTTTATAGCTAACTGTGCAAGTGATTTAATTTTCTATGTCAGTAGACTTGTTAACTAATGTGGATAGAATAAGACTGTGCTGAGCTTTTTCAAATATCTTATTCTGGACACTGAGTTGCTGCTCAACTTTGGCAAGCAAGTTATTGTTACCAGTATTGTTTTAACCATGTTTTGATACTTTTCTACTAGTATTGTTCCTTACATAACTACTGAGTTCACCATAAAAGTTATTTTACCTTTGCATTAGGACGTGTTTAATTGCAAATGATAAAATACAGACATGCACACACTTGCATACATACACACACCTATTCACATACCAGCTTAAACAATACAAAATGTATCATCTTATATAACAGGAAGCATAAAACAATAAAAAATGCATCATCTTACTTAACACCAGCTTAAACAATAAAAAAGGCGTCATCTTGTATAATTAGCAGGGCAAGCTGCAGGGTTGCTTGATTCAACAGCTCAACACCAGGCACTCATTTTTTTTCTCTCTCCACTATGGCTGTTGGCAGCAACTTTGAAAGCATGATGTGTAAGTCACATTTAGTGGGTATGAGCTCTTCTACATGGAATTAAGTGCTTCTCACTCATTTTCTCGAGCTATCTTGATATATCTTCTCACCCCTGGACAATGGGTCATATGCTGGTTGGACTAATCAGAATATACCTCTAGAGTTACATGCTGCTTGGAGCAGGGGTTTTCTTGAAATGCCTAGAGAACAGAAGCATGCTGGATAGGCAACCAAGAGAATCCACTGTTTTTCCATAGATTTTCTTATACCTGGATGATTTAGATGTAGCCCTGTGGAAGTAGGCCTTGGGAAAAACCAGGGAATTTTTCCAAGGCCTGTCAGCTCAAGGCTCTTCAAGATTTTTCATTTTGGTCCTTTTAAAATGTCTCCTAAATGCATTTTGAAAAATAAAATGTGAATTGATTAGTGGCACATGGAATTCTTTCTTCATAGGAACAAATTTGTAACTATGAGATTTAAAAGGGAACATGCACAAACTGTGTTCGATCATTATATGCAAGAGAAAAAAGACTGTGAAGAGAGAATCTTTGAGGAAGATCAGAGATTTAGAGTGCTCCTTGCTGTAAGACAAAAAACTCTTCGAGATACCCAAGTGAGTATTATTTTTGCATGTTTCAAAGTGAAAGAAATATAGTGATAGTCAAATTAGCAGCCAGTTTGAGACAATTTTTATCCTGAAGTAGCAAGGGTGTTGAGATTTTAAAAATAAATTTGTTAGCATAATAAACCTGTAAGTTTTCATTGTTTCTTCTAAGTAATTATTATATATTCATAGAGCATATTGTACTTTTCAGTGCATTTTATGTGTAATCTCATTTATTATCGTACTTTATTTTATTTTGAAGTCCATTAATATAAAAATATAGGCTATATTTATTCCAGAGTCCTTTTATGTTTTAATGAAGGATGTGAGAATGAGAATGGTTATCATTTGTTTCTGAATAAATATACTTTGAATGTTTACCAACCACTTTTTTGAGGAATGAAAATATGTCATGCTCTTTTCCTGTAGAAAAATTTTGCGTAATATTCTAATGGATCTATAAATTTACTTGTTTGAAACAGGGAAATTGTATTAAAAGTTCTTTTAGGCCTCAATTTTTATTAATCAAATTATATTAAGCTATACCTATAAAATGTTTGCATTCAGTTAAATGATTCCTATCCCATTTTAAATTTTGCAATAGTTTTTGTTACATTTAATTGTAATGAATTAGTACCATATTTAAAATACATTTAAAAATATTACTCATTTTTGGAAGATACAATGGGACATCTTTTCTAAGAAGCAAAAAAATTTTCTGTAGTATTTTAAAACTCTTTTCTGTGAAAGTTTTCAAAGTATATGTAGTATCATAATATATGTGCTATTTTTGATCCTCATATTTATATATTCAAATATATTTATATATTCAATTATTATATCAATATTTCAATTACTTTCCCTACTTTTTACATATCCAAAGACGTGTGAGAACTTTTTTTTAAAGACTATTAGGAACAAATGTACATTGAATGAACAAGTATGTGGGTGAAAGAACATATCTTCTTTAGTTCCATTGGTTTGTCTATAAGAAAATTATTAAGAAGAGAATAATACTTTGTTAATAACAATGCTAAGTAACATTCTTCTATTTTAAATGTGGCCATTACATTTTAGAAAAGGGTTTTCTTGACCTAAAAATATGAAAATAATTGGTGCCATCTAGTGGCAATATGTGATGCCTCTTAGAGCAGTTGCTGAAACCGATGGCTGAGTTTCAGATGTGTGAGCTACGAATGGATTGGAGGAAGCTTAGACTCCAATGCACCTCTCAAAACTAGAAGGCTTAAGTTATTTACTGATTTAAGCATTCTTCCCCACCTCACATTTTATTAGAGCAGTAGAATTAGTTATTTGAATTCAACCACATTTTCTAGTCACAGTGGTGCTGAGAACACAGTGGGGTCTCAATAATCATTTATCGACTGGCATTCCAGCACTATAATGGAACAATAATAATTAGTGAAATGGCAAAAGATGGTCAGCAGGAGAGAGATGAATAAAACATCCTCTATAACCAGCCTCTAAATTATTGAGTTTTGCATTTCTTTTCATCAAAAAGCCTGTCCCTGCCTTTCTACTCCCAACTGTACCCACCCCCAGCCACTTGGAAGCATTATATGGTCGCATGATTTTTTCTGGGCACTGATCTCTATCTGAACTTGTTTTGGTAATTCATTTATACCTGTTTTTTGTCTGCCTGTCTCCTGCCAGAATAATGTATTCTCTAAGGGGAGGGAATTTTCTTTTATGTCCTTTTCTGTATCCTAAAATCAGTACTATGTCTGGCCAGAAGTACCCAATAAATACGTGTTGAATGAATAAATAGATAACAGATGCTTTTTGGATAATTTTGCTGTCCACATGCTGCTAGTAGCAAGAAGCAGGAGCATTTCAGAAATACTGTTCAAACTCCACCAGCCTGATACTCCTGATACTTTACCAAACTCATCCTGGGTGCAGAAGCTAAATCAATCTCTCTCTCTGTGTGTGTGTTTCTCTCTCTCTTTCTCTCTCTCTCTGTCTGTCTCATTCTCTTTCTTTTCCTGATACTTCCTACTCTAGTGAAAATGGTTAAATCATCTATTGCTTTCTAGCACTTAAAGATTCTGTTAACTATGTCAACAGTGCTTGTCAGATAACCTTAAATTTATATGAAGTTGTCTCTTATCAGTTTCTTGGATAGCTCTTTGTTGTGCATTCACCTTATGTGACCAGAATCATAGAGTTTGAAGATGCGGAGTTTAGAGATTGATGTGCCTTATCATTAATGATGCTATTTATTTATGATTATGATCAGTTATTGAGTGTTAAATAGTGAAAAGACGATGTGATTTCTCATAGAAACCTGATCTCATCCCTGTTTAGGAAGTGGTAAGGGTGTAAATGTGTATGTAATAGAAAAGATCCCTGCAAAGAGAAGAGTCTCATTAAAGGCATCATTATAAATGTAATGTTACTAATCTGAGGTGTCCCTTTTGGGCAAAAGAATTGATCACAATTATGGATCATCTGTAGGGATGGTTTAATAAAATACTTCATAAAAGCCACAAGAGTTAATGGAGAATATGAGAAAACATACAATAGAATTAGAAATACAAACACTAATAAAAGTAAGAAAATATACACAAACTTCAGATAACATACAGACAGCATGGTTCTGGAGTTAAATTTGATCTCTCTTCAGTAGGCAATTCCATATCATATATCCATAAATGGTAGATTTTTTAATAATGTCATGGCATTTTTACTAACTGCCTATAATTTGCAAATGCCATTGCTTAAGATCAAATTTTCAGTGTACCATATTCATCAGAGGACTATAGCTCTCGCTAGTGATATTTGTTCTTGCTTTTGGAAAGATCTATACAAAATTGTAGGTTATATATGATATAATTTATTATGAGTTGTCCTTAGAAGACCTGCTGTATCGCCTATGTCATTTCCTTTCTCTATGTGTTCTTTCCATAGATTTGCTCTCCCCTCTATATTTTAGCTTATGAGAGAAGTACAATGAACTACACTGGAAGAACAATTTCCAGATTGAGTTCTAGTAGAGACAATCTTCCATTCCTTGTAGAATTAATTGCTTTTTATTCTGCTCCATATTTTCTACTCTCAGGAAATAACTCTTCCTCTGGCTACAGCAGTCCCAGATTTGGATATAAAATTATTTTTGACACTTTCATGTGGAAAAGTTTTAGCTTAATACACTGTTTCATTTGACCATCAGGTACTGGAATAGTAAACATTTCAAACAAATTTAATCTCTGAGATATTCTAAAGATTATCACAATTTGTATATTATTCTCCTATTGGTCACTCATCATTTCTGCATTCTCACAACTATTTCATGAGTATTACTGTATTCAAGGCAC
This sequence comes from Pongo pygmaeus, assembly GCF_028885625.2. NCBI lineage: Eukaryota > Metazoa > Chordata > Mammalia > Primates > Hominidae > Pongo > Pongo pygmaeus. The sequence goes on along the minus strand of NC_072390.2, from coordinate 47,700,494 downwards.
TCAATGTTGAATGACTGAAACCCTACACTCTGTTTTCAAGACACATCAGCAGTAAGATGGAAGATTTGAAAAACAGACTTGAATATAGTGGTCACATTCAAATTATAAATATGATGACCACATCCAAATTACAAACAGTAAATTGTGGCCTTCTCCACTGTTCTAAAAATATTAGAGATTACTTTGAGTAAAAAACATGACATATTCTGTGGTCTAAATTGTGGGAAATGAATATGTGATAAATCTGGAAACATTTAGGGGAGCTGACCAATGGATTTCCTGGGCAAGAGTAATTTGCCTTAATGACAACCTTCCTGTCTCAAAGACTATTTTACTGTAACATGAATTTTTTTTAAGCTAGGGACATGCTTTACATAATTAATATTTCTTTTAAAAGTACTTCTGATAGGATTGAGCATCAATTAATCACATATAATTATATAAATTAGGCTTATCATATTGCTTTTTAAAAGTAACTTGTTAAAATCTATCTCTGTTTGAGGAATGAACATTTTAATTTGAAGATGGGGGCAAGAGTGCTAATTTTGTATCACAGATTACCTCATGTTTTTGCACAGATCCGGTGCTTCAATCATCACAAGTACTTAACAGGAGAGAGTAGCACTAGAATATAGAGGAAGGATGGGGCATGGATTTGGGTGTTTCCTAAATATAAATTTAATAGATTTTGAGTGTTTCCTTAGAGCATTATCCATTAAACAAGGAAGAAGCTTCTCTTATTTGTAAATCTCTCTCTAGCATCATGTCACTCCTTGTGGATATGTGGCAGAATTACTGCTAATACTATATTAAAGCAATATCTATCTGAAATTTGAATAGATTTTTTATTTTCTGCATTGACAATCAGCTATCATTTTTAGCTTTTATTTTTTTAGCCACCTAGAAGCATCTATTGCAATTATTTGGCTATAGTTCAATTTTTCTAAAAATTAGTATTTTTCTTATATAGTTGTGCTAATACCCAATGAACATAGTTTAGATATTATGATTTTCTCAGGGAACATTCATTTTCCAGTGGGAATGGAAAATGAATGTTCCCTGAGAAAATCATAATGTCGCTTTTGCAATGCCTTACCTCACTGTGGAGTAACAGCAAAAATATGTGATTTTTCTCTTTTGATCAACTAAAATAATTATGTTTTCAAATATCAAATTGCATTTTTAAATATACGTTAATTGGCTATGGTTTATTAAATTTTTAGTACATTACTAGATTTAATTTACAAACATTTAATTTAGAATATCTATTGGTCTATAATTCTATTTTGTACTTTTTTAAAGATATTGGTACAGAGATTTACTACAGTTTTAAAATAAAATAGGAAGGTTTATTTAGTTCTTTTTCTATGTTAAATTGCATGGGGCATTTCAGTTCCTTAAAGATTTGATACATTCTCTCATGATACTATCAAGATATCTGAAGGGTCTGAGATTTTACCCTGGCAAGTTAACTGATTAGCCTGCCATAGTTTCACAGATGCTAGCAGAAGACATGAAACTCCAGCCTGAGAGACAAAGGACTTTATTACTACACAACAGGCAGCATGAACTGTTTCCTTTGGCTCCAAGACTCAAAGGGTGATATGAAAGTGGTCCATGTGGATGCTACATATATCAGAGGTTTTTATCACAGCTGACAAATCCTTAATGTAGGAATTTGCCAATTTTATCAGGGGGCTTCTAGCAAACTTACCCAATTTTTACCTTGGAGGAAGACATTACCTTTGCTATACAAACATCACTGAAAAGGGAGTTCTAGATAGAAGCTGTTACAAGAAGTGTATGGTGAATTCATGGTGAATTGCTCCTAACAGATACTACTGGAGCTCGGCTCTTTTCTGAAGAAAAATTTAACAATATATTCTTTTTTTTTCATTTTGAGTGATCAGTGTTTGCTAATTCCTTTTGAGTCAATGTTGAAAAGCTATATGTTTCTAGAAAAAATATTTTAACAAGATTTATGATTAATTATCATTAAGGTATATGAAATAACAATTTTTACCTCTTCTGCTTATGTAGTCATACTTCTTTTCTTGTGCGTTAGCCTTTTCTTTTTTTTACTTGATTAGCCTTGGTAAATTTTTACATTTTGTTTTTCCACATACTCTGAATTCTTATTTATAAATATTCTTTTTGTTTTTTAATTGATTAATCTTAGCTTTTTTCTTTATTATTTCCTTTGATTGACTTTCATAAGTTATTCTTTCTTTAAAGCTACTTGAGTTGTCTACTTTGGTTCATTATTTCTCATTTAGTAATTAAAAACAAATTTTTCAAATGAACAAGTATTCTCTGAATGCAATTTAGGCAATTTAAATATATAGTGATCTCATTTAATGTTTTTAGTTGCACATTGACCCAGTTACAATTTAGGGAATTTAGCTGCCTTGAGGCCTTTTTGGGGGGTGGGGGATGCAATTAATAAATAAATAGCTGACATCAATCATTATTTAAAAAACTTTTTTTATCTCCCCAGGTTGAAAGTGGAGGGTGTCAGGTGTTGTTTAAATTTATGTTAAACAGTCTGTTTAATTTGCATGGCCGAGGGCCAGGTATTGTGAGGTATGCCTGCAATCCCAACACTTTAGAAGGCCAAAGTGGGCAGATCACTTGAGCCCGGGAGTTGGAGACCAGCCTGGCAACATAGTGAAACCCTGTCACTACAAAAAGTACAAAAATTACCTGGGTGTGGTGGCATGGGCCTATAGTCCCAGCTATTTGGGAAGTGAGGTGGGAGGATCACCTGAGCCCGGGAGGTTGAGGCTGCAGAGAGCTGTGATTGTGCCACTGCATTTCAGCCTGAGTGACAGAGTGAACATGTGTCTCAAATAAATAAGTAATTGGCATGGGGTCTCCAACTTTTGCTCCATAGACAATTTCTGAGCAAATAAATCAATGAAATAATTAGTTTAATCTGTTAACTAAAATTTCACATATTCAAAGTTCTTATATTTCAGTCTACTTGATCTGTCATAGACTATTCATGGTGTATTGAATTTCCTACTTGTTTTATTTCTGTGGACTTTGCTTTATATATTTGCAGGTCTTAATATTCAGTGAATATAATAGACTATAATTATTAAATGATCTTTTGGATTGTAATTTTTTTATAAAATGGCAGCTTTCTTTTATAATATTTTAAAGTTAATACTATTAACTCCTGCTTTTCTGTGTATTACAGTACTTTAATTTTGCATTCTATTATTGACTCTTCTGACTTATTTTTTAGACGTGCCTTCTGTAAGCTTTATATAATAATATTTAGAGTGATTTTGCTTTTTCAACCCATTCTTATTTAGTGATTCATTTGTATGATAGTTTTATTGGTTCTTGCTTCTGTCATTTTAATAGTTTCTGTGATACCTTTCTGCTTTTGTCATTATTGTTATTTTTTGGTATGTATACTATTGTCATTTAATTTTATTGCTGTTAATAGAAAATGGAGACATTCCACTTTTAGTTATAGTTTTGCTTAAAGTAATTAAAGGTATTCTTAAATCTATTTTGTATTAATTGTCAAAGTCATAAATCAAAGACTTTTACCTTACTCCAACAATATGAACAATTTGGCCCCTTTTCTTCTGTTATCCTTTCTCCCTCCTTGCTTCCTGGTCATAATTAATTGTGCTAAGAATTATGGCTTTCTTATCATTAACATGCTGTTATTGTTTTTACCATGTAAATTTCCACTTTCAGAAAGTGTTTAGTCTTTTGCATTTAATTTTGTAACCATATCTTCAATAATTATTTTTATAATATTCTATATAGTAAATGGATTTTCATATTTGTTAAGAATTCTTTTAACTATAACCTCTCCCACTTCAGTGATTTTAATATCAATACATCTCTTAATTGATCAAGCCACACATTTTGGGATTTCTTTTCAGTAGGCAATTGAGTTTATACATTTTCCAAGTTGTCTTTACTCATGAACAACAAATGGTGGTATATAAATTTTTTAATGTCACAATCTCAGTCCTTAACTGTAAAAGAGAATAATTACAAGATGTGCCTTTGAGACTTCTAGTGAGAATTAAACATGTTAACATGAGCACTTAAAACAATTTTTGGTACAAAATAAGTGGACATCACATTAATAGTTTTATTGTTGTCACTATTATTTCTTTTCAAAAACTCTACAGATTTTGCTCATTCATTTATTGGTATTTTGTTTGGTTGAGAGAAACCCTGAAGGTAATTTTTTATTGCCTTTAAAGATAACCTTTCATTCCTATTTTTGTTCATTTACAGTATCAAAAAGTTGCCTTTGTATATTTTAAATTAATAATTTTTCATTTTGCTCAAAGAAATATGAAATATTTAATCTTGAACTCAGGGTTTTTAAGTTCGAGTTTGGGAAACTTTTGTTCTATTTTTGTCTTTCACTATTATTTACATTACATTTGCTTTGACTCTTTTAAAATTTGATACCACTATTCCTGGACTATATTTTGTTTTCTGTTTTCTATATAATTAAAAATCTTTTGTTTTCCTTTGTCGTGCTTAGGGAGATTTCTATTTGTGTCCTTCACATTAGTGTCAACTCTGAAGCCACTGGGATTTGAGGTTATTTGTTCAAGAAGTTAGCTTCTCCTAACTCTTACATAGACCTCATTGAAAATCCACGTTGGATAGAGTCTTAAAAGAGCTGTCATAATCTTATAGACATTTGAGAGAAGAACATTCCAGAGACAAACTATTCAGGTGGCAGCATGCCTATACGTTCAAGAAACAGTAAGGCCAACAACTAATGTAGGGCAGAGGGAGCAATGAGGAGGATGATAGGTGAGGCTAGAGAGATAATGTGAACCATTTTAAGGAATTTGACATTTACTTTGAATGAAATGGGGAAATATTTCAGGTTTTGAGCAGAGGAGTGATAAGTCCTGACTTATGTTTGAAAAGATTGACTGAGGCTACTGGGTTAAGAATCACTGAGACTGCTGGTTCAGAGAACAAGAGTGGAAATAAAAGACCACTTAGGAAAATAATAACGTCTTTATTTCCTACTTGTAAAGTTAATAATAACAGTAATAATAATAAGATAATGAAGTCAATATATTACTAAAATAATCAATGACTATGTAAATTATCTTGGCTTGTGAGTGAGTTACTAGGCATATCAATAAAGCAGAGACAAGAAAGGCAAATGCAGTTATAATTTACTACATAAGTTAAGATAAAGATAATACCTAATAAAAAAGAAAAATAATCTATGTGACAGGAAAGCAAACTTAAAAACAAAGTTAAAAGGCAGATGACTCATTGGAAAAAGAAAAATAATTGCAAAATATATGGCACCTAATATCTTTAATTTATTGAGTGCCTATAAATGAAAAAGCAATACAAAATATTCCAGAAACTATGAAAATTCAGTTCATAAGAGCAAATATGTATATTAAATTGATAAATATTTCTGATAATCTCAGGACTTGAATTAATACAACAATGATATACCTTAATATAGGAAAAGAAGAAATTATGCTAATATCCAGAGTTATAATAGCCGCATTGGAAATGTAAATTTGTCCATTCCTTCCAGATGGAAATTTTGCAATGTTTTCAAAACCTACTAAAAGAATATATGCTATGATCTACTACTATTCAACATTAAAAATATGTCCTATAAAAATGATTAGAAAACTATACAAAAATGGTTATTTAGGAATTTCCATCTAAGTGTGCTTTTATATTAGTAATGGGATACACAATAAGAGATAAGGCTGAGAATACAGGTAAAGAATATATTGGGAAGACTCAGTGAAAAGTTTACACTTAATTTGCAGGGGGAGACATGAAAACTTTTTATGGAGTGTAATGTGCTCAGAGATGAGCCGTATAGCAAGATCAATTAGAGAGCATCATACAGGATGAACTGAAATGAAATGTAGGCACTAGTTGCAGATAAAAGTCACAAAAAAGTGATTTGGTCGTCAGAGAAGTAATGAGGCACTGATGGAACAGGAATGCAGATGTAGACTCCGAGCCCAATGCCAAATCGTGTGTCATGTGAAGAAAACACTAGAAGGTAAGAGGTGGTGCCATCCTGGTTGACTGGTAACAATTTTGCTGGCATTTTCAGTACAAAGAACTTTTGATGACTGAATTTTCTTAAAAGATGACCTGTTTTTAACATAGTAGATCCTTTTTTTTTTTTTTTTTTTTTTAAGATAGAGTCTTGCTCTGTTGCCAGGCTGGAGTGCAGTGGCGTGATCTCGGCTCACTACAACCCCCGCCCCACCGGGCTCAAGCGATTCTTCTGCCTCAGCGTCCCGAGTACCTGGGATTACAGGTGCACACCACCACGCCCAGCTAATTTTTGTATTTTTAGTAGAGACGGGGTTTCACCATGTTGACCAGGATGGTCTCGATGTCTTGACCTCTTGATCGCCTGCCTCAGCCTCCCAAAGTGCTGGGATTACAGGCGTGAACCACCGCGCCCGGCCAGTAGAGACTATTTAAGTGGAAATATGTACCCAGTAATTGACCATGCAGAGGTAGAGTTTGGGATAAGGAGTAAGAATGGAGTATAAGATCTGGGAGTCAGCCACTGCGTTGATAGTTGAAACCAGGGGAACACATAAAAACCTTGAAATAAAGTAGAAAATATTTGAAGACAGAATCTGGATATGTTGCTCAATACATTATTGTTTCTCAGCTCTTTTCTATTCAGTTTGGTAAACCAGTTGGGGGCTCTGCAACGTTACTCCTTTGTCACCGGGCTCTAGTTAGGCTTTGCCAATAGGGGGCACTAGAGGGAGACTGGAAAATTTAAGGAGAAAAAAGAAACTTGTTCCTTACTGCTTGCTTCCTCTGTGGGCTTCCTTTAGCTTCCTGTCTGTGGCTCTTGTCAGCGTCTTCCTAGGGAGCAGCAGTTCCTTCCCACAGCTTCACCTTAATACATCTCACGGCTTTTGCAACGCTTGCAGAACTGATTTTTTCACATCCCACATCAAAGACATCAGAGCCAGCCAACTGAAGCCCCGCCTCTGAAGTCTCTGCTCCAGGCTGGCAGAGCCTGTTCTTTTAACCAGAGACATTAGCATCAGTCCAGAGATTTGAGTTTCAGCTCCACAGGGGCTCAAAAGTGCCAAACATTGCCAAAGTGTTGAGTTATATATTCTTAACTTTGCCATTAGGGAGAGCATCACTGATAAAAAGAGTGGCATCAGTCCATTGGTGAAAGCAGAAGATCAAATGTAAAGATGAAAGGGGCAAGTGCATGGAAAGAAATTAGAGAGGGCAGCTTTGAAATACTGTTTCAAGGGCTTTGGAAATCAAGGAATTTAAATGTTTTGTTTGCAACTTTTCAATATCGGAAATAAATATTTTTCAGCAAAAGGGAAAGAGACAAGATTGAGGAAGAGATTGTATTATATGTTGTGTGATGCAGGATTTGCTTAAATATTTGGTTTGCATTTCACTTGGTGAATGCTTTGAAGTAGAGAATAATACCTCATTCCTGTGAGCCTTCCAGGGTCTGTCACAATGTCTAGGACACAATAAATTAACAACATTTGCTGAATGGAAGTCCAAATGAAGTGATGCAACTCCTTAAATAAGTGAAAAAGTAAAATTTATATTTCAGTTTACTTTGGAAAAGATAAACTATATTGATTTTTGTTCATTCATTCACCGATTTATTTGTTCATTTTGAAGTCATGTGTTGTCAGAATCTGTGTGAGATTCTGAGCATATTACAAAGGCAACACCTGCTTTTAATTAGCCCCCCTAAGCAAAGGTGAAAAAAACAGGCACAAGCCAATTAAAATAAGGTGTAACAAGTACTTTTCTTGAATTAAGCACAGAGTTCTCTAGAACCTGGAAGAGGGGCTTGCAGGAAATCTGCAAAAAACTTGCGAAGATGAGTATTTCAGAACTAAATCTTGGAAAGTGGGAACAAGATAGCCAAGAAAAGAATACTTCAAGTAGTGAAAACATTAGGAGGAAAGGCATACAGGTGTTGAAAATCAGCATGCATTTAGGGAACTGCAGTTGGTTTATAGCGTTTGTAGATCAGATGCAGGGAGAAAGGTCCTACATATAGGTGAGAACCACGTCATGAAGGCTCTGAATGTCATACTAAGGAGTTTGTGTGCTAGGTTATGAATAATTGACCAGAAGGGTAACAAAGCTACAATTCCAGCTGAAAAACATCGCACTAAACTTCGCAGATGTTTCTGCTGGACTGCTGTTTCGCATTAGTGTCGCACTAACAGGCTATTGGTAGACTGAAACATTAATCTTGTCAGCACTTATAGCTGTTGGGAATGGCCTAAGGATGGCTCGAGATTAGGCTTAGAAGCCTCTCCCATCAAAGAACCTTGTCCCATTACACCAGTGCAATGAAGTGAAAATTTCTTTTTCTATGCATTCCATGACATAAACATGGTTCACTGTCATTGATTACATGTAATAAGTTGGAGACAGAAAAACGATATTTGATGAAGCTATACCAATGAAGAATTTAGAAGTGAAATTATAAGGTTCTAGTGAGATGAAAAAGTGAATTCCAGATATTTTGAGTTAATGTAGACAGAACTTGATGAGTCTTTGGGTGCTGATGGTGAGGGGAATTGTCCAAATATATATCAGGTTTCTGACTTTGACAACAGGAGAGTTGTGATGTCGGTATCCAAAACCAGAAACTATAAATTGAGGAATAGATTTGGAACTGGATTCAATCAAATGTATCTTTGGAGGAGCTATTTAGAGTCCAGTGCCCAATTGAAATCTGTTAACTGAATCTGAAATTCAGTTAACAAATTATGGTTGCAGAAATTATAAGCATATGCATTGCATCAGAGGCTTCAGGAAATCTTTAATAATACAGGAAACTTGGAGAAGAAATATCAAGACACAGCCCTGGTTGGGTGATTATGAGATGGAAAAGGGAGTAAGAATAGTGGCAACAAAAGACTCAGAGGTTGTAATTAAAAAACAAGGTATAGGAGTTTGAAACTTCAGAGGTGGCATCATTCCAGATGACAACAAGTTAGAATGGTGTCCATGGGTATGAATGGTTAATGGAATGTGTAATTGAAGTTAACTTGATTTGAGTAATCCCATAAATTCTAAGATTAAAATGTTGGATAAGTCATCACAATAGATACTGAAGTAAAAGAGAATGATAGGTGGAACAAGAGATAGACAGGAAGACTGAGTACCATGGGCCAAAGCCTTTGCTTTAGTGTGGAAAAATGACCAGGAGACCATTAAGTGGCAGGACAATGGGTGAGAGAAGGCAGAGTATGTTATTATTTAATCAATATAAATTCAAAACAGGAGTATTTTCACATAAGCATGGAGGAATAATGGTTTGGAAGCAATAATGGACAACTAGGTATACACTAACTGCAATTAGACCTTCTAGTATATGGGTCCCTGATAAAGTAGCAGTCTGTAATTCAGACCCAGGTTTAATTAATACAAACAGTTGTATCTAGTATTCTGAAATAAGGATAAAATATAGCTAAGCTTGTTTACCAAGAAATGGCACCTCCAAAGTTCACATTGGGGAAGGGTTTAGACTGGGATAATTGTTCAGTTCAATTAATGAATATATATTGAGTTCCTGCTACATTAAATACACCATTCTAGATACTGAGGATTGTTGCAATAAAGCACATCCCTTAACTCTGAGAAGCATATTAGCCTTACAGAGGAGAGAGAATAATAAACATCATTTTAATATGCTTTGTTAACCAGAGACAGAAACAAGAAAGAGGGACAGTGTTAAAATGCAACTTCTAAACATTGCCACCATTTCTTTTATCAGAAAAGTTTTCAAGGAGAGAAAGCGAGTTACTGGGACTACCAAGACTTGATAGATATTGCCTCACCTATACCATTACTAAAGGCATCGACAAAATATTAAGTTATTATAAGCATGTATTTATATATCAGTGTCTATCATCAAGAATTTTTACAAATCGCATAAAATGGGCTAAGCATTGCTGAACATAGCATAAGACATTTTTAAATCTTGGTTGTTCATATAATTAAAAAGACCTCCAGTTGTCCTGTCCACCTTCCTTTAAATAGTGTGAATTTTACTTGAGAGTTCTTACCTTCAAGAAGGTCACGTTGTCCTGCTTTCAGAAAAAATGAATTTAATGTTGCATAAATGAGATAGCTACAGGATTATAATGTTCATAAGCATAGATCTTAGCCTAAAGTGTTCCACCAGAGCCAGGAAATTGTTTTTAGTTACTATACGTTTCTAGTTCATTTCTATTTGTTTAAGCCTTTTAGGAGAGGTAGAGATAGGGAGATAGAGAGAGAGAGATAGACAGAGAGAGGCAAGCTAGCTCTTACTTTGTCTTTAGTGAGTTATCAGTGGTTTTCCATAGAAGTAACAGCACCAAGTGTTCCCTGTTAAAGTTAGGATTTTTGAATGTGGCCCTGATGCTCTGACAAATGTCACAAATATGACTTGCACAGTGTCCTGTGTGGAGTATTGTTAACATTACCCAGGTATCCCTCCCACTGTCTGATTTATTTGCTTATAGAGAACATGTATACCTGACTTCCTGAGGGAGCTGCATATCTCAAATTTGGGTGTCATGATAATAATAACAGTTTGAGAGAAAATGAAATAGGCTATAAAGAGAAAGGAAATGGAATATATAAACTATTGTACAGTGTCATGTTCATTTCCAGTACTATATAAAATAATGGAAATGTTTTTCAATAACCTTTGTTGATTTTTATAATGTGAAACACACTTTATGGAAAAAGACAATGAATGTACAAAGCAAAAAAAAAATTAGTAGAAATAATTTTAGCTTTTGACTCAAATCTTTGCATTATTTCCCATAAGTTTAGAGTTGAATTCTAAAGTTGTTGAAATGGAACAACTTTAAGATAAAGGATCCTTCTTTTCCCAGCTTTGGAAATTCTAAGTTGATCTTTCAGGGTTCGAGTGTAAGTATTTTTTCTTTTTGATAAAGCAATCCACTGTGGTAGGCCACAAAGGTTTCATTTTTTTAATTTTACAGTTGCAGTTGGAAAGCTTAAACTTAGAGATATTAAACAAGACTTTCTCATAATCACTCAGCTTTTAAGTTTCACACCTGGAATTATAATGGGTCCCCCTTCTACTAACCCCCATTACCCCACTACACACAAATATCCTGAAAGCCCTCAGTAAACAATAAAGCAGTAGGATATTATTACCACTCACTACAAGTGCCTAGATGCCCTTGCATTTGTCATTGTTCTTTGGCTACTAAGATCAAGTGGCTGGATGCGGTGGCTCACACCTGCAGTCTCATCACCTGGAGAGGCTAAGGCATGAGGATCGCTTGAGTCTAGGAGTTTGAGACCAGCCCAAGCAACATAGTGAACCCTCAGCATTACTGAAATTTTTAAAAATTAGCCAAGAATAGTGGCACACACCTGTAATCTCAGCTACTCAGGTGGTTGAGGCAGGAGAATCGCTTGAGCCCAGGAGATCAAGACTGCAGACAGCTATGATAGCACCACTGCGCTCCATCCTGGGTAACAGAGTGAGACCCTGTCTCAAAAAAATTAAAACGAAATGAAAAAATTAAGATAAACCAAGGGGAATTAAGGCCCAATAAAGGCCCCAAAACTTTGTGATCAAGTGACTTCTGAAGTTAAAAGGTAGACAGAATGCAAGCAATGTATCAAGTCCTTCTCAAAATGTTCATTAGTAAATCAGGCTTACCTTTACAAGGGGCACTTTACTCAGGCACATAGAACAACAACAAAAATCTCCCAATTTCAGCAGGTTCCTCTCACAACACCATAACCATTACCTGTATGGTGGGAGACAGGCAGGTGATGTATGTTGGGCAGGAAATACTATCAGAAGTTATGAGGTAATAAAATGTAGTACCATAATTTGCGCCCCTAGTTTAAAGACATTTGTATGCTCAGCTTTTGACGTCTTGGCATGTGGTAGGCCCTGTACCCATAATATCCAGAAGTTAAAAAAACTGCACAGCCAGAGAGCACAGTCCCCACCAGACTGCCCTCACTTCAGACACCAGTTGGCTACAAATTTAGGGGTCCCACAAGTACCCTCAGGTTCAATAATTTGCTAGAAAGCTCACAAAATTCAGAAAAGTGCTGTTTTTAATTAGTTTTATCATAGTAACAGAATATAAATTAAAATTAGCCAAGGGGAAACATATAGCACCGAGTCCAGGAAGGGTCTAAATACAGAGCTTCCGTTCATCCTTTGCTCCCTGGAGTCAAGGATGGTGTTACCTCCTCTCTGCCACAAGATGTGACAATACATACAGAGGACTGCCAACCAGGGAAGCCTTTGGTGTTCAGAGTTTTTACTGGAGCTCAATCACATATTGCCCCTGTGGCTGACCTTTATTCTCCAGCCCCTCCTGGAGGTCAGGATAATCGTCAGTTTTTCCAGAGGTTGGAACTGATGCTGTCGTAATTGCATCAGTTACTGATAAAAGTAATTGCCGAAATAACTTTTGCACCAACCTAATATGTGACCCAAAGTCCCCATTATAAGTTCCATTATTTGATTGTCTAGCAGCAAAGCCCCCAGACAAGTAAAGACATTCCAGAGGCCAGAGGTCATCCCAATAGGTGAGGGCAAAGGCCAGACTGCTCTTTATGTAATTCAACTCTACACAAATAATTACTCAAGAAACCAGACATTACTTAACAGCTTGAAACATGAGTCCTTACCCACATCCAGCCTCAAAGGATGCACATAAATATGTAGAATTCCATAGATCATACATTTCCAGTAGGGGAAAGGAAAATAGTAAAACATCAGTGTAGTATAAGTTATTACCATAGGACTCTGTCTAATAAATATAGAAATATAGTCTTGTGTCCTAAGAAGTTATTTAATCTGTGATCAATCATAATAGTAGATACCTGACTTTTAGGAGAGAAACTATTCAAGATACTGTTCAATAGTCTGTGGAAGGGGAAGGTATATGAGGATGACTTGAGGAAAAAATATCCATGCATCTGAATGGTAAGATTGATGGAGACATATTTACCTGGACTACAAGACACAGGAGGAGAAGCAGGCTTGGCAAGAAAAGAGCTGCAGAATGAAGTTATGTGTGTGTTGAGCTTAATGTTTGTAGGTTGTTTTTGAAATGAGGCCTAATGGACAGGTGCATATAAAAGGCTGATTCTTTCTCTCAGGTAACCAGGGTAACTTTTGTATCACTACTGGTCCTTTCTCATATCAAATTTTCTCAGTGTGGCATTACAGCTTTTTAACTTAAGGCCATGAAACCCTAGAGGTTGGTTTCAGAGATCCAAAGATTTAGGTAAAAGATCAGGTAGACAAGCAGTAGTAGATCATATAGATTCATGTGTGAATTATCTAGAGTTATATATTTTACTAAACTTTTCTTTAGTATAGATAGTTAAAATTGTATTTTTCTTTTTTTTAAATTTTCTTTCTTTTTTCTTTTTTTTTTTCTTCCCTCTCTCTTTTTTTTTTTAAGAGACAGTGCCTTGCTCTATCATTCAGGCTGGAGTACAGTGGTGCTATCATAGCTCACTGCAGCCTCAAACTCCAGGGTGATCCTTCTGCCTCAGCCTCCCAAATAGTAGTTGGGACTTACAGGTGCATACCACTGTGCCTGGCTATTTTCTCTCTCTCTCTCTTTTTTTTTTTTTTTTTTTTTTTTTTTTTTGTAGAAACAGAGTCTCATTGTATGGCCTAAGCTGGTCTCACTCTCCTGGGCTCAAGCAATTCTTCCACCTCAGTCTCTCAAAGTGCTGGGATTACAGGCATGAGCCACCATGCCAAGCCTGAAATTGTGTCTTTCATTTGCATGTAGCCAAATATCACAGAAAAAGTTAACCAGAGAAATGAGTCAAGAAGATCATCATCATATCAACTGTTGTATGAAATTGACTAGATAAATATGTAAAGATTTCATCATAGAGAGCAGAAAGACATAAAAAAAGTGATGGGAAGAAAGTACAAAAGTTCAAACAGGTCAAATGCAAAATAGAAATACAAAGTTAGTTTTATTGGATGGGGAAAAAGCGAGTGTGGTGTGTGTTCAGAAATTAGAGTTGGTGAATGTGAAGTCACTAGTATTCAGGAGTTAATTGAAGTTAAGGGTAAGCACTGACTTGCCCAAGAGATTGTGCAGAGGGATAAATATGTGTATATATTACTGGTGCTCAGGCACCACATGTCAGTACTTAACCACTTGAGCTCTCCAGTCGAATAGCTCTCAGTTCTAATCCTGACTCCAGGATTATCTATTTCATTATCTTGTTCAAATTACATAACTACTCTAAGTGGCAATTTTCTATCAAGCATATAGTTATAAAGATTATCTGAGATATTTATAAAGTATTTATTTAATTGCCTGGAAGATAGTAAGCTAGTAAGTACACAATAAACGTTAGCTTCTATATACAGAGGTTAATACATATTTACTTAGTGCTAAGGTTTGAATGTTTGTCTTCTCCAAAACTCATGTTGAAATTTAATTGCCATCATAACAGTATTAAGAGGTGGGACCTTGGAGGGTGTTCAGGCCATGAGTGCTCTGCCTTCATGGGTGGGATTAATACCATTATAAAAGGAACATATTTGGCCCCCTTTTGCCTCTGCCTGTCTGCCTTCCTCCATGTGATGATGCAGACACACAAGTGTTATCCCAGATACTTGGGAGGACTTGATCTTGTACTTCTCAGTGTCCAGAACCATAAGAAAATAAATTTCTATTGATTATATATTACCCAGTCTTAGGTATTATGTCATACAAGCACAAAACAGACTGAGACATGCAGTATGCAAATGAATGAATATACTCTGCTCTGTAAATCAAGAAAAGGTAGTATAGCCACTTAAATATAGTTTACTGTAACAGTTTTTCAATAAACTATGGCTATCTGATATATTTGGTAGTGACATTAACATTTTCAAAAAATATATTGATATAAATTAAAAGCTACTTCCTTGAACTGATCCAGAATTCTATATGAGATAAGACATTATAGAAATCACCTATAAAAATATAAAAAATGTTGCAATGTTTTGTACAATGTGGAGTTAGGAAAGTTAAATATATTTCAACCTAAAGACTTTCAAATGGAGCATTCCACAGTAAAATGTCTACTATGTGAATTCCTCTCCATATAAACATGGGTATGCACGACTCAGTTATTTGAATTATATTTAACAAAGTCATTAATTGGATAATTTTAGTTTTTTTCCTCTGCCACATCCTTGCTCAATGGCTGCCCCCTCAAAGGCTTCCTCAGACCTCCGTATTAGATTTGTCTTTTTTCTTTTGTGAGATGGAGTCTCGCTCTGTCGCCCAGGCTGCAGTGCACTGGCGCGATCTCGGCTCACTGCAAGCTCCGCCTCCCGGGTTCACGCCATTCTCCTGCCTCAGCTTCCCAAGTAGCTGCGACTACAGGCGCCCGCCATCATGCCCGGCTAATTTTTTTGTATTTTGTTTAGTAGAGACGGGGTTTCACGGTGTTAGCCAGGATGGTCTCGATCTCCTGACCTCGTGATCCGCCCGCCTCGGCCTCTTAAAGTGCTGGGATTATAGGCGTAAGCCACCGCGCCCAGCCTAGATTTGTCATTTTATTCTCTGCTTCCACTGAGTTTTAGAGAGGAATTTTTTTTTCCTCTCTTTTTTTTTTTTTTTTTTTTTGGAGACGGAGTTGTGCTCTTGTCACAAGGCTGGAGTGCAGTGGCACGATCTCGGCTCACTGCAATCTCCGCCTCCCGGGTTCAAGAGATTCTCCTGCCTCAGCCTACCAAGTAGCTGGGATTACAGGCGCCCGCCACCATGCCCGGCTAATTTTTGTATTTTTAGTAGAGACGGGGTTTCGTCATGTAGGCCAGGCTGGTCTCAAACTCCCGACCTCAGGTGATCCGCCCACCTCGGCCTCCCAAACTGCTGGGATTACAGGCGTGAGCCACCGCGCAGGGCCCATAGGGAGGATTTTACTCTTCACTGTTTATTACAATTTTCTGTTGGAAAGCCTGCCTCTGTTGTAGATTGTAATAATTGTGCAGGCAGGGACAGTGTTTTTTTCTTTTTCTCTGCTGCCTATCAGAGTGCTTTGATATAAAATTGAAAGATTAATGTCCATATCATGTATTTTTTATATTGACCATGTCTCTATTAAGTGTAAACGTGTTAGTATACCCTTTAAGTGCTGAGAAAATTCAGTTTAGTGTCTTACCCACAGACAAACCGAAGTCCTTTGTTCAGCTGCTTAATTGATCTATATCTAACGTTTTATCTTATCTAGCTGCTGCATGTATTTTTCTTTATTTTTATTGAATTCATACTATATTAAACTCTGCTATAGGAAATTACAACCAAGTTGAGGGAGACTTACATGTTAATATAACAGTTGTAGGTGACATAAGTACAATGGCCAACTGTAGGTCCATGGAGAAAGCGACTGTTTTCATGTCACCACAGTACCTACTGTATATTATTTATTTATTTAAATTCAATTTAAACAAGGTTATGAAAGCTACAGTTATGGCTAAATATAGTTTTAAACATTTATTCATTATCAGTTTCTATCATATAACAGAGCATGTGCAACTTTACCATATTTTTAATGTATTACTAATTTCTCAGTTGCCTTTGGAAATTAAGATAATCATGTTAATAAACATTAAGTAATAACTTAAATTGATGGAGTTGATAATATATCATCACTCAAAATAATTTTTACTTAAATATAGATATTTATCTCACTATATTTTTTGTCCTGACCATGGAATTTGTATTTGTCTGTCTCTCGTTTTATTTTCTTCTATCTCATATTATTCATGGAAAGAGTTTATTTGATTACTATTCAGAAGTACAGATGACAAGGCATATAAATCCAATAAATATTAAAAGACTAAAAATTAAAAATTTGAACTCTATGCATGTGAAACCTCTTCAATGCATATCTGTGAAAACTCCAATCGCCAAGTGAAATTGCTAATGTTATTAGACAGGAAAATTGATATAATATTATATATTCTTGTAGGATACATTACGTTAATAGAATCCTCAGAAAATACTTACATAGCCTGCTCTGAACCTAATTCTCTTAGTATAGAAGATAGGCAGCAAATTATTCTTATAATCCTTGAAAATAAATTCAAAGTTGAAATAAAGTAGTTATCATAAATGACTTCTTATAAAATATATGGGATAGTTTTTTTAGGACAAAATTTTCTAAAACAAACATTTGTTGACACTTTACCATGAATTAGGCATTATGTGACTTAAATAAAGATCTTGTCTCCAGTGAACTCACTATGTATTGGAGAGGCCTGATATTAAAATAATAATAATAAATATGGTAAATCCAGTAATAGATATGTGTGTAGAGTACTACTATGGTGGCATCCAACCCAAACGAGGTCAGTGAAAGAAGGAATTCTGAATGTGGTAATCTAATTTCTTAGAGTTGTGTGAGAAATAGCTAAGAATTGTGGAACTTAACAGAATAATAGATAAATGTACAAGTTTAATAGTATAATTGATACATATAATTACTGAAACCATCATGCTGACATAGTTGAATATCATGCCTTAAAAATGAGATAATATGAGCAAGTGAGAAGCAAATTGCTGATGGAGGGTAAAGTGTATTTGAATAGAAGACTGAGTATATTGCTGCACTATTGGGATGTTCATTGAAAGTAATGAGAGAGAGAAATAACAAAGAATAAGTTAAAAGATTGAAAAATAAAGGTAAGGTGACACCCAAGATTCTGGCTGATGTTTCAGAGCAGATATTTACAGGAAACACCAAACTGCAGATGTGAAGAATAATCCTCTATTATACTGAGCTTCTCCAGTATGAAAGTGAAACAGGGAATTTTATAATATTTTTCTCATTTCTAGAATTGTTCATTAGGGAGCCAGCTCTGCCTAACGTTGCATCAAATATCTACCTTGGAAATATGCAACTTATCTCAAGTTTATAACATATGTAGAATGTATAAGCTTTTTTCATTGACTGGTTTCACACTAAACACATATACTTAGAGAAAATAATTACTAGAAGTATTACCCAGAAAACAAAATTATAGAAAGGAAGAAACAACCAACTCATAAAAATTATTAAGTTATATCTATTTGTAGTCTTAGAGAAGTCTCTGCTCAATAGTGTGGACCTCATTCCTCAAATTCTGTGTAGCTGTGAAGGAATTTATATCAGTCAAGATTCAGTCTGAGAAACAGAGCCTTTTAGGAGCAGTATGGGAATAAGAGATGTGTTATAGGAATTCAACCTAATACACAATGAAATAAGCTTGAATGAAAGATCTGGAAAGAGAAACTGGAGGATTAGAAAGTCACTAATTAGTCTTCGAAATCACTAGAATAGGGGAGAAGTCTAAGCTTCCTAAAATTCTAAGAAGCCAAGTACATCCAGCCACTGAAGTAGAACCATGAAGCGGGGGCTCATGGAGAGTTCTGCAGGAAGCTACTGCTTCTAGATGTCAACTACCTTTGTTGTCCACAGCCAAGCATTGGTTGGTGAGTATAGGGCTTCTTTTAGCAGTGTCAATGGTCAGCATATGATCTGGTTGCACAGTAGAGAATAAGGGCACACTGGCATCCATTTGGTATCTCCGTATCTATCTGTCACCATATATGACCATGGTGACCATCCAAGATTAGGGCTACCACTTCAGTATGCTTTCAAAATGCCATGCAAATTCCTCATGTTTTTTCTTTTGACATACTCTAAACTGGAATCTTATTGTCAAAGGTTTTGTGAGAAACGTAGTTCCCAACTAAACCGAGCTGATAATAACATAATTCAATGCAGTCTACCCTTTTGAGCTAGACATCCACACATGCCTTTAAAAAATACGTTTTGCTTCTAAATAAAGTAAATTGCAAATACTTCTTCTGATTCTCTTGTTAAAACTAGTCTCCATACAACAAAAATATGCCAATTGCTTAGCCAAAACAGGATATACAGGTCATATCACTTTGTACATTTGGCTAAGTAACTCTCCTTGTATGCTATCCTGTAATGTAAATACCAAGATACAGGGCTAACCAGTAATACTATATCTTGTGTTAAATATTACTGGAAGTAGATGGGACAAAAATAACTTAAATATATGTAAATATATAAATATGAATACATATATAATATACAAATATATTCATGTCAAGACAAAGAAGAAATAGCCATAATTGCAATTGTTCTTGTTTCTGCAACTGGTCATCTGCCCACATGTAACTTTACAACTTTATTTATAACTTTATTCTTCTGCTGCTTATACTACTTGCCCTTAGCAAAACCCTCATCTTGTTATTGTTGCTTGTCTATGCAGATGACACAAATCTTCATTTCCATGGGGTTTGTGTTATTAGCCATCCTGTCTTTGTTATAATTTTCCATTTACTTTCATCACAGGTCATGGGAATACTAACTGATACCCCAAAGAAACTCCTGCATTTCAGACCTAGTCTCCCTTACTTGCATTAAGTAGTAGTGGCTCAATTTCTCCTTGAAAGTCATAATCAATCATCCAGGCTAGTAGACTATCACATTTTTTGCCTGTTGATTCACTGTCATCAGGATTCCAAAATGACCAGATGGAAGTTTCAACTTCAAGTTCAATCAGACGATTGCATTATCCTCTCAGGAAAATTTTCTATTATTTCTATCCCTTAATACATGAACCACTGTAGTCATTTTCTATTGCTGCCATAACAGATTTCCACAAACTAAAATGCTTAAAATAACATCCATTTAATATCTTACAGTTCTATCTGTAGAAGTCTGACAAGCTTGGTTGAAATCAAGGTGTTGGCAGACTTGCATTTCCTACTGGAAGTTCTAGTGGTGAATCTGCCTCCAAATGCATTCAGGTTGTTGGCTGAATTCAGTTCCTGTGGTTGTTAAAACTGAAGCCTCCACTTAGTTGCTGGTTATTGCCCATGGCCACTCTTAGTCCTAGAGGCCTTTTTCTGGCCCTGACGTGTGTCCCTTTACACCTTAGAACCAGCAGGTGGATCTAATTCTTCTCACCTTTGAAATCTCTCTGACCTTCTCATTTGTTTCATCTTTCCTGCTTTCCTCTTTTGCCTTCTGCTGCTGCTTTTAAGGTCTCATGTGATTTATGCTGGGCTTATTTGGATAATCCAGGATAATATCCATATTTTAAGGACATTTGATTAATTCCCTTAATTTCATTTGTTAAGTCTTTTCTCAGCAGTGCCCAGAGTAGTGTTTGAATAAACCTAAGATGGAAATCTTAGAGAGACATCTTTAAAATTTTGAGTACCATAACCACAAACCACAGACCCTATACTGATTGCTGATTTAGAGCATGTTCCACATTCTGGAGAACATTACCCTATCCTGCATGGCATTTTACCTAACTGGCACCATGACTGAGTCTACCATTTTATCACATTGTCTTTGCTGGCTTAGTGCTGTTATTTGGTCCCTACACTCCAGCATTGCTTTATCCCTATTGCATTCAGATAATTGATTTTGATGGAATATTTCCCCAGGTCACTCTTAGCCAGCAAAGAGAATAACCGAGCTCTTGAAGAATGTTGGTATTTCCTTTCCCATTGTATTTTTCAAAGCCTTGGTGAAGGGAGTATCGAACTACCCAGAAAATATAGGCAGAAGCTGTTAAGTAGATTTCACATGGTAAATCCACTTCAGGATTCTTATCTCCCTGAGACTGGCTATCTTCTTTCACATACCAAGGAAGTTCTAGCATTTCAACTTCATTTTACATTGGCCAACTTTGGGTCTTGGGTTTAGATGACTCACCACTCAAATGGAGATTCTTCTGTCTGCTCAGGAAAATACTTTGAATTCAGAACCTCTCATTAGTGCAACCATATGAATAAATTTGGCCTGATCCAGCCTTATTTCACCATAAACAAATATCTTTAGGCTAATTTCTATACATACCTAGCAAGTTTTTGTTTATACAAATTTTCAACATTTTAACATTATTTTGATGTATGTGGTGCATACCCAAAGGTCACATTTTGTATCTGATCCCTGAGTCCTCCCTGAACTTGAGTCTGGTTAAAAGCCTAGAAGGAATGAGATGTATTGAGGGTGTGTCTTAAAGAGGTCAGTATTTCTCTGAAGGGGATTGACATTAGGAAATGTCATACAAGAAGAGAGTAACTTCCTTCATCAGGAGAGAAAGGGTTGCATCTATTGCGAAAAGAGGCTACAGATGAAGATGAACTGAATGTGGAGTCATGGAGTGGAGACAAGGTGGGCCATATCATGTGGTTTGGCTCTGTGTCCCCACCCAAATCTCATCTTGATTGTAATCCCCACATGTCAAGGGAGGGACCTGATGGGAGGTGATGGATCATGGGGGTGGTTTCCCCCATGCTGTTCTCATGATAGTGAGTGAGTTCTTATGAGATCTGATGGTTTAAAAATGTTTGGCAGTTCTCTCTCTCAGTCTCTCAGTCTCTCTCTCTCTCTCTGTCTCTCTCCTGCCACCATGTAAGATGTGCCTTGTCTCCCCTTTGCTTTCCTCCATGATTGTAAGTTTCCTGAGGCCTCCCCAGCCATGCAGAACTGTGAGTCAATTAAATCGCTTACCTTTATAAATTACCCAGTCTCAGGCAGTTCTTTATAGCAGTGTGAAAATGGACTAATGCAGCATATCTGTCTGTCCATCACAACCTCTTTCTACTGCTCTCTCTGACTGCAAAGGTCTTCTAAAAGTAAGAGTCAGTGCTTCACTTCCACCTTCCAAATCTGATACCAGTTAATGTATTGGTCACTTCTAATCTAGAATTGTGGAGGGAAAGAGGTCCTGGAAAAGAGTTTCCAATTTAACAACATGAAAACAGCACAGTCTAGCAGAAGGTCCAAATCTTGGTCTCTGGGCAATCCTTTATAGGCTAGGTAGATTCACGAGGATGCGCTGAAAGAAAAAGTAACAATCTCAATACCTCAACATAAAACTAAACAAGGAAATTCAGGGAGGAGAGTTTCTCTGCTGATGAATCATCATATGGCTCCACAGACTTTAACCTCAATTATGTCCTTGTTTCTCTTTTATTAATTATGTAGAATTAGAACATTGTCACTTAAAAATAATCTTTGACTATGTTTTGGTCACTACACATGTAAGAAAATACTTTCTCAGGTTGTTAACACACATACTATGGTCAGTGCATCTGGACTACAGACAGAAGAGGTGGTCTGGGATTGGCTGACACCATACACAACTGCTAAGAGTGCTAAGTTGCTATTTAAGATTAAAATACCCGGTTTAAAATACACACACAAACATACACACTCTTTTTTACTCATGTAAGGCAGCTTATTAGATTGAAAATCAGAATAATTTCCTAGTAGAAAGAGTGATATATAATTTTAAACATTTTGAATGACCAATTCCAAGTTTTATCATGTACTATACATATTTATGTGAGTACTAAGCATCTTGAAACAGGCCTCATCAACTACATCATATGTATCTAACTTGAACATATTACAATACTTGACATATATTAGATAATAAATTATTCTTAGAGGCATGACTGAATAGATGAAATATGGAATCATTAAGGCAGATGAAAGATGGAACTCTGTAAGCCTGGAGAGATTTGTTGTTGTGGTTGGTGTTGGTGGTGTTGGTAGTGGTAGTGTAGTGGTTTTTTTTTCTTTCAAACAATACCCATTTTCTCACTCTAGAGATAGTCATTCTGGTGAACCACCAGAGCAAGAAAATAAAGTTGGAAACTACTGACCCATAGGTATTTTAAGATGATACTTTCTATGTAACATCTTCTTTAACCTTCATACAAAAAGCCCAGGTTTTCTCTGCTCTTCTTAAGGGTATTCAAGATTACCTTAAATTAAGTGGTACCAAATCAGAACTTCCCCTTTTACTAACTATATCTAAATTTCTCTTTGTGAGAAAAATTTTTGATGTGTCTTTTCTATATTTGTTTACTACGATCTCCTTGTGTAATAACCTTCTACTTTTGACTTTATTTTTATTTTTTAAAGTTCTTTTTAAAAATGTTCCAAGGGAGGTTATTTAATTTCTCAGCAGACTGTGGTTTCATACTGTAGCTAATATAAACCAGATACTAGAAAAGATAATAATACATACTGGAGTATAATGATTTAGTGTGCTTTTTCCCCTGTGTTTGCATGTTTACAAAGATTTAAAGCAATATTCGCAATGTACTCTTACCCCTTTCATCCATATCTCTTTTCTGCATTCCTTCATTTGTCATGGAAGGTTTTTTCCTTTTTCTTTAAAACAAGACTTTCCCTGCCACACTGCATACTCTGGAAGAAATTGGGGTTTTCTCTTCTTGTTCATCCTTGCAAGTTTCCCTCTGTACTTTCCAGTTTCCCCTTTCTTGCAGTAATTGTGATACAGGATGAGCACACCCCTTTCCCAACCTTCTCTCAAATGATTTCTTTAAGCTGCAGTGCACCTTTCTGTGGAAGAGGGGGCTAAGGAGTCACACCCCCACATTCACGCGAAAGATATTAGATGGCTGTCTTTACAGTATTGCTGTTGCCATACTTTCAGAAAAAAAAAGGCTGTGTACAGATCTTTACTTGAGTCTTTTTGGTCTCGTGTAGATGCAAATTAACCTTTCTATTCTGCTTCACTTCAGTGCAACTAGTTACAAGAAGCAGTAATACCACAGTGACCTGATTTCAATAAGTAACTGTGAGCAGGTTAAGTAAACCTGAATAATGACCACTCTGCTCCTTGAAAGATGTCAGTTTTTTAAAATTTTGTAATACTTATGTTAATAACTGTACATATTTTCCCATCATTTTTTAGTAGACTATATAATACTTCACTATTACAGAATGTGCTCTGGTAGTTCATCAATAAAGGAAACATAATTGGAAGCAATTGATTCATTAAACAAAATCCTGTAGGGTTCTGAGTCTCTGAAGTTTTCCCCCAAATATAGACTAATATTTGAAGAAGGGCACAGTTGAATGCCTATGGCTGCAGCAACTTTCTATTTTAAACTTACTAGGTTCTTCGTTTTCTGGTTAGTGTATACTGGTTAGTGTATATCTGTTTGGTTAATGGCAGTAATGTATGTATATATTAGACTGTCTTATTATTCAGTCTTTTGTCCTGCCTTCACTGCTTGCAAAGAACTATGATTGCATTGCTTATTCCTCATATCTGAAACATTGAGTCATAGCTTTTGGTTCCTTGTAAGTAGCCATTACTTTGTTTGCTTCTTGGGTAACACTCTTGCTTTTATTCTGTACAATATCTTATATGTCAAAATTAGATGACAATGGCATTCCGAAGTAAATACATCATGAGTATTTTTTCAAACAAATATCTACTAATGTTATATACTATGAACAAAAGAGGCATAGTCTCTTGACATAATCTGTGCTTGTGCACAAGTCATTGACATTTGTGACAGGCTAAAACAAAATATTATATACACTAAAAAACAAATCTAAACATCTTCTTTTTCCTTCTTGTTGGAAATCCAAATCTACAATTCAAACCTAAGCTGAGAATAACTTATTTCCACTAGTTATACTTTAAGCTGTAGACATATTAATAGGTGGCAGTGATTCTGGGTTAGAGTAAACATAGATAGAGAACAGATAAGTCTTTTAAGATAAACTGAATCACTCTAATAAAATATTAAATAGCACATGTGAATCTCCCCAAATAATTTTTCGTTGAAAATTCATAACAAGTTCTGTTGCTTCCTAAAGGCTACCTGAACACATCATGAAAATTCTATAGATCAGAGTGCAATGAAGTAAGAGTGAGTAATAACCACTGACTAGAGAAACTTGTAGAATAAATCTATTTAATTGCATATTTAAGATGAGCTTGGCTTCTGTGTGGGGGGAGCAGAGCTGAATGCCCTATCACAAACCCAATAGCGCCAGTGTCAGTGAGCTGTGTGAGTTGTCTCTATGGGTTGTAAATTGGATCCCCTCAGTGACCAGTTAATGTTTTCTGTATTTACGGCAGTATTTCTGTTTTTCACAGCCACCAGGGTACTTTGGCAACATAAAAATTTAAAAATAATTTTTAGCAATCATACCGTGCCAATTTTTTATAGTTAAAGGGGCTCATTTAAATTGGAAAACCTGCTAGTCTGAAATTTTCATCTGAAGGATTACCACCAGCCAGAGCTACTTGTCTGATGAGGGTTTCACATGGCTTATCTAATGTGAAATCTCCATGTGGTATATAGTTTCATTAAACGGTGATCAAGAATACATTAGTTCAAAACAAGAAAAGGCAATGGAGCTTAATCCGCCAGGCATCTTGGCGCAACAACTTTAAAAGAGTTATTGAAGTGAAACAATTTGAGAATTAAAAGTCTTCCACTTATACAAGACTCCTGTCAAAAGCCTAAAAGTCAGCCTTTCCTTTTTCTGTTTTCTGTTTATATACCACAACAACAACAAAAAAGCCCCTGAAACAATATTTTGACTGTTGTAAAGCCAATAAAATGCATATATCGGTGAAATAACCTAATCCATTTAAAAACCAGATTTATCAAGATAGCAAAATAAAGTAACTGGTAGATAATGTAGAAATAAATAGAAAAATAAATTCTTTAGAGAAAAAGGTAAGAAACAAGTATTGGTGTGACGTAATAAAAACTGAGATTCATATAGCCTATGTTTATGTTTTAAAAACAATAGTATTAGCTCCTCTTATGTAAGAATTGATCATTAAACCAAATGGTCACATTGCAAATATACTTTTTAAAGAGACATTGGGATATATTTATGATTATATATGAATATAAGACAAATGTTAATGATTTTCCATTTTAATGTATAGAAATTCACAATAATGTTAAATGATTTTAGAGTTACACTTTTTTATATATCTCAGTAATGTATAATAGAGCAATAACTAAATATTTATAAAATTAATTTGACTTGTCATGTTGACATATAGTGAGAGACTATGCATACATTCCTTTGATCTAACTAATCATTTTCATCTATTAGCACTTGATGAAAAATGTATTAGCTTATGTCAGGAAATTTCAACTCCCAGCACCAAAGATTTGAAAGATTTCTCAACATGCTTTAGCACACAATATAAAGAGTGAGATTTTAAAAATGTTATTACAAGTATATTTTGAAGAGTTTGAAATTTGTTGTATTGAAAGATAGTATAAAAGACAGACTTATAATTTGATTTTTTTAAATGTAATCTTATTGTAGTACTTTAGAAAAATTACAATCATCTGAATTTAAAAGATCAGCTTCTGGAAATATCTGCCACTAAATACTTATTTTTCTACTTGTTATTCAGCTTGGATTTAAAGATACTATAAAGTGCATACTTCCCTACATTTCTCCACCAGTGTATTTCAGCCTTAATCTTGAAGGAACTGTGTCTAATGGTGTAAAGATATTTCAGGTTATGTGTTATTTAATCTGAGTTCTCTTGTGAAAAGTGATATATTCCATGATAAAACAGAGTTATAAACATTTTTTAAAATCTCAAACAATATGTCAGCTATTTTGCATTTTTTACCTTTTTCTTGCAAGTCACAATGATACAAAGTAAAAATTTATTTTATATATAAGCTTCACATTTTGGAGATTTTTTATTGTAGTATAAGGTGCTGTAATTATGATGTTCCCTTATTACACGGTATGGTGTTTGCCACTAAAGAATGTTATAACTTAAGAGATTTTATGATTAGTGACTTTTTTTCTTAATATGTCATTTGCATATACTTCCCTATTTTGTTGTTGTTAGGTAGCCTTTGAAAGAAATTAATAAAGTGTATGTAGTTGGCAGCAAGTATAGCAACACAGAATTTAGGCACTCCCTAAATTCAATCAGAGTTTAGATAAAACACAGACTATATTAATGTATGGGTGCTGTTATAACCTCTATTAATATAGTTGAAAGCCGTCAAGCACCACTGATTCTCAGAAACATAAAAAAGTTTGTATTAAAAATCACTGAACAGTACAAAAGTGGGAACAATACATATAAATTAAATTCAACGCTCAACTTTATAAAACACCTTTCTTTATAAAAGATGGCCCATGTTTGCATGCATTTCATGTTGTAGTAAATACAAGGTTTTTAACTGGGAGTACTCAGATGCTTATTGTTTATTTGACAATTTATCTTCTTAGGTTAAAAGGTTAAGAATTTTTACCCAAAACACGAATGTCCTTTTATTTTTATAGTTTTAGGAGGCCCTTTTAAAGGAAGTTAGTATAAGAATGGCAATATTTACTGTTGTCTGCATTTGAGTGGTTCACAGCTGAGCACTCCTCTTGTGTATTCAGTGACAAATGGCAATCACTTTATCATTTATCTTATGACAAATAGCAGATTCAGCCACAAACTGCTGGCCGTAGCAAACTTACAGGATGAAGTTCTTTATTGTTTATGGTTTGTGGGTTGATGTATTCATGCCTTGTTTATTTGTGAAATGAACAAAAATCAGTAAGCAGGCATGAACAGAAATTTGGCCACGCAATCAATTGTACTTTTTTTCCTCCAGTCTTCCAAGGACCTTACAAGGAAATTCGCTGAACTAGGTCTAAGCTATAAGCTGCCTTTAGAAAAAAAAAGTCATTAGAGGATGCACCAAATTGTGACATTATGCCCTTAAGCCAGAATAACATTGAATGGAGTTCCTACCTCACATTAACCTCCTGAATAAGGGTCTTAAATTTGATAGCAAGCTATTGTCATAGACAAGCAGCATAGGCCAAGAGTAGAAGGAAATTACCCCATACTTTCACAATTTAAGCAATATGTTAAAGTTTTTACTTCTTGTTTTGTACAGCTAAAGGAAATTTGCAAAGCAACTTTGTACAGCAATGTAAATTGTACCTGAATTGCATATACCAACTGTTTTGTGATGGCATATATTCTTAGGTTTGTTACTAATGTAGCTTATATAATTGATATATAAGGAAATATTGAAGTAGGTCACATTCTGTGACATGTTTGAGATTAAAATATGTGATACTGGACAATAACAATAGCACATTTTTAAAATTGTAGCAACACATAGACAGAAAAATGTAATTTTTATTCTATTTCTTCCAGGATGTCTTTGAGAAATTTAGTATGACTCATTGGATTATATTTTATAATTAGCATACCTTTTAAAATCATTATGATATATTATACTGGATCTAATGAAATGTATCAAAATTACTGATCTGTTGAGTTAATAGTGAAAAAAATTACGAATAAAGGTAATCCAGTTAATAAAAAAGCATTAACATTGGGGGAAGATTTCTTCTTTTCTTTAAGGATACATGGATATAAAGAAGGACTTAGTTATACATAAATAGAAAAAATAAGGTACCTATGTACAATATGGAATCAAGTTTTGATATCTACACCACTAATACCAAATCAGCAAAAGAAAGTAATGCCTAAGATTTTGCCAATTTTCAAAACTCAGTAGAAAAATGTGATGTTTTAGGGTAAAATAAATGATGGACTCACTTAATAAAAACTTAATGTACGTTTATTTTCAAGTCATATTCTTAAGTGCTTTGCATAAAAGCTATTTGAATAGTCTCCAAGCAAATGTCTAAGTCCCATAATTTGGTGTTATAAAAAACAGATATTTGCAGCGTAATATATTTATCATTTACATCCTGAAAAACTTTCTGCCAGAAAAAAATAAGCCAAAAAAATTTTAAAAAAAGAAATCTGTCCAATTAATGTCCATGAAGTTTGTAGACTAGCGGTGTTGAAACTAATATTCTGAAAGGAAACTGAAGTTAGAGGTCCAGAAAAAGCTATTATGCAGCTCTGAGATTTGCATATGCTATCTGCTTGGCTCATCAGAGGTGAATGATAGTTTCCACTGCACTTAGTTACAAGCCAATCTAGATGCAGTCATTTGCATAAACAATTTGATTGGTAAACATTGCTCTATACCTCTGTGTTGAAAACTTTTGGGGGAAGAGACACTATTTTGCTATTTCTTTTTAAAATCATACTTGGGTTATATTTCCTTTGTGTTATGACAGAGAGAGACATTAGTTTGCTATTTCTTTTTAAAATTATGCTTGGGTTATATTTCCTTTGTGTTATGGCAGAGAATAGAAGACAAAGAAGAATGATATACAGGTAAAATTTGATCAAACAGATAATGCAACAAGAAGACAAAACATGGCTTTAAAAATATTATTTGAATTAAGACTAGTTAATAAAATTATTTACTGAAATTACTCTGAAAAGAGAAAAGTTGTCAATAAACCCAGATCTATAATTCAACCATCAATATTTGGATAAATTCTTATGCTCTTTTTCTCTCTACATCTATATTTTTTACAAAACTGGAATGATTAACTTATAATTTTATACACATTTTTTCATTTAGCAGTAGATTATTTTCCATGCTACTATATGTTCCTTAAAACTATATATATATATGTATAGTCTTAATATATATATTTTTTTTACTGAGTGCTTTAGTAGTCCATCAAGGAATAAATTCATTAAACAGCTCTGGAAGGACTAACGCATGCCAGATATTGTTGAAAGTTGTATATAAAATTGTTATCACTATGATGCCGACTGCATTGAGCTTACAATCTAGACAGAAAAATGGAATGAGAAAAGAAAAAGTACAGAGTGATAAATGTGGGGTGCATTGAACAGTTCAAGAAGAAGCATCTAAATCAAAATAGGGGCCCATGGAGGGTTTCACCAATAAGATGACTTTGATCTAAATCTTGATTTAAAATTTTTAAGAATAGGTAGGAGCTAGCCATGTAGAAACAGTATATGATAGAAATTTGGAAAGCACTTATTGACAAAGATAACAGTGCAATTGAAAACATGGTTTATCTCTGAATAGACCAGGTCAGCCAAAAGTAAAAGTCCACATGGCCATGTAGTGAGAGACCTTCGTGTACGGAGCTGCAAATGGCACTGGAAACTAAATCTGAACATTATCCTGAAAGGAAAGAGAAGTTAGTCCAGGGTTTTAAGGTGCTAATGGATACACCCATTCTGTCTCTTTATAAAGAGGATGACTGTCAGCAGTGTGAAGACTGAATTGTGATTGGAATGTGTTTGGAGACAGGAATACAGATGGGAGATTCTTACAGTAATCCAGGTTTAAAGTAATAAATATTTCAAGAGAGGCAGTGAGAATGGGGATAAATAAAGAGAAGAAAGGAACATTTTGTAAGAAAATTAATGGGATTTGCTGAAACCTTAGTCACTAATTGGATGTGGGAACTGGTGGGACAGAGGAGTTGAGGATAAGTCTCAGGTTTCTAGCTTATGAAACCGGGTAAGTGACAAATGCCTTTTACTAAGAGGAAGAGCACCTGTGACGGAGAGGGGATTATGAGTTTAGTTTTGAAAAGATTGGTTTGGGTTGTCTGTCCCATCTAAGCAGAGATGTAAGATGTTGATACATCTCTGGATCCTAGGGACAAATATTGCATTGAAGTTTTGGGAAGCATTTGCATATGGTGTTATTAAAGTATCAAAGAAAAAGTGCACTGAGAGAAGTCAGAGCAGGTTGCTAAGGGTACAGAGGAATTTGCGGAGCACTCATATTTCATGAGAGCATAAGAATTTCATGAACATGAACATTCAGAAGATCATATGAGAAGTTGTGGGAAAAAAGGAAGAAAACCAACTATCAGGCAAAGTAAAAAAATGGTTTCTACAGAAAAGGAGTAGTCAAACATGTCAAATAATGCAGAAAAGTAAAAGATACTAGAGATAATTAATAGATCATAGTTAAGAAGTTTGACAGAGTGGTAGAGGAAGAAGCCATATTTCAATGTGCTGAAAAGAAACTAGAAAGTGAGATAGTAGACAAATTAATTATAGCTTATTCTTTCAAAAACATAGATTGTGTTAGAAAGCGGGAAATTAGTCGACAGAAATAGAGTAAAGGGACTTTTTTAAGGTGGGGGCACTTGAGCATGCTTATTTGCTGAGGAGAAAAAACTAATAGAGGGAGAAGTGTTAATGTGTTTTACATGAGCAAAGGAGATGTTTCACAAAGCCAACTCCCCAAGGATGCAGAATGGAATTGGAACTCACAGAGTCCTGGCAGAAGCACTAACCTTGGTTAGAAAGGATAGAGAAGAGAGGTGGCAAATAAGATGATTTTTTATTTAATTTTTAATTTTAATTTTTTAATTTTATTTTACTTTAAGTTCTGGGATACATGTGCAGAATGTGCAGGTTTGTTACATATGTATACCTGTGCCATGGTGGTTTGCTGCACGTATCAACCTGTTAAGCCACGCATGCACTAGGTATTTGTCCTAATGCTCTCCTTCCCCTTTCCCTCAACCCCCTGACTGTCCCCCGGTGTGTGATGTTCCCCTTCCCCTTCCTGTGTCCATGTGTTCTCATTGTTCAACTCCCACTTATGAGTGAGAACATGCGGTGTTCGGTTTTCTGTTCCTGTGTTGGTTTGCTGAGAATGATGGCTTCCAGCTTTATCCATGTACCTGCAAAGGACATGAGTTCATTCAATAAGATGGTTTTTAAATGAGGTGAGTTCAGTCTTTAAATAAGAAAATGAAAATATTGAAAAGTCAGAGATT
The DNA here is from genome assembly GCF_028885625.2 of Pongo pygmaeus. NCBI lineage: Eukaryota > Metazoa > Chordata > Mammalia > Primates > Hominidae > Pongo > Pongo pygmaeus. Next base: position 47,668,925 of record NC_072390.2, on the reverse strand, counting down.
TAGTGAAGAGGTTTATTGTTGAAAAGTATAAGTGAGATGTGGCTGGCTGAAAACATAGATGAAGCATTGAGGAAACCGATTCACTTATCGACCTTGAATGTGTAGTAGTAGCAGTAGGTCATTTTCTCCTATGTCAGCAGCTCAAATTTAAAAGAAAACTCTTATTTTTTAAAAAATTCAGAGCTGGAATTTTGTAGATTGCTTGAGACCTAAACACACATATGAAACAAAAAGTGTACTGAAGACAGTACACTGTAGTAATTGAAATGAGAGAGTTGGTATCTAAGAAGGATAGGAAGGAAAAGAAAAGCAAATTTGCCAGTGAATGGAAAATACAGAGTAAAAGCATAAGAGAACTTATATTCAGAAAAGTGAAGATATTTGTCTTCTAGTGAAAGAGAGGGAAAAATGGCTGTGAAAACCTAAATGTGGTGGATGGAGACAGGAGAAGCTAAAACAGGTCTCACCTTAAAGTTCTTATTTACTGAGTGAAATATAGAGAGTAAATCTCTTGATGGGCCCAGCAAATAAAACAGAAAATATGATAGTAAGAGAAAAATATTATAGTTACAAAATGGGATGATTGGTTTAAAATTTCAGAAGTGGGACATTTTGGGGTTGCAAAAATGGGTGTGCCAATGAGTTCGGGGGTTACAGAGCTATGGATATAATCTTTGACACTTAGAGGAAGCTGAAGCACTCTAAGTGTCAGATTGGACAACTCCATGGATGTTAAAATCATCCAAGATAATTTCACTATTTAAGGTGTAAAGAAGTCTTTAGCAAAAGTAGGAGAGTGACAATAAGTAAAAGTAAAATGAAGGGTTATCAGGTGTTATACCTGGATGGCATGATCTTTAAAGGAAGTGATACATAGGAAGCTGGAGGAGGGGGTGTGTGGAAGGGGAAATAAAAGACAAGAGAACACACCTGCCTACCTCTCCCTTAACTACATAGGTGTCCTGGTGGAGATGTAGATTTCAGTTAAAGAAAAAAAAAATCAGTAGGAATGTTCTATGAAGAGTATGAAAAAGTGGAGAATTGATCAGAGAACAGAGATTCCAGAAAAAGCAATAGACATTTTTGGATGGAAGGCAGTTGTAGAAGCAAAGCGTGTTATTCCAATGACAGTAAAGAGGCAATAGAGGGATAATGTCAGCATATGGGGTAGAGACCAGCAGAGACAGGAGTGTCACTGCCAGAGTCACAGGCTTTAAGCTTCTTTCTAAAGTCCTGAAACTCTAAAGCAAAATGCTCTCTGCCCACTTGGTAGCTTCACTTCAGCGGTTTAAGGCCAGAGAATAATCACTGTAGGTAGTCAAGGCATTGCAGTGGCCTCTTCTTAGTGTTTCAGATAGAAGCCAGCAAAGCACTGCCTCTGCAAAGTTCAAAAACAGATGAAAGTAGTCATTATTTTGGTGCTTCAGATGAGATATATGAATTAAAATCTGTAATAATAAGAGTTGGGCATGGAGGGGAACACCTGTAGTCCCAACTACTGGGAGGCTGAGGCGGGAGGACATCTTGAGCCCAGGAGTTGGAGACCAGCCTGGGCAACATAGCAAGAGCCCATCTAAAGAAAAATAAAACCCACAAAACTGCAATAATAACTTTATCTAGAAAAAAATGTTAAAAGGAGAACTAGAAGCTCAAGCAAACATAAGGGATTATTCTGGTGGAGGTTGACTTTAAGGTATTGGTTGGGACAAAAGAATTTGAAGACAGATTTTGTGTTAATGCTCCTATTCTCATCAATACATAAGCAAAGAAGGATACAATAATATGAAACAGAGGCCAGGTGCAGTGGCTTACGCCTGTAATCCTAGCACTTTGGGAGGCCGAGGCGGGCGGATCATGAGGTCAGGAGACCAGCCGCCAACATGGTGAAACCCCATCTCAACTAAAAATACAGAAAAAAAAAAATTAGCCGGGTGGTAGCAGGCACTGGTACTCCCAGCTACTTGGGAGGCTGAGGCAGGAGAATCGCTTGAACCCGGGAGGCAGAGGTTGCAGTGAGCTGAGATCACGCCACTGCACTCCAGCCTGGGAGATAAGAGCAAGACTCCATCTCAAAATAATAATAATACTAATATGAAAGAGGAATTGTTGGTTAATGAAAAGAAAAAAGAAGGAGAGATAAGGTTACTCCTATTGTTGCTGTAGTTTGGGATATAATAAAGATAGGAAAATGAAGAAGATAGGATTTTTTTAAAGAAAGTATTTATTCTTATATAATTTGATAAAATCAAGACTATGAAACCAAATGAAAATGGAATGGCGCTGACATTTACTCTCCTCCTTCTTAAAATAAAGGATTTGTCTTATCCTCAGGTGGTTCCCATGCTGGGGTTTCAGAAGTGTCTCATGTGATGACCTATCTTTGGTCAGTGTCCTCTTTCAGTTCTCTCTGTTCATTATTCCAAATCTCATCCTCTGTCCTCATTCATAGTCCTTGGGAAGCTTCTATAAATAATATAAATATAACATTTAAGAGCCCACACTCTGGAATCAAATGGACTAATTTCAAGTCTCTGTTATTTAACTTTGAATGTGTTGGATCTTGGACAATTAATTTAACTTCTGATATGGTTTGGATATTTGTCCCCACCCAAATCTTATGTTGAAATGTAATCCCCAGTGCTGAAGGTGGGGCTTGATGGGAGGTATTTGGGCTATAGGAGAAGAGCCCTTATGGCTTGGTGCTATCTTTGCGACAGTGAGTAATTTGTTACAAGATCTGGTAGTTTAAAAGTACCTCCCGCCGACTCTCTCCTCTTGCTCCATTCTCACCGTGTGACGTACCTGCTCCCCCTTTGCCTTCCACCATGATTGGAAGCTTCCTGAGGCCTCCTCAGAAGCAGATGCCACTGTGCTTCCTGTACAGCCTGCAGAACCATGAGCCAATTACATCTCTTTTCTTATAAATTACCCAGTCTCAGGTATTTTTTATAGCAGTGTAAGAATGGCCTAACACAACTTCTCCGTGTCTTAATATTATTCTCTGGTAAAAGCCAATTGTAAATAATTAGAAGTTTTTATAAAACTGAATGCAAGCCAGGCACAGTGGCTCATGCTTGTAATCCCAGCACTTTGGGAGGCTGAGGCAGGCAGATCACTTGAGCTCCGGAGTTTGAAACTGGCCTGGACAACGTGGTGAAAACCCGTTTCTACTAAAAATACAAAAATTATCCAGGCATGGTAGCCTGCACTTGTAGTCCCAGCTACTCAAGAGGCTGAGGTGGGAGGATTACTTCAGCCCAGGAGGCAGAGGCTGCAGTGAGCCAAGGTCATGCCACTGCAATCCAGCCTGGTCAACAGAGCAAGACCCTGTCTCAAAAACAAAAACAAAAACTAAATGTAACTCTAAAATATTGCAAGGATTTTATTTTAAACAGTGCAATCAAGCAGAACTATACATAATGACCATTATTAGAAAATTAATTTGACATCCTCTGAAGAAGTATAAAATTATGATACAGGAAGGATATGTATCAGTTATTAAAAATCATGGATTATTTTTTACAAGATAGAAAGACCTAAATGTGTACACTTCTTCATAAGTGAAAGAGTTATGCATCCTTCATTAAAAACAGCAAAAACTTGAACAATTTGGAAGCAGCATGTTTTGTTAAATAGATTTCAATATAGAACAAATTTTGAAAACACCCACCAGAAGCCATAGATCTTCCAGAAAACAAAAATATAAACAAAATACAGTTGAATGAAGATGAGCATAATAAAAATAAAATACTATCTAAAAGCACCAGGGTTATATGAGATGTTCCTAGAGTGGTAAGGCCATGAGATTTGTTCATAGTAGAATGTCCCTAGTAAGGTTTTTGTGATTAGGAAATAGCATACCTAATATATTTGAAAACTATATAATTATAAATATAAATGTATAAACATAAATTTTTCATGATTATTACAGCTTTGATTCAAACTATCTTTATTTTTTGTTTAATTTTCATATTATATATTTTACATTTAAAAATTCATTTTATATATATTTATATTTATTTAACTCAATATATAATGAGTGTATTTTAAGGCTATCTGAATTATACATTTTCCAGGGACAGGAGATTTTTTCAACTACTTACATAAAATATAAACAGCTCTGAAGTCAAGGACAGGTATATTTAGAAAAAGGATATCAAGTGGTATTAATTGTATTTTAAAATGGTCTTTTATTTTAAAAAGAATTGGCTGGGCATGGTGGCTCACGCCTGTACTCCCAGCATTTTGGGAGGCCGAGGCAGGTGGATCACCTGAGGTCAGGAGTTCGAGACCAGCCTGGTCAACATGGTGAAACCTCGCCTCTACTAAAATACAAAAATTAGCCAGGCATGGTGGTTTGTGCCTGTAATCCCAGCTACTCAGGAGGCTGAGGCAGGAGAATTGCTTGAACCTGGGAGGTGGAGGTTGCAGTAAGCTGAGTTTGTGCCACTGCACTCCAGCTTGGGTGACAGAGCAAGAGACTGTCTCAAAACAAAACAAAACAAAACAAAACAAAAAAAACAGAATTTTGGCATGAGTAAATGGAGGTCGTTTGAATATCAAAAGTAAAACCAAAGTTTTGCAAGTATAGCAAATTCAATTCATTGCCAGCCACTAACCTTGGCATTGGGAACGCAGGAAACTAAAGAAATGTTGAGCCAATTTAGGAGTATTTCCTCAGCTCCTCTCTATGCAGAGACACACTGTTCCTCTACACATTTGCTTCAACAGCATGTCAACTGTTACCCCAGCATAGCTAGGTGCTGAGGTGTTTGGTTCCTCTATAATTGACAGCACAGGCAATTGCAGGAATTGTCAAAAACACAAACTCTCTATAGCTACAATCTCTTTGGTCAAAACTGCGATTCAGTAATCCATTCTTTTAGGTAATATAAAATCTCTTCTTGAATTAAATCAGACCAGCAGGAAGCTGTTTCTGATCATGTATTATCTCTTCTCTATAGAATTACTACCTTGAGGGTCACTGTAAGAAATGGCTCCGATGAAGCTCATTGTTGTGTTCACTATAAAGAAGATGTTGTCCATTAAATTCACAATACCTACTTTAGGACCAGAAATTTTTGTCAAGTGTAAGTATTAGGAAGAGTGAATAGGACTTATTCTGCAGGTTCTGTTTGTTTGATCTCAGGGGCACTGAATTGACCAGGTTTCCCTTTTAATAGTGTCTGCTAGGATATGTAGGCTTATACTTGTTATTTGCTTTCAGGAAGTAGATAGGTCTATTTTATGGCCCATGCTTATCTATTGCTCTTTTATTTTTCCTCAGCTGGTTTAAATGTATTTTTTCAGTTGTGTTTGTTCACAAATAAATTTGAATCCTGTCTCAGGATGGAGTAGGAAAGAGAAAAAAACAAAAACAGATTCTCTATATGCAAAATACTGTAATCTAGACATGAGTGAAAAAGGAGTCTTTCTCCAGGTAACCTATAGCATGGATAAGTAATACATAGAGAAACCATAACATAAAGCAGAAACAGTATTTTTCTCTAGAAAATAACATGCTACTACTATAAGATGAATAAAGTTTTTATAAGAATGGCCAGAATAACACAACGGATTATTAATAAACTGAAAACATCCATTTAATTTGTTCTCTTGTCAAGCCAAGAAATGAAAAAATCCTCTGCTTTTATGACAGAAAAACTTGAGCTAGTTAAGTAGTTTTTATATGTGACATAAAATTGATATTAATTTTGTAACAATATGGCTATTTTATTTATTTCCATCAATTTATATTTATATCACTTAAACTATTTGTAATTTTAACATGTAATTATTTATTAAAGTCATTATTTTTCTATTAACCAATATTTTACACAATATGTATACAGTGATAGGATTTCCCCCACGGCTGATATCATTATATTTATGCTATTATATATATATAACACCCAAATATTTCAAAAGCTGTAGTTATATATTTTAAATTGCACTTTCCAGAGTAATTACTTCATTTTGTGATTATTTCGTTTTAATAAGTTCTAAATAATAAGTTATTTAGTTTTAATAAGCTCTTTTGGTTAAGAATCCAAAAGAACTTCAAAAGAAATATGCCCCTCTTAAATCAGAACAAGAAAACAAACACTTATGCTTATAGATTTAATGGTCTTTCTTGTTAGCCTATTCCAATAATTTATAAACAGGAACTTAACACAGAGGCTCTGGGTTACACAGAGCCTTAAACTCCCTGAAACCATATACTTCTTGCTTAGATTACAAGAGTAGCTAGAGAAGGATGTTTTCCTGAAGAAACATTACATGGCTTTCCTTACCCTTCTACAAAGTGAAGGAGCCATTTCACACACACAACACATACACACACACACACACACACACACACACACACACAAATGCCTGGAATATACCACAAAACATGACATCTTTGAACTTAATAAATTTCATGGCTGGTATTGGTTTTGAGGAAGAGAGATCAGCTGTTATATGTGGCAGCAGAGATTGAGGAAACTGAGGAAGGTCTTGCTTGCTGTGTAAGCTGGTGATGAATATTGTCTTTGTGCAATGATACATAGAGGTGGTACCTAAAGTTACCACCCAAAGAAACCAAGTCACATTCAATAATTGAATTGAAAATGATAATACTGGCTTTTGTTTTATAATATAATCAAGCCATTATATGTTCCTATACTACAAGCACAGAGCATTTTTTTCGCTATTCTAAAGCTTAAAATCTGACATGTATAGACAGGAAACAGCACACTGGTATCTAGCCTTTCAAACAAAAATTTTTATAAGAATTTTAAGTAAAGAGTTGGCATCTGACAGAAGGAATATAAAAGCTGGTGATATTCAACTACCCGTCTGTATTATATTTTAGTATAACCCTGAATTTATTATTTCTGTCAACTTTCTAATTTTTGTTTTTGGGTAATAGACCAAGAATACATTTTTAGACAATGGCACTTGAAGTTAGTGACATGAAACTTGAGCCTTTGCCTCCTGGTTATAGAAGCAGAATTTTTTTCTAGTGACCCACTACATTCTGTACTTACACAGTCTTTAAGCATTTCCAACCAGCCAAATTTTTCTATTATCAAAAATCAGTTAACTGCATGATTTACTCAGGCCGATTTCACTAGCTTAAATCTCCCAGTAAAATGTATCCCTAAGAGGAATGAATTGTTAAATTAGCTGAAATCGCACTTTTGAGAAACTGAAACAGGTGTGATTTGAATGCACATTTTACTTAGGTTTTAATGCCTGATAGAGAAAGAAACTTGAATAACTAAAAAGAGTGTATTCTCTTTGCAAATTTCCTTAACTTACCTGCAGTTTTAGATATGTGGCCAAATGGTCTGCTTTGATTCAGTGACAATTGAAATGCTTCAACCTATTGGGCAATGGCCACTGACTGTCTATCCAGATGTTAAAAAAAAATTTTACCCTTGTAATATAAGATAATCATGTACTCTAAATACACTGAACAATAGCTGTCAAAAACCACAACTGGATGTAGGCTGAGAAATTTGATAAATACTACTTAAATATTTGAATAACTGAATTGTAAGCAAAACTTTTTAACTGGGCTTATTTTATTTTCTGCAATTATGAAACTATTTTGGGTCCAATTAAGTTCTGTCAGCTCAAAATATTTTACAAACTTAGAGTAATTATTTGTAAATAATAATAGAGCTCTGCATTCTAATCATTTACACCGTTAGGCCATATTACTAAGTAAATTCAGGTTAAACACAAAACTATACATTCCCAAACATCTCAATCAATATGGTAGTTCTATTCCTAACTCATATTTCAAATGCTCTTAGTTTTGTAACAAACTGCTTACTTTAACTTCATGTTTTTGGATTTTAAAAATTTATTTTTAAAAACAGTTTTATTTGATTTTGTATAAACAAATTAACAAAGGACTGATTTTTTTAGATTTGAAAAAGTATTTTTTAACTTGTTTGCAAGTATTTTCTCTACTGCTACAAAAACAGACACATAAACCAATGGAACAGAATAGAGAGCCCAGAAATAATGCTGCACACCTACAGCCATCTGATCTTCGACAAAATAGACAAAAACAAGCAATAGGAAGACGACTCTCTGTTCAACAAATGGTGCTGGAAAAACTGGCTAGCCATATACAGAAGATTAAAACTGGACCCCTTCCTTACACCATATACAAAAATTAACTCAAGATGGATTAAAGACTTAAATCTAAAACCAAAAACTATAAAAACCCTGGAAGATAACCTAGGAAATACCGTGCTGGACATAGGACCTGGCAAAGATGTCATAACAAAGATGCCACAAGCAATCGCAACAAAAACAAATATTGACAAATGGGACTTCATTAAACTAAAGATGTTCTGCACAACAGAAACTATCCACAGAGTAAACAGACAACCTATAGAATTGGAGAAAATATTTGCAAACTATACATGGAACAAAGGTCTAATATCCAAAACCTATAAGGAACTTAAATAAATTTACAAGAAAAAAGTACCCATTAAATGTTGGCAACGTACATGAACACTTTTATTATTTATTTATTTATTTATTTAGAGACAGAATCTCTTTTTTTATTTATTTATTTTTTTCTTTTATTATTATTATTATTATTATTATTATTATTATTATTATTATACTTTAGGTTTTATGGTACATGTGCGCAATGTGCAGGTAAGTTACATATGTATACATGTGCCCCAGGCTGGAGTGCAGTGGCGCAATCTCAGCTTGCTGCAACCTCCACCTTCCAGGGTTATGCAATTCTCCTCTCGCAGCCTCTCAAGTAGCTGTGATTACAGGTGCATGCCACCATGCCCAGGTATTTTTTTGTATCTTTAGTAGAGATAGGGTTTCACCATGTTGGCCAGGCTTGTTTTGAACTCCTGACCTCAAGTGATCCACCTGCCTCAACCTCCCAAAGTGCTAGGATTACAGGTTTGAGCCACCGCATCCAGCCGAACAGGCACTTTTCAAAAGAAGACATTCATGTGGCCAACAAGCATATGAAAAAAATGCACAAAATCACTAGTCATTAGAGAAATGTAAATCAAAACCACAATGAAATACTGTCTCATACTGGTCAGAATGGCTGTTATTAAAACATCGAAAAATAACAGATGCTGGTGAGGTTGTGGAGAAAACGAACACTTATGCACGGCTGGTGGGGCTGTAAATTAGTTCAGCCATTGTGGAAAACAGTTTGGCAATTTCTCAACTTAAAATAGAATTACCATTTAACCCAGCAATTCCATTATTGAGTATATATAAATCACTCTACCATAAAGACACATGCATGCATATGTTCATTGCAGCACTATTAACAATAGTAAAGAGATGGAATCAACCTAAATGCCCATCAATGGCAGACTGGATAAAGAAAATGTGACACATATTCACCATGGAATACTATGCAGTCATTAAAAAATAATGAGATCACATCCTTTGCAGCAACATGAATGGAGCTGGAGGCCATTATCCTAAGAAAACTAACACAGGAACAGAAAACCAATACTGCATGCTTTCACTTACAAATGGGAGCTAAACATTGAGTACATGTGGACACAAAGAAAGGAACAACAGACATCAAGGCCTACTTGAGGGTGGGGGGAGGCAGGAGGGTGAGGATCGAAAAATTACCTATCAGATACTATGCTTATTACCTGAGTAACAAAATAATCTCTTCATCAATCTCTGAGACATGCAATTTACCTATATAACAAACCTGCACATGTACCTCTGAACCTAAAAGTTAGAAAATCAAGTCAGACCAGTATGAATTTTTATGTAAAAGTCAGCTACAGGCCAGCATAGGGTGGAACACGTGTGCTAGTTTAATTTGGCTTCCATAGTCATGAAAAGTAAATAGGTATTACTGATAGAAAGATGATGGGGACAGAGAGGTGAAAATGGATGTCTATTTGATTTGGATTTGTATTATCTCCTTTAGGTGTTAATGTTACTGAATCTTGTCCTTCACCAATAGCACCACAACTCTTTCCTTATAGACACCTAGTAGGGAAACTATTCCCTGAAAAACGAGTTTAAGGGCTCTAAGCTCTAGGCCATCCAATTGGGATCAGAGTTGGAACCTAGTGCCTTAGGGAGATTTTTTTCCTTTTCTCTAAGTTTCTATGTCATTCATTTGGCCAGAACCTCAATAAGCAATAAAATATTTTGTGACAAAGGGAAACAGTTATTTTTAATAATGGTTTTATTGTATATAAACATATTCAGAAAATACTGAATTTTTTAAGATTTGAAAACAATATTTTTAACTTGTTACCAAGTGTTTTCTTTATTTGTTCAGTGTTGTCTGGACCAACAGTCCCTAAAGTGTGATCTATAAGCCCTTGGGGATCCATAAGACCCTTTCCAGGAGAAAGAAGGGGAGAGGAAGGACCTATAAACTATTTTCAAATAGTAGTAAGATATCTGTCTTTTTCACTCTGTTGACATTTGTGCTCATGGTGTAAAAACAATGGTGGATACAACTGCTGATACCTTAGTATAAACCAAGGCAGTGGTGCCAACAGTACTCACTGTGTTTCTCACTGCCAGGCACTTGTATGGTGAACTGTAATTAAGAGTTTAGTTGTTGTTGTAAATATTAGGTTGGTGCAAAAATAATTGTGTTTTTTTCCACTAAAAGTAAAATAAAATTGATATTAATTGCATTAAATCTCAACACTTTAGTATATATTCTTTGTGATGAAATGTGAAGTACATTTAAAACAGTTCTGCTGCACGTCAAAGTAAGCTGTCTCTAGGAAAAGCAGTTGTGTGATATTTGGAACTGTGAATTGAACTAGCCTTTTTTTTTAAATAAAACATCATTTTTACTTAAAAGAACAATTGACAGGCAAACTGTGATTATTCAGACTAAACCATTTGACATACATTTACTTGAAAATGAACAAAATGGGCCTGTCACTTCAAATAAAACAAGTTATAATATTTATTGTCCATAAAACATTTGAGCTTTCAAATGAAAATTAGAATTTTGTAGAACTTATTCAGTCATCCTTCAGTGTCCACGGGGGATTGGTTCTAGGACCCCTGCAGATACCAAAACCTGAGGATGCAAGTTCCCAACATACAATGGCATAGTATTTGCATATAGTCTACACACAACCTCCTGAATCCTTAAATAATCTCTAGATTACTTCTAATAGCTAATACAATGTAAACGCTGTATAAATTGTTGTTATAGTAGATTGGGTTTGTTGTTTAGAGATAGGGTAATGCTCTGTTGTCCAGGCTGGACTCCTGGGCCCAAGCGATTTGCCCACCTCAGACTCTGGGGCAGCTCGGACTACAGGCATGTGCACTGCACTCGGCTGTTTTGTTTTTGTTTTTGTTTTTAATTCATATTATTTTTGGATTGTTTTGGATAAAGAAACTTTCACATCTGCAGATTCAAACCACAAGTGTATCAAAAGTATTGTATGTGCTATTGAGAGCTTGATGTCCTTCCAAAATGCACAGACTTTTCTAAAAAGATAAGCATGATATTAACAAATGGGAATTTTTATATGACATAATGCATTTATCAGTATTTGGAAGACCTGCATAACTGCACAAACTAATACACCAAAATGACCAATGCATGATATTACCAGTGGATTTTAATTCAACAAGTTATGAAAGGTTTATTGATATGACTTCTGAGTCCAAACTGTAAATAATATTTGAGAAACTACCACTTGCTGAGCTGGGGTCTAGTATCAAAGAAAAATATCCACAATTATCTGAAAATACCCTCCCATTTCCAGCTACATATTTGAGGCTGGATTTTCTCCAAATACTATAACCAAAATAACAAATGGCAATATACCCAATTTAGAAGCAGATAAGAGAATCCATCTCTTTTTTAATTAACCCAGATATTAAAGAAATTTGAAAAATATTAAACAGTGCCCTTCTTACCACCATTTTTTTTGCCAGAGAAGATAGTTATTTTGCACAAAAAATATGTTATTTTTTATTGCTATTTTTAATGAATTAATACATGTTTTCTAATTTCTCAGTTTTCATTTCCAAAATGGTAAATATCAGTAGATATAGCCTATATAATCAAAAGCCTTTTGCGTTTCTTAATAATTTTTAAGAATGCTAATGGATCCTGGTTATAGTGCAGTGGCTCATACCTGTTATCCCAGCACTTTAGGAGGCCGAGGTGGGCGGATCACCTGAGGTCAGATCACCTGAGGTTGGGAGTTCGAGACCAGCCTGACCAACATGGAGAAACCCCGTCTCTACTAAAATTACAAAATTAGCCTGGCATGGTGGCGCGCACCTGTAATCCCAGCTGGCTGAGGCAGAAGAATTGTTTGAACCTGGGAGGTGGAGGTTGCGGTGAGCCGAGATCTCACCATTGCACTCCAGCCTGGGCAACAAGAGTGAAACTCTGTTTCAAAAAAAAAATAAAAAAATTAAAAAAAAAAAAGAATGTAAACAGATCCTGAGAACAAAAATGTTTGAGAATGATTAATGTAAGGAAACTTTACTTATGTAGGATACTCAGTTTAGTTCACAGATATTTCTATAAACCAGTGGAAGCAGGGTGTGGCAAATATCAGCCATGGATTGAATTGCAGTTATACATGTTCTGATATAAAGTTACTGTATTATTTCAAATATATTTTCACATTTAACTTTCCACAGATGCAATTGGTTTTATGCAATATGGTTGGAAAAATTATTGCTGCACAGTAACACTCTTTTAAATAGTATAAGACTTAACTAAAACTTACTGAAACAACATTCTGACACCAAAGAATTATTTTGCTTGTTTAGTACCTTTTAATTGATGTGATTAGTTTTGGCTGCCAAAGTTTCATGACTAGTAAATATTATTTTCATGTCAAATGCAAATTATTTTATTATAGAATAGCTATAGCAATTTACTAAAGTCAAAGTTCTTAGAAAAAGGGGGTAGTGAAGAGCAAAATTGATTTATTGCATAGGAAATCTTATCTAAAGCAGTTGATTCTTCTCCTTTTTATCAGGTACTTGACTTTTTAGTAATAGCTGATAAGTATATAGATAATAATTTTATAAGAAAAATGAATTCTGATTCCATCATTTATACTAGGGCCATGGTTCTCTATTTTCTATGTTATTATCATTGTTGCTTTAGAAATAGTAAAAAGCATCTATTTAAATGAGACCAGTGTTGTAGAATTGGGACTGTATGTACAAATCACATGTGCCCTGGCTTAGTCATTGAGTGTTGGCAGACTATATGTTTATATATTTTAACTTGACTTCTGAAAATTTAACATTGAAAAGGTTTTATTTAAAATTATGTTCTTTTCAAAAGAAGATATGCATGTGGCCAACAAGCATATGAAAAAAAACGCTCAATATCACTGATCATTGGAGAAATGCAAATCAAAAACGACAGTGAGATACCGTCTCATACCAGTCAGAATGGCTATTATTAAAAAGTCAAAAAATAACAGATACTGGCGAGGTTGTGGAGAAAAGGGAACGTTTATACACCGCTGGTGGGAGTGTAAATTAGTTCAGCCTGTGGAAAGCAGTATGGCAATTCCTCGAAGAGCTGAAAACAGAACTACCATTCGACCTACCAATCCCATTACTGAGTTTATATCCAAAGGAATATAAATCCGTCTACCCTAAAGACACATGCACACAAACATTCATTGCAGCACTATTCACAATAGAAAAAAACATGCAATCAACCTGCATACCCATCAGTGATACATTAGATAAATTAAATACGGTACATATACAGCATGGAATACTATGCATCCATAAAAAAGAATGGCTTCATGTCTTTTGCGGGAACATGGACAGAGCTGGAGGCCATCATCCTTGGCAAACTAACGCAGGAACAGAAAACTAAATACCTTGTGTTCTCACTTATAAATGGGAGCTAAATGGTGATAACTCATGGACACAAAAAGAGGAACAACAGACATTAGGGCCTGCTTGAGGGTGGATGTTTGGAGGAGGGAGAGGATCAGAAAAAATAACTAATAGGTACTAGGCTTAGTACCTGGGTGATGAAATGTGTACAACAAACCCCCGTGACATGAGTTTACCTACATAACAAACCTGTACCTGAACCTAACCCTGAACCTAAAATAATAGTTTAAAAAAGTAATAAAAACATAAAATTATGTTGAGAATATTTCAGCTAGATTTGTAGTTCAGATTGATAGCTATTGCAAATGAGGTTTAACAAATTCTTTTTTTTTAATTATACTTTAAGTTTTGGGGTACATGTGCACAATGTGCAGGTTAGTTACATATGGATACATGTACCATGTTGGTGTGCTGTACCCATTAACTAGTCATTTAACATTAGGTATATCTCCTAATGCTATCCCTCACGCCTCCCCACACCCCACAATAGGCCGCAGTGTGTGATGTTCCCCTTCCTGTGTCCATGCGTTCTCATTGTTCATTTCCCACCTATGAGTGAGAACATGCGGTGTTTGGTTTTTTGTCCTTGCAATAGTTTGCTGAGAATGATGGTTTCCAGCTTTTACACTATTGGTGGGACTGTAAACTAGTTCAACCATTGTGGAAGTCAGTGTGGCGATTCCTCAGGGATCTAGAACTAGAAATACCATTTGTCCCAGCAATCCCATTACTGGGTATGTACCCAAAGGATTATAAATCATGCTGCTATAAAGACACATGCACACGTATGTTTATTGTGGCACTATTCACAATAGCAAAGACTTGGAACCAACCCAAATGTCCAACAATGATAGACTGGATTAAGAAAGTGTGGCACATATACACCATGGAATACTATGCAGCCATAAAAAATGAAGAGTTCATGTCCTGTGTAGGGACATGGATGAAGCTGGAAACAAATTCTTATTTATAGTAAGTCTCCAGAAAACCTGAAGGTAATTGTGAATGGATAGGATAATTCTATCCATTTAGGAGAATTCTAAACCTCTGTTCTTTAAATAAGATCAAGAGAGGATTCCTGCCAACCCTTGCCCATAGGACATTTTTGAGGCAATTCAAATTGCAAACAAGCCTGATGAGAATCCAATATATATCTATAAAATATGAATAGGAAGGCTGTCAGTAAAGGAGAGATTGTAAGCCTTGTAAGAAAAAGTTGGAAAGTTATGGGACAGAGAATGGCCTTTTCATATATTGTGTAGAACTAAATCCTGATAGAATGTGTCACCCATTTTCTCTACTCTGCATATGTAGTTTTCATTAGTCTCAGTGTTCATCTGATAGCCTCGGAAATATGAAGTGGAAATTGGGCACAGGAAATGGGTGAAATGCTTTGCATACCTTTAAAAATAGGCTTTCAGTGTTCTGAAGCATTTCCTAAGCAGATCTTTGATTTTCCAAGGCCTATAGATAATTTAACTCCACTATTCTTTTTTCCTGGAATTCCATTCTTCTTGTTGCTCTCTATTCTTTTATACCTCTCAGTAGCTTGAGGTTAAAATTCTGCTCTTTTAAATCATATGTACAAGGCTAGAACAGTTGATGTATTTTTTAGTTTTAGAAATGCTATCTTGAGAATTTGTTTACTTATGTGGGAAATAAAATAGATTTTCCAAAGTTGCATATTTTGGGGACATGGTTGCCATTCTCTTTCCTATTTGGCACTTGGCAATCTAGAAAAGGTAGAATTAATCAGGGTAATTTTTTGGAAAATGTAATGAAGAGTCAAGTGAATGCGTATTTAGAAAGCGTGAGGTATGTGAGGAGGAAGTAGTGTGGTTACTCGCCAAAGCATGGAAAATATCATTCAAGTCTCCAAGACCATGAATAGTGGCTGAAGACTCAGACTCCTATAAAACAGAAACACTTAAACCAAGATGCTTCTTTGACTAGAACCAGATCCAGGAATGGTGGTAAATAAGGATTTTGTTCTGTGAGCAATGATGCTGACCTTTAACTAGGAAATAAACCCCGAGCCCAGAACCAAAGCACCCTGCTTTCTTGATGGACAGAGTATTGAGAGAAATACCTTTGCTATTGACGTGTGTCCTATGACTAAAGGAGAACGTGAGAGAATATTGACCAAGTGTTTACACTTTGAAAATTCTACCTATCTAAGGCAAGATTGAGAGTCATGTGAATACTTGAATATAAAATTACAAGATAAAATAAATAATACTTGTAGTGGTTTGCAGTATAGGCATTTTAAATTGAATCACACAGATTATTTACCAAAAAGGTGGCTAAAAAGACATATATGTCAAGTAAATTAAAAGAGGACATGTGTGAACACAAATTCAAGTGTTTATTTCAATTCAAGAAAATATAATTCAATACCTTTCATTTACAAAGACTGTGGCAGAAGATGAATAATAAATTTTAATTTCATATAAGTTATATGCCAGAATTAGATCTTTGGAATGGATGTTTCCCTCCAAGCTATCTTGAGTCATTGAAGCAGAAACTCACTTGTACAGAAACATGGAGGTAAGTAGCTTTCCTGAGGGCCATATTCCAACGCTTTCCTCTCTTGAATTATTTCTTTGGGCTTTGTCTTCTTCCTTAAAGGAACTCTAAATCCTTACATCTTTGAAAAGAGATAATTAAAGGCAGTTTTTGTAATATAACCACTTTCTTACTCTGATGATAGGAATGCTATTGTTACTAAACCAAGGGGTCATCTGTCCTGTTAGAAGTTTTCTGTATAGGTTAAAGTTAAATAACTACCCCAAAACATAATTTAAGTATTTAAAAACCTGTTTATTTCTACCTCCAGATAGATACTATTTAAATGAGAACAAACATATGTCTTAAAATTAGTATTAATTCTGGTAGACTAAATAATGGTCCCCTAAGATATCTACATCCTAATCACCAGAACCTGTGAATGTAATCTTACTTGGAAAAAAGGACTCTAAAGATGTGATTAAATTAAGGATTTTGAAATAAGGGTATTACCCGGATTTATTTGAGCAGGCCCAAAATGTAATCACAAATGTCCTTATAAGAGAGAGGCAGAGAGATTTGACAACAGAAGGAAAAAGGTGACATGATAATGGAAAGTGAGACGTGATTTGGGGCCACTAGCCAAGCAAGCAAATTCTTTTCCCGGAGCCTCCAGAAGGAACTAGCTCTGCTAACCTCTTGATTTTAGCCGCATAAGATTTCTTTCTGACTTCTGATCTTTGGAACTGTAAGAGAATACATTTGTATTGATTGGAGCCACTTAGTTTGTGGTGGTCGTTACAGCTGCATCAGCAAAATCATACCATAATGTTCAACAAAATGGCACTAGGCCACTTTCATAAAGATTTTACATTTTTTTCCTCCCAGTAATTTTCTAGAAAGAGGAATTAGATGACATGATTTTCCACAAATGCAAACATCTGGAAAATTATTTATTGTTACAATCAGTTTTTACACTTTTGCCCTTAATTACGTATACCACAAAATGGCCCAAAAATGTACAACTGTGACCCATCATAAATTAATCACATGGCCTCTATTATTCCATATTGCAGAATCTGTTGTTTATTCGTAAGAACATTTTTCTTATGAAAAAGTGAGTTACTTCTATTGTGCATAGTATTATAAATTTTTATATGACAATGAGGCTGTCTTCATCCAATTATAAGAGTAAATACTGTCAAATTGTCAGCCCATAAACCTACTCTATTCAAATGATGTGTTTTTAATAACTAAAGTACCTTTAAAATGGGAGGTAAGCCTGGGGCTTCCATAAATACAAGTTTTATTTTAAAATTTTTCTTCCAATTTATTATCTTCACTCTGGCAATAACTTGGAAAAACTTTTGAGGCAGACATTTTAGAGAAAATTGGCTTGTTATAACATGCAAAAAGTAACATTGTAATTCCTACTCCTTTCACTAAATATTTAACCTTAAACAAATCATTGTTTTTGAAATAAAGAATTTGGATTAGATCATCTTGAAAGGCCCTTCAGATACCACATTCTGCAATTCTGTGAATGCTTATAGTAATGATATCTAACTTATAGGAATTATGACAGTATTTGGCACTAAAATATAAATTGGTCTAAAATTTTCCTTTTTTAAATTATAATGCTTATTGTTTATAAAAGTTTTAGTTCTTTTTTAAATTGCAAAATTACAATGCATTTTAAACTCATATTTTAGAGTACATGAATTTAAAATTTTAATTCTTAGGTAATTCTATGGAAATAAAGTACAGATATCAAATTTACAATTAACAATGATTTTTGTACTAACTGTAGATTAAAGGTAGACGTTTTCTGTGGAAATTCTGGGGCTACAAGTATTTTCATAGCTTTCTTAGGGAAAAAGGAAGATATACCAATTAGATCACTGAGAACTTTGGCAAATCAGACTACATCTTGAAGAAATAGTCATCCCCTTTAGAGAAGGCACACAAATAATATTAGGAAAGTCTTGAGATCGGTGATAAGAAAGCAATTTAAACAGCTGTTGCATTCCAGAAAATGCTTGTTTGACACACTTTTAGGAAGGGGAAGTAGATAAAATAAACACTACTATCAAGAAGCTCATGTATCTAGTGTTTACAAAAGCTTCTCCAGAATCATTCCAGTTAGTCTAAGAACAAACTCTCAGATAAGTGAGCATTCCAAATCCAGTGGAAAAAAAAAGTTACACCTATGTTTTAAAAAGCTGTAAGAGGCTCCAAATTACTTACTTCAAGGAGTAGCAATTTCTGTTGGCAAGATGCATGAAAAGTGTTAGCTCATGGGAATCCATTTGTGACAACAGAGCAGAAAGGGGCCCCTGCTCTGACAATAAAAAAGTGACAGATAATATAGAAGTAATCAATCTGAAAGGTATAGAATATTTAAACCATGAAATGCCTAAAAAGCCATAAGTGAGATCTTAAAATCAATACAGGATGCTACTGAAAGTCAGAGTAATGACTCAAGAATAGGAATGTTATACTGGTCCCAGAAAGGTTTTGTGTTAAGGTCAACAGCAAGGAGGTAAAATACTATGTCTGTATTTTTTTTAAACCACATTACTGTTAGATTGTTTTTTATAAAAGAGAAAAATTGTGCTGATGTTTTATAATATTAAAAGTGATTTAAAATACATTTAATATTTTCTAACATTTTGGTCTGTATTACTATCATTCCAAACTATTTCATGAGAACAAAACCACATTAGTTCATTTAAAAGAAGGGTTACAGAAAGCATAGAACCTAATAACTGCTTAGGTCTGGGAAGACTTAACTGGTTTTATCAGCACTTCACTTAAAATAGTCCTAAATGCAAGCAATGTAATTGCTTGTATCTAGGAAACTAAGAGGCAGTAAATCACATTTCAATGTGTATGACTGGAAAGTCAAAGGCAGAAGTATTTCTAGGTTTAATTTGGAAGATCAATCACAAATATTAAAAATGTATCTGAGAGGAAAGAAATAGTACTGTATTCTGGTACTCTTTGAAACATTTTTTTTATTCATCCAGTTATCAGAAAATTGGGAATAATGAAAGGAGCATTTCTAGACGTGTTTAAAACAAAAGAAAGTACTTAGCCATCATATTGGTTTATTGAACCCACTTAAAAAAATTATATGTAGACTGTTCTGAATCAATTGTATGTTGGATACAAAGTTTTAAGCTATCTTCCTTCCTCCTTTCTAAGATAAACGTAGAGATAAAATGGTAACAATATTTCCTGGAATTAGATTTTATGAGCCAAGGCTAATTTTTTTTGCCAACTGAATACCAGGCATTGCTATAGGAGCAGGGAAACTGGAAACCTTGTTTAACTTATTTCTGTCTCTGGTACGTACATCTGTTAGCAAGATCAGAAACTCTTGTAGTGGAAATCTTTTCCATCCCTCTCCCCACAACTCCAGCTCTTGCCAAAATCTTTCTATTTTAATTACAGCATCTGAAACAATTCACTACTTCTTCTTTTGCTTTTATTTTCTCTCTCTCTTTTTTTTTTTTTTTTGAGAGGGAGGGTTAGGAAGCAAAAATGATAAGAGAAATGGAGAAAATAAGAGTTCTTGTTTAGAAAGAATTGGCTGTAAGTTTGCTTTGTAACAGCCCAGAAGTGTGACGCAGAATTAAAATCACAAAACAGGTTAGTGAGAAATACTTCTTTCCTTTTACAATGCCTATTATTTTTGCTACCTGGGAGTTTTTTTTTCCCTTTATGGGTGATATTTCCATATGTATTTCAGATTGTTTAAAAAAAAACGTTTTCAGCAGGGTGCAGTGGCTCACACCCGTAATCCCAGCACTTTGGGAGGCAGAGGCGGGCGGATCACAAGGTCAGGAGTTTGAGACCAGCCTGGCCAACATTGTGAAATCTCAACTCCACTAAAAATACAAAAAATTAGCTGGGCGTGGTGGCAGGTGCCTGTAATCCCAGCTACTTGGGTGGCTGAGGCAGGAGAATCGCTTGAACCCAGGAGGCGGAGGTTGCAGTGAGCCGAGATCACACCATTGCACTCCACCCCGGGCGACAGTGCGAGACTCCGTCTCAAAAAAAAAAAAAAAAAAAAAAAGTGTTTTCTAGCTGGCCAGACATCTGTCAACATGCTCTGTATCCTCAAAGATAACTACAGTAACCTGCTTTTTTTTTTTTTTCTAAAGATTTCTCTTGAAATGTTCTGACCACTTTTAAGTTAAACTTCCTCGTTTTCAATAGGGGTAGCCCCTGATAACATTCATTTTGTACATACAATTAAGTATGAATCATCAACTTTTTCAGTCATTTAACCACCACGAAATACCCCCAGTAATGTAGGACTTTATGTTTCTGTATTATTTCCATGTCTGGGTCTGCTAGTATGTGTTCCTGGCCCTAATGCAAACATTAGCTATGTCCTGTCTCCTTCTCTACTTTTCTTCCACAATACAGATCATCCTCTCTTTAAGCTCTTATAAGAGAAGTCAACCATCAAGTAGGTCCCAAGAAGTGTTTGGCAAAACATTGCCTGAGATGCCTAATATTCAAGATAATTAATTTTAAAAACTAGATATTTGTAACTGATCTTTTTCTCTTTTTTTTTTCATTTTAAATTAGACCACCAGAAAGTAATGCACCTGAGATTTTCATGATTACTGTTTTTAATTTGATTGATTCCTACTCTGATTTTCCTCATTCTACTTACTTTCGGTTAAGTTTCTTTGTCTAGCTTCTTAAAGTAAAAATTTAGATAACTGATTTTAAACCTTGTTTCTCCTAGTAAAAGCAAATATGTTATAAGGTATTATCTAAGCATAGCTTTAGGTATATCACACATATTTTAATATTTTTATCTTTTTATTTTCATTCTAACCTAAATGTTCAAATTTCCCATGCAGTTTCTTTTTTTAACCCATGAGATATTTAGAAATGTGTTCTTCAATTCACAAATATTTAAGGATTTTCTAGATATCTTAGTGTCATTGGTTTACAATGAAGTCTATGTTGGTCAGAGAACATACATTGTACAAATTCATTTTTGTAATTTACTGGAGCTTATATTATAATTTATTGTCTATTTAGGTGAAGTTCTTTTGCATTTGAAAAGGATGTATATTCTGCAATTGTTAGACACAAAATCTATAATCTCAATTATGTTAAGATAATTGTTCTTTTCTACAACTTCTATAAACTTAACGATTTTTTTGGTATTCTATCAATTACTGGACGAGAGGTATTGAAATCTCCCACTATGATTATAGATTTGTTTAGTTCTGTTGGCTTTTGCTTCATGTATATTGAAGCTTTGTTAGATATTTTTACATATTTATGATTGTTGTATCTTTTTAACCAATTGACCCTTTATAAAATGACCTTTATCACTGATAATATTCCATGTCTTAATGCATGTTTTGTCTGATATTTTAGAAACACACTGAATTCTTTACACTGACATCTGCATGGTATGTGGTGTAGCTTGCATCCTTTTACTTTGTCTCTCTGTATCTTTATATATAAAGTTCATCTCATATAGGTGACATGCAGTCAATTTTGTAATTAGTAAAACTCTTAATTGAAGTATTTACTTCATTTGCATTATTTATATGTTTTATTATACATATACATGATTATATCTTTAATTCCATATTTATATTGTTGTTCTCTATCTACTAAAATTTCTTATTTTTTCACTCATTATTTCCATCTCTTTCTTAATTCCTTAACTATATTTATAACAGCTGCTTTAAAGTCCTTCTCTGAAATTGCATTACCCCAGATCATCTTGGAGTCAATGTTCACTGACTAAATTTTATCTTGTCTATGAGTCACAATTTGTGATATTTTTGGACATTATACCGACTCCAGACACTCTTATTTTTCTCTGAAGTCTGTTGATTTTTGTTCTGACTGCTAGGTGTCTTCCAAGAAAAAGCTGAGTCAACAAGAATCTCTCTCCCTGGGGTCTCCTTCTTTTAAGAACCTCCTCCAGTTTCTGCCTACTTTTGGTCACTCTCCAGTGCCTTCATATATTTTGTTTTCATATTGTGTGCACAGATTATAATTTCAATCTACAAGAAGCTACTATGTCATTACCAGAAACTGAACTCATTTCCATTTTATTTTAAGGTTTTTCTATGAAATTATAGTTTCATAAAGACACAAAATTTTTAAAATATTTTAAGTTGAATAGTAAACCAATATTATGTCTTTTCTCATTATATATAGTGATACAAAATCATTGCTGATAATCTAAAAAGTAGACAAAAAGAAAGAACAGTGAAATCATCTTTCCATGTAACTTTTATATATGCATACCATATATATATTATTTACAAATTTTGTATAATACTGGATATATTATTTTCCATTTTTCTCTGTTTACTTATATTTTAAATTAGCCTATCCTTATGGCATTACTCTTCAAAAGTATAATTATTTTATTGAAGAACATTTACTGTATAAATATATGATGTTTGCTTGTTTCTAATTCTTGTATTTTTATGTGACTTCTAAATTGTTTTGTTCTTATGAAACACTGTGACAAAATTCTTTGTAATACCTGTTATGCTTCTATTTATTTTTGTAATTATTATGGGAGAGAACTCAAGGTTGAAAATGTTTAAATCTTTGCAATTTGTTGATAAGTATTTGGCCAGAGCTTTTCAAAGAAATAAGTATAGACATAATATATAAGATACATAGATACAAACATAGATGTAAGATATGAGAGACATAAGAGATATAAGTTTAGTAAGAAGTTGTTTCCCTGTGTATTTGTTGCTTCAATGCTTTGCCTATTTTCAATTTTAATTTTCTGTTTTCCAAAATACAGTAGTTACATAAGTTAAAACATTAAACTCTACTCCAAGATCGGAGCCCTCTGCCTCACTCTTTCATAATCCTCCTTGGCCCTCCCTAAAGGCAGCTACTGTAAAATATTTAACGTATTTCAAATAACAGCTTTCTACTGCACACTTGGCATTTCTTACTGTTAAGCTAATATATATATAATATATAATATATGTAATATATATATATATATAATTGTCACTCACAACTGATTTAGAGCATGTAGCATGAAAATTTTCCATTTCTTATGTAATTCTGTTTCCCTGGAGTTAGTAATTGCCTCTTTCTGTTTCTTTGCCTGTTTTTTTTTTTCACAAGTCTAAAATGACTTCATTTCTGCTTGTGTTTTTTCTTTGACAGTGCCTTCCTATAGTCTCTTTTCTGCTCCAGTCTGACTTGTTGCTCATTTTTGCTGCTTAGCTACTGTCTCGTGTCTAACTTTCAAAGTATGCCAAGGCATTCTCTTTGCCACTTCCTAGCATTGGATCAACTGCTTCCTAGAACCAACTATATCTTATTTTTTCTGCCTGGAGGTGTACATTCTCCAGAGGCTTCCTCAGAAAAGATGAGGGTATAGCAGTTCACTTTTTCTGTGTAGCAGTCCACTCCAACACTTAATGACTTAAAACAACTGTTAGTTCAATTCTGTGGAGTCAGCTGTTGTGGTTCTTGTGCTCTGGCTAGCTTGGCTGGGATGAGAGAATCTAGAATGGCCTCATTCACATATTTTGGACTTCAGCTGGATGGCTGAGATGGTTGTGGCCCCATTCCCTCACATGATCTTTTGATCTTTGGAGTCTAGCCTTGGCTTCTTCCTGGCGAGCTCTGGGTTTCCAGTGGCACAAGAGGTCAAGCCCCAGTGCACAGCCACTTTTTGAGCCTCTCTACTTGTGTCATGCTTGCTAATGTCTCATTATTCAAAGCAAGTCACATGCTGAAGCCCAGATTCAAGGGATAGGAGAAACTGTAAAATATTATGACCACTTTTCTAAAGATTCCCACTTCGCATATTTGAAAATGATTTTGGTTTATATTTCATCTTGATTGATAATGCCCTGGGTGTAGAGTTCTAGAATAGTGAGCATTTGCTCTCACAATTGTAGGCCTTTATTTTCTGGTTTCCATTTGTTGCCTAGCCACTAAAAATTCAGATGTCATCCCAGTTACTAATCATTGTATATACTTATCTCTTCACTCCTTTCCTCTTTCTCCTCTCCAAAAACTTTGAGATCTTCCCATTACTCCTAGTGTTGTGAAATTGCTTTTGGCCTGCATCTATTTTCAATAATTGTGTTGAATTCTGGGTGGATATTTCAGATCTTGAGATACACACTCTTAGTTTGGAGACATCTTCTTGTATTTTATACGTAATTTCTTTTTAATCTGCTCTCTATCCCTTTTACTTTTTCTCCTGTTGTTGGAATATGTACTTTTCACCATAATAATATTGTTGTTGATACCAAATTCTGATACTTACCGAGTGTTTTCTTTATTCCAGTCATGGTTCTAAGTCCCTTTACTAACTCTCTTCACTAAGTTAATCCTAATGACAACTAGATGAGCTGGGTATTCACTGTACCATGTTTAATAGGACATTATTGTTGTTGGTGTTAATATTATTATCCCAATTTGACAGATACAGAAATGAGAAACAGTTTTCTTGGGGTGATAACTTTCCTCAGTTGATTACTTTCTACGTCTTATAAACTTTTGGTTTACTTTTTGGATGATGCCTTCAACATTGTTTTTCATCCTCTTTGTTGATTTGAGAAAATATTCTCATTTACATTTCTAAGAGAACTGTTGTATTTTTTAGAACTCTTTTCTCTTTGAGAATGTTAACTATAACTTCATTTGCTTTTTTATGTTTTCTGCAAAGTCTTGTTTATATTTAGGCTTTTCCCCATTTGTTTTAGTTCTCTTTTTTGAGTTAGAAGTATTTTTCCAGTATCAAGTAACTTACAACTCTGATGGTAAAAAGTACTTAAATAATATTTGAAGACTGTAGATATGTATTTTTTTCAGGTGCTCACTACCACACTCACCTAATTTTTTGTTATTTTTCAAGAATTTATTTATTATTTTTTAATTGCTATTTATATTTCAATAGTTTATGGGGTACAGGTGGTATTTTGTTACATAGATAAGTTCTTTGGTGGTGATTTCTGAGATTTGGTGCTCCAAAATCAGCCAAGCAGTGTACACTGTACTCAATATGTAGTCTTTTATCTCTCACCCTCTTCCAGCCTCTCCAAGTCCCCAAAGTTCATTATATCATTCTTATGCCTTTGCATCCTTATAGCTTAACTCCGACTTATAAGTGAGAACATACATTTGATTTTCCATTTCTGAGTTACTTCACCTAGAGTAATGGCCTCCAACTCCGTCCAAGTTGCTGCAAAAGATATTATTTCATTCCTATTTATGCCCGAGTAGTATTCTATGGTGTATGGTTGATAGGCACTTAGCTTGGTTCCATATCTTTACAATTGCAAAATGTGCTGCTATAAACCATCCGTGTGCATATGTCTTTTTCATATGTCGTCTTTTTCTTTGGTTAGATACCTGGTAGTGCTGGATTGAATGCTGGATTGAATGGAGTTCCTTAAAGCTTCTCCATACTGTTTTCCATAGTGGTTGTACTAGTTTACATTCTCACCAGCAGTGTAAAAGTGTTCCCTTTTCACCACATCCACACCAACATCTCGTGATATTGAACATTTTTTCATATGTTTGTTGGCTGTTTGCGTATCTTCTTTGATAATTGGCTATTCATGTCCTTTGACCACTTTTTGATGAGTTTTTTTTTTCTTGCTGATTTATTTGTGTTCCTTGTAGATGCCGGATATTAGTCCTTTCTCAGATGCATAGTTTGCTAATATTTTCTCCCACAAGGTTGTCTGTTTATTCTGTTGATTATATATTTTACTGTGCAGAAGCTTTTTAGTTTAATTAGGTCCCGATTATTTATTTCTGTTCTTGTGGCATTTGTTTTGCAGTCTTAGTCATGAATTATTTGCTTAAGTTAATGCCTGGAAGAGTTTTTTCGGTGTTATTGTCTAGAATTTTTATGGTTTTAAGTCTTAGATTTAAATCTTTGATCCATCTTGAGTTGATTTTTGTATAAGGTGAGAGATGGTGATCAAGTTTTATTCTTCTACATGTGGCCTCCCAGTTTTCCCAGCACCATATATTGACTAGGGTGTCCTATCCCCGAGATGTGTTTTTTATGCTGTGTCAAAGATCAGGTAGCTGTATAAGTATTCGGCTTTATTTCTGGGTTCTCTATACTTTTCCATTGATCTACATGCCTATTTTTATGCCAGTACCATGCTGTTTTGGTACTATAGCCCTGTAGTATAATTTGAAGTCAGATAATGTGATATCTCCAGATTTGTTCTTTTTGCTTTGTTTTGCTTTGGCTATGTAGGGTATGTTTTGGTTCCATATGAATTTTAGGATTGCTTTTTCTAGTTCTGTGAAGAATGATGGGTGTATATTTTTGACTGTTAATCTTCACTGTAGAATGTTTAATGAGAGTGAGCCATGTTATTGTGAGAATGTTCAAATACATAGTGTTTAATTTTCTTGATTTAGTCAATTATTTAGAATAATTCAATCTGCTACATGTTTGTGGGGAGCAGGGAAGGGGAGATTGTATAATGGAATGTTAATGGGTGGAGGAGGGAAGGGAGATGGAGACCTCATTATACAGCATATGGCCCTTCACTTATTTCTGTACTTTCAGTGTGGCTCTCTATTTTCACTGTGACAACTTTGCCTGGTGTCTGAGGCAAAGGTCAGAGTATCTCTGATAGTGTTGGTAGATGACAAATTTCTAAAACTGTGCTGAAGAGAGCTAGCTTTCCTATTGTGTGGATATGGAAAGGCTTCTAGGATCTTCAGAGTTTCTTTTGAAAATTCCTAATAGGCTTGTTTTTTGTTCACATAGCTCCACATTCTGAGATGGGTGGTACCTTCACCTTTAGAGCATTTCTGAAATTTGGGGTACAAATTAACTCTATTCTTAATCTCCTCACTGCTAAAGCCGGTTAGCTTCCAAGTCAGTTAGTATTTAACCATTTGCTTTCTGGCTTCCAGAAAACCCTGTCAGTTAGTATTTAACCATTTGCTTTCTGGATTCCACAGTGTGTGGATTTTTCCCATAGAGTATTACAATGTCCACTCTAGATCCAAGGGAAGATTTCCTATGTGTGGGGATCCAGGTTGTTTTCATCTTGGTGATTCTTCATCCCAACAGGAGGCGTACACAGTTTGTTTGACAGGAGAAGGAACCATAAGGATGGCAAACTAGCTCTTAAATATTTTAGCCTAGGAGTTATACACATCATTTCTGTTTACAGCACGTTGGCCAGAAACAGACACATGGCTCCCAGCAAGGGGGCTGGGAATAGCCCATGCAGGGGTTGGGGTGAGGGGACCACACCTGGATATTCACTGACAAACAATTGTCACTGCCACGGTTGACCCTTCTGGTTACAAAAATGTTTTCTCGCTCCCTTATTGTGACATGCCCCAAGAAAAACCAACTAAGTCTCACCAAGTCACTGCCTTTAAGCTCAAAGTCCAAGTTTCTGCGTATTGTACTATAATCTCTGGATTCAGACAGATGAAATAAGAAGACAAGGTATCTGCATATCCTCAGTCGCATGACACCTAGTGTTTAATTGTGGAAATGGGATAGAATAAAAGCAAAAACACATTCCAGAAAGGGAAAGAATGGGAGATATCCAGCAGAGTTCATAGGAATTCTGAGATCTTGAAATCTTGCTGGGTAGACATAACAAAGATTCTCCAAGCCTTCAGAATGGTAGAAATCAGCTACCAGATAAGGCCTAATGTGCTCTCTGGGATTAGTGTTGTGTTCATTGTTCTTTATGGCTTTGGGAGTTACTTCAGGTTTTCAGGATGTTCCATAGCCATGTCTGAAGAGGCTGTTGTGGAATATGCCAGGATCAGGGCTTCACAGTTTTCTTAATTAAGGTCTTGCCAGTGGAAAGTTGGGAGTCCAAGGACTGTAAGGCTGAAATAATCACATAACTTTACGAATATTTTTTCAGAGTGAGCCTTAAAAACACATTAGACTTTCCATCTGTTGTTACTGGTCAGTTTATTTGCTGAACTCATACCCAGACGTCAGTATGAGCCATTCTCAAATCTTTATTTCTTTGTTCTCATATCTTATGCTTCTCTATATTTAAGGAGAGCTATCTGGAAGGTGTCATACCAGAGACAGAAAGTCTCTTTTGTTTCACTTTTTCCCTGGAGCACTTTCATTAACGATAGTTTATTGATTGACTGATTGAGACAAGGTCTCACTCTGTCACTGAGGCTGGAGTGCAGTGGCATGAATATGGCTCACTGCAGCCTCGACCTTCTGGGTTCAAGTGATCCTCTGCCTCAGCCTCCCACATAGCTTCCCACGTGCCACCATGTCTTGCTAAATTTTAAAAGTTTTTTGCAGAAACAAGGTCTGCCCATGTTGCCCAAGCTGGTCTGAAACTCCTGAGCTCCAGCAGTCTTCCTGCCTCGGCTCCCAAGTGATAGATTTTAAAATATGCAAGGAAGCCACTCTGAATCTGATCTTTGCCATCAAGCTGTTTTAACAGGATTTGTCTCTCAAGGGCTTTTTCAATTTTATCTCTCACTTTTTCCCAAACTTCTGCTTTCAGACTGAGGTATTCTTTGCTGAATCATCTTTCTTGTAATACTTTGCCAAACACAGCTAGTAGTAACCAACACACCCTTGTAAGTTTCCGGTTTCCAGTGTTTCGAATTCATTGCTCACATGATTGGCACTGCAACTTATTGCAGGCAATAGCATTATCAAATATCAGTATCAGATACTGCTGTTGATCTTTAGTATAAGTTATCATGATCTTTCTAGCCTATACCAGACCACTCATCAAATGCCATATATTTTAATTTAGTTTTTTGGCTTTTAGTTTGTTTTTTACCAGATGTTACACACTTCTTATATCAATCAATAGTGTTAATCAGGATAGATTAGGTTGTGCTTCCAGTAACATTTCCCAAATCTCCAGTAAGACTATATCTTTTGATTTCTAATTCACAGAAGTCCACTGGTTTCTCTGTGACTCTCCAGGGAAGTTCACTTTCACAAAGTAACAAAGGACATTGGTTCATTTTCATCTTCTGGTTCCAGCATCACAACTGAAGCCCTTCATGGTCTCCTTGACAATAGAAGAGAAAGCTGAAGGGTCACATACCATCCATTTAGTGTCTTGGCCTCAAATTTATTTATGTGTATTCTGTTCATGACCCATTTGTGCAGAACTATTCTCAAGGCCCTTCCTAATTGCAGTGGGGCTGAGAAATGTGTGTGAGCCTATGGATATTTGGTAAGGAGCCGATGTCTCACAATAATGCTATTATAATTTTAAAAACTTTGCAAAATTCTGGGTCAATATTGTGCTTTATGATGAACTAGATAACATTTCAAGTGTACTATACCCAATAAATCATACTTAAAATTGAAGAGCACAAGGATATTCTTAGCAAGAGGACTATAACAAGTTGGGAAATTAGTGGAGATATTGTATAAACATGAATGTTCCTGTCCTGAGCCTGGAAAATAGCAAAAATTCAAACTCTTTTTAAAACATAGTTTTAAAAATACAAGGCGTTTGAGAAAAAGTGAAAAACCCCAATTTGAAAAGAAGGTTTATAAATGGAATCATGAGAAATATTTTTTGATTGGTAGAAAGGAACCAGGTGGTAGAGACTATGAAACGGACTAATTCAAACTAATTCTTGAAACAATTAGTCCAAACCTTTTAAAAATCATTTTAAATCAAGAGTGGTTAGATGTCTGGAAATTAAGCTCATGATTATCAGATATAAAACTGCAAATCTTGACCATCAAAATAAGGAGATTCTTTGAACACTAGGAGGAAGACTATGGATGCTGGTTAGAGAGAAATAATGCATATGCATTATTTTAAATATATTTGCCTAGTCCTTGTGTTATCAATAAATTACTAATAGCCTTCAAAACAAATTTCATAGGAAGTGATAATAAAATGGTAATCTTGGTCAATAGGCCACCAGGTGATTCATGGCACTGTTATTCTAGGAAAAATACTGCTCCTTTGTTGAGTTCTAATTTTCTTCCTTCAGTCTTTTCATTACATTTCTTCAGGAATTATTTTTATTCTGCTGACTTTTCTGTTATTTCGACATTTTAAAACCGAGTATGATTTTAGATTTGATTTTTTCCTGAAATTACTTCTACAATTATTTCCTCCAGCCTTCTCAACATTAGAAATTTGGCAGCATAACTGAAAGTAGTGCATAAGGAACGGAGATTATGAAGGGAACAAGCATATAGTTTAGGGGTAGCTGTGGTCAGTCACTTCATTCTCTTCCTCTCCGGACATAATGACAATAGGCTTGAAAAAAGAGAAACTCACCTATTCATTGAATCAAGCTGCTTCTGCTAGCACTATAATATTATAATATCTTTAACACTTGTTTTATAATTTGTAAAGAACTTAATATTAAAGTATGACCCATTATACTGACATTTCAATGTCACAATATTAAAATATTGTGCCATTTAAGAATAAATCCTAGAAGGAGCAGGCATGTAAAACAGGACAAATTTAAAGAAAGCAAAATAAAATCACAAATGACATCTAGTGAAAAAACCTTGAAAGGGAATTGTCTTTAATTAGTTCACAGTTGGAGATGGTTCATACTGCTTATTTTAGTTAAGTCTTTCATTTGAGGAGAAACAAGCTATTTAACTTTCAGGATGCTTGCGGGTAGTTGGAGAGCAACTTGAATCCTCTATCTTGCTGAATAAAACTCTGCCTTCAATATAGTATAATTTTGATAGGGAAGAATATCATCTACAAAATATAATCTATTGGGATTTGTCACACATTAGAACAAAAACTCAAAGGTGGTGCAGTAAAGTAAATTTATGGCATGTTTATGAGTCTGTGTAGGAGTCATTGATATTTATTTTAATGAGTAAAATTGGCTCAGAAGCATTTCTAAGTAGATATCCTTTCTACTGAGCCCTAATACAAGATCTAAGCTTATGGTGAAAAGAATCCCCTGGTTTACAATATGTGGTAGATTTTTCTATGTAGAGAATATAAGGAATGAAAGAAATTCTGATAAACATGTTAATACTTCGGTTTTATAAAGGTTTATGAACAAATATCCTCAGAAAAGAATGAAACTTTTACACTAATATTCCACAAGCCTGCTACTTTGCTGAAATCTGGTTTTGTAATGTACTTATAACCATCCACGCTTATCTGTTGTTCACACAAGGTCTACCCACTTCAAGTATCTCTATATAATAATATTAGGGAACATTATTTCACTACAGACTTCATGAAAACAATGGAATCCTACCAAAGTTGAAGCTGCACCGTGAATGATAGCTCTATGCATTTGTATAACACTTATTTAGTCATAATCTGTTTACAACAATAATATAGAGATACAGCAGAGGATATTCAGGGGCTACATTTATAAATTTCCAGTTCCTCCTAACTCACAATGTGATGAGAACACATAGCAAGTGTAACCACGAAAATAGTCTTTGGTTTTTATTTATATTCTGCTTCTAGGTTTTGTGATGCTTCTATGTGTATGTTCAAGAAAATTCTTGTGTCGTGCTCTTCTTCACTGAAAAGATACTTTCCAGTGTGATGGTCTCAAACTCTGTATTTATCCTCATTCCCAAAATTCAATTAAAACATATTATTTGTGATGACTGTTTTGCCCAATAAACTCTGCACAATGCTAGCTGCCTGCTTTGCTTCTTAATGAGGAAAAGGGTTTTCTATATCCCTCTCTGAGTCTTTCAACAATTCCGCTTTCTTTTCTCTAATCTTAATACTGTGCCCTTTTCTTTGTGCCATGTTTTCTGTAACCTGTGGAAGACTATAGTGATATTTTAATAAGGAGAATAACTTATTCAATAGATTTTACATGATAAATATATTATGCTTTTGTTAAAAAAAAATATGGATACCTTGATATTTCTTGTATAACTCCCTCTAACACTCCCAAGCAGCTCAGGGGATAAGGGGAAAATAAGATTTTCTATTACTTCCATTACTTTAAATGGCAAAAACTGCAATTACTTTTGCATCAGCCTAATATTTAGATATTCTTCTTTCTCTGTTTTAGGATGTTTATATGTTTGCAAAAATTGAAATAAATGGTGAAATGCCTGCTTTTTTCATAAAAATGTTTAATATCATTCTACAGGCCCAATATCCAGTCTTGATACATCTGCTTGAATTCTGTTAATATCACTTACTTCTTTCTTTCTGTTATCAAATTCTTTCCTAATAAATCATGAATTTTCCCTTCCTATTTCCCCATCCACCAACAATCAGTTTCTAATAATCAAACTCTTAACTGCATTTCTGAGCCTTACACATCTGAACTCTAGACTGCTACTTTCCATTACTCCTTTTCTAGTCATCCATTCTATGTAAAACCCGTTTACTCTTCTCTCTTCCTCATTTTATTCTATCATGATACTGTATTGTTCAAAATTCCACAGTGGCATACAATGACATAAAAAAGAAGTAATAGCACTTTCTAATGCCATGGAGGGGCTTTCCATGTTGCAGTATGGAGATCCCTCATCCTTGGCACAACTGACATCTCGGGCTGGATAAGCCTTTGTCATGAAGGGCTTTCTTGTGCATCGCAGGCAAGACACATTAGACACCAGTAACATCCCTCTAGTTGTGACCACTAAAAAGTCCCTGGGGATTTTGCACAGGTAAGGGAAGGGCAAAATTACCCCAGTTGAGAAACACTGTTTTTCATCCACTTTTGTCTTGATTACAGTCGTGTTCAGCTGCAAATACCCAAACACCTATTTAACTATAGTTTAAAGAATAGGCTTTTATTTGTTTGTTGTTATATATTTATAGGTGTCTGTAGGTGAGCATTTGCTGGGGTTAGTACAGTGGGTCAATAATGTTAGGACTAACATCTCTGAGATTCTCTTGGCCTTTCCCTCAGAGTTACTATATGGCTGCTGAAAATTTGGGTATCACATCCTCTTGCAAACAAGAAGAAGGGAGGTGGGGAAATGGGGAAGGGACATGCTCATGAAACTTACATTGGCATCTCATTGAACAGAATGTTGTCTCATGATCAGCATTAATTCCAAGGGAAAGTGCATCTAAAGTTAATCTAGGAAAAGAAGAAGAGGATTGGAAACATGTTGGAGGAGTTGACCCATAGAGTCTAACATGCCCTAACTTCACTTCTTCCCCAGAGGAACTTTCCTCTTTGTGTTTCTTTGGATAAATAATTCTAGAAGCTAAAACAAAATATCCCAAATTTTACTAAGTATAAGTAAATAAATGTTTATTTCTTGCTGAAAACGTCCACTATGGCTAACCTTGAGCAGTGAGCAGTGTTCTGTATGTTCTTTCAGAGATTCAGGTTCTGTTTAGCTTTTGGTTTTGTCTTTTCCAAGGCCTTGGTCTCCCCAGCCAGCTCTTCTGCTTCTGATCTGCAGGAAGAAGGAGTGTGGAGGATTTTGCAGAATGTTTGGGGGCTAGGCCAGAGATACATTTTTGCCATGTCCATTGGCATCTTAGTGGCCAGAACATAGCTAAAAATGCAATAACTAACTATAAGTAGCCCGTCTCTATCACCTGCCCCAAAGAAAGTATTTGTTTCCATGTCTCCCTTCTATGTGCTTTTCTGAATTTCAATCGCCCATACCTTTTCTTCTTTCTGGATGTATTAGTCTGTTTTCATGCTGCTGATAAAGACATACCCAAGACTAGGAATAAAAAAGAGTTTTAATTGACTTACAGTTCCACATGGCTGGGGAGGCCTCACAATCATGGCGGAAGGCAAGGAGGAGCAAGTCATGTCTTACATAGATGGCAACAGGCAAAGAGACAGCTTGTTCAGGGAAACTCCTATATTAAAAACCATCAGATCTTGTGAGACTCATACACTATCACAAGAACAGTGCAGGAAAGACTCGCCCTGATAACTCAATCACCTCCTATGGGGTTCCTCCCATGACACTTGGGAATTGTGGGAATTATAACTCAAGACGAGATTTGGATGGGACATAGCAAAACCATATCATTCCATTCCTGGCACATCCAAATCTCATGTCCTGACATTTCAAAACCAATCACGCCTTCCCAACAGTGCCCCAAATTCTTAACTCATTTTGGTATTAATCAAAAGTTCACAGTACAATGTCTCATCTGAGACAAGGCAAGTCCCTTCTTCCTATAAGCCTGTAAAATCAAAAGCAAGTTAGTTATTCCCTAGATACAATGGGGGTACAGACATTGGGTAAATACAGCCTTTCCTAGTGGGACAAATTTTCCAAAACAAAGGGGCTACAGGTCCCATGCAAGTCTGAAATTCAGCAGGGCAGTAAAATCTTAAAGCTCCAAAATGATCTCCTTTGACTCCATGTCTCACATCCGGGTCACACTGATGCAAGAGGTGGGTTCTCATGATCTTGGGCAGCTCTATCCCTATGGTTTTGCAGGGTACAACCTCCCTCCCAGCTGCTTTCATGGGCTGCTGTTGAGTGTCTGTGTCTTTTCCAGGCACACAGTGCAAGCTGTTGGTGGATCTACAATTCTGGGGTCTGGAGGATGGTGGCCCTCTTCTCACAACTCCACTAGGTGATGCCCCAGTAGGGACTCATTGTGGGGGCTCTGACCCCACATTTCCCTTCTGCACTGCTCTAGCAGAGGCTCTCCACAAGAGTCCCGCCCCTGCAGCAAACTTCTGCCTCGACATCCAGGTGTTTCCATACATCCTCTGAAATCTAGGCAGAGGTTCCCAAATCTCAACTCTTGACTTCTGTGCACCCAAAGGGTCAACACCACATGGAAGCTGCCAAGGCTTGAGGCTTGCACCCTCTGAAGCCACAGCTAGAGCTGTACCTTGGCCCCTTTTAGTCACAGCTGGAGTAGCTGGGACACAGAGCACCAAGTCCCTAGACTGTGCACAGTGTGAGAACCCTAGGCCTGGCCCATGAAACCATTTTTTCTTCCTAGGTCTCCAGGCCTGTGATGGGAGGCCCTGGAGACATGCCCTGGAGACATTTTCCCCATTGTCTTGGGGATTAACATTTGGCTTCTCGTTACTTATGCAAATTTCTGCAGCAGGCTTGAATTTCTTCTCAGAAAATGGGTTTTTCTTTTTGCACTGTGAGGCTGCAAATTTTCCAAACTGTTATGCTCTGCTTCCCTTATAAAACTGAATGCCTTTAACAGCACCAAAGTCACCTCTTGAATGCTTTGCTGCTTAGAAATTTCTTCTGCCAGATACCCTAAATCATCTCTCTCAAGTTCAAAGTTCCACAAATCTATAGGGCAGAGGCAAAATGCCACCAGTCTCTTTGCTAAAACATAGCAAGAGTCACCTTTGCTCCAGTTCCCAACGAGTTCCTCATCTCCATCTGAGACCACCTCAGCCTGGAATTTATTGTTCATATCACTATCAGCATTTTTGTCAAAGCCATTCAACAAGTCTCTAGGTAGTTCCAAATTTTCTCATATTTTCCTGTCTTCTTCTGAGCCCTCCAAACTGTTCCAACCTCAGCCTGTTACCCAGTTCCAAAGTCGCTGCCACATTTTGGGTATCTTTTCAGCAACACCCCACTCTACTGGTATCAATTTACTGTATTAGTTTTCATGCTGCTGACGAAGACATACTAGAGACTGGGAAGAAAAAGAGATTTAATGGACTTACAGTTCCACATGGCCTCACAATCATGACAGAAGGCAAGGAGGAGCAAGTCATGTCTTACATGGATGGCAGCAGGCAAAGAGAGAGCTTGTGCATGGAAACTCCCGTTTTTAAAATCATCAGATCTTGTGAGACTAATTCATTATTACAAGAACAGCACAGGAAAGACCTGTCTCCATAATTCAGTTACCTCCCACTGGGTTCCTGTTATGACACATGGGAATTGTGGGAGTTACAATTCACGATATAATTTGGGTGGGGACACAGCCAAACCATATCACTGAAATTCCTTCCTTTCTTTGTCTTGTTTGTGAAAATTCAAAGTTTTCACTATCTCCTGCTGAAGATTAGGGGACTGTACCACTTCAAGGCAACTAATTACTCCTTCCTGTGAAACTGATGTCATGCCATGATTGGAAGAAGGGCTTTGGAGTCAGACAAAACTGGGTTTAAATGATGATATGCACTAGTTTTATAAACTTGTCCAAGTTTGACTTCTGTGAATCTTGGATATCTCATGTTTTAAATTGGGCCAATATTAAATTATGAATGAAATGAAATAAAGCCCTTGACATAGCACTTAACATACAATTTGCAAGAAGTAAAGATTATTTTTTAAAGCTGATCTTCTTAAGCAGTTACTACCTATGCTATGCGTTGGGTAACTAGTTGAATATCACATTTTTCTTTTCTGTTAAATTCATTAGTTCCCTAGGCAGCTATAAGCAGTCCTCCGAGCAGGAACTATGTCTTACTACTGTTGTATGGAGGAGGCACTGACGAAGAGACTGGGAAGTGAGGCCTACTTGTTACTTTCTCCCTCGGTGCAGGCTGATTGACCATCTGGAAGCTATAATAGTAATACCTGTATCTCATGAGGTGGAGATGCCCTTTTCTTTTTTCCTCGCAATACAAATACAAAGTTCTTCTGTGCTTTCTCATGTAGATATACATAAACATTAATAAGTAGTTGACATGCAAAGAATTAAGTATCTGATCTTCAGCAACTGTGTATTTCTCGGAAGTTTAGAATGCTAGCATAACAGAGCATAACATTTATACACCAAGGCTTCACATTTACCAGTAATGTTTGGTGGATGTAAATGACAATACCTTTATACCTTTCACATAAATTTCCCCCTTTTGAACTCATGTGAGACTAGGCTAGGCATTATTATTTCTATATTATAGATGTGCAACTTCAAATTCCTTGAGATTAAGCAACTTGCATAAAAAATAAATGGCTAAAGAATATATCCTAAATGTTTGCCTTGTCCACTTTCCATTACACTATTGAATTACAGAGCTGTTCAATTGTAGCCTTACATAGGAAAAAAGCCCTGGAGCAAAATACATGGGACCTATGCTCTGGATATGGTTTCTACTAATTGCCCGTGTGATTGTGACTTCCAAGTCTTGCACCTTCTATCTGGCCAGTAGCTATGTCTGTGATGGTAACATTCTTAATTTAGCTTATGTATAAACAGGGATGCAGAAACTAAATCCACCTGATTTGCTATGGAAATTGGTTGTCTAAAGTAGAAACCACATATCCATTAAGAAGGAAGTCTAGTAAATTAGTTGATGCCTGGAAATAATTGCTTTTCTAGATGGGCTTATAATGGATTTATGAAGTATAAATAGAACATAAAACAAAGTTACTTAGATAAAACATGGGAAGGCTTTGAATCTTTGCAGACATAGAACAAATGTCAGCTCAGATAGACTAGGTTCTCTTCAAAGAGTAGAACCAATAGTTGTAGAAATTTATAATGGTGTAAATACACAATTGCTAAAATAAAAATTTACATTAGTATTAATATTAACCTATTTAAGGGTATTCTTTTTTACTTAATTCCTTATACAATCATTTGTTGTGCCTTAGACTATATTTTATGAAATCAGTTTAAACTATAGAAAAACAATATATTACTTGCTTTTTAAAAAGTGTTTGCATGGCAATGACAGTGCATAATAGATGCTTAATGAATGCTTGTGAATGAACTGAATAAAATAATGAAATGTGTTCCATTGAGAGACTAACATTTTGATTTCTTTCATCATTTGTTTGCATTGGAGCGGAAGTAGGAATATTTCAGACTTCCAGATTGAGCTCTTTGTCTTTCTTCTCTCTGGCTGTCACTCTCTTAACTCTTTCTTTTTGATTTAAATTGACCCAAGCAAAAGTATGTTACTTTAATTATGCCTCTTAAATTATATTTACATTGATATGGGATCAGGGATATTGCCTGTTTGTTCACTTGCTCAGCACTATGGCCTCAACCCCTAAGAGATAGCTTGGCACCTAATAGGTGCTTAACAGTTATGTCTTCATGAATAAATAGATCACATAGATAATTTTTAAAATTTATTTCCATTTTTTCACTGGCCCCTTGACTCTTCTCCAACAAATTATATGAAATAGAGTGAAAAATGTTCTTCAATAATATGTGTCTTCAAGATTATTGAGACCAAGTTATTTTTAGAAAAATAGGATAGCACCAAATAAAAAATGTAAAATTAAATTTTACTGAACTTGAAATTTGTAAATTGAGTTAAACAGTGTGCCTTATTTCCAAAATGAGGTCAAACTTCTTTTAACAGTCAAATTAAATAACCCCAAGTCTTCATCCTGTGGGCCACACATATATTATTCTTCTGTCCCTAGGGTCCCTGTTGCTCTATTGCTAAGTCCATTATTGACCCTTGTTCCCAAAAGCTTCATACTTAGGCCAAATAATCAACTCTAGTTATTCTCACCCTGCAGAGAGAAAATTAGAAATCTGATTCATTCCCTGGAGAGCTCTCCAGTGCTTCTGCTACCTCATAGTGTCATTATGGAAAATAAGCATTCCTGAAGTCAGAGGTAGACATCTTCTAACTCCATGCTTATCAAGACAGTCACCAATACTTGGTCTGATGATTTGCTATTCTTGTAGTAGTTTTTCAAGGTACGTGGGGAGAAAGGGAACATGTCATTTCACCATATTAAGCCCCGTTACATTTGTTCCACACTACAGTAGGTCAGTTCTCTGCCAACATTTAGTTCTCTCGCTTCTCAGCTCTTTGTTTAAGCTCTACAGAGTCATTTCCCCTCTGCCTGCTCAAGGTCCCACGGAGGCTGGGTCAGCCTCTGCCTTGAACTTGCTCTCCAAAATAACAACCCAGGATCATATTTTCCCCTTCCTCATGGTGAGTTTTCTGATCTTATTTGCTAGATTTATAAAATAGTCATTTGTACAGACTGGTATATAAATTCTAAAGGAATCTTTCAAGTTTGCTATAATAGACAACAAAAATCAGTTACATTGGATCACAGGCTCTGTAAACAAGAATCTGTGTCTATTACCAGAAGAAGGATATGGGAAACCTTGCAGGGCAGACCAAGAGTCAGTCTGTCACACGGGGTAAATGTCAGGGTCAGTGCCGTATTCTTCCCGTCAGCAAGCTAGATGGGCTACCCAAAAATTGTTGAAATTAGGCAGATTTTTAAAATGAGTCATGCAAAGTTCAAAACAAGTTCATTCAATAGCATTGGTGAAACTGCTCATGCAATCAAAGATAGCTACATGCAAAAAAGATACCATATATCTGAAAGTTATCACATTAAAGAAACAGACTAGATCAGTTACAGGTGGTTATCACTTTGTGATTTTTACTTTCGTCTCTTAACTGTATATATTTCTATGTAATTCTATGTAATTGTGTGATGATAGTTACTTTTGTATCAGTAAAATCTGGGATAGCTTCTTTTTTACATCTAGTGCTAGATAGATCAAATTGGTTTTTGATACGTTGCTGCATGATACTTAAAAATCAGACAGATTTTAATTTATATTTTTATGTCTCCTTGTAAAATACATTATTTTTTTGTGTGCCATCTAAATGATCTTACCAAGCTTTGCATATTTGTTTACCAAAACCTTGACCACTATATTTTTAATGAAATAAAATTTTAAATTTAACATTACCTATGCAAATTGCCTTTTCCAAGTTTAACTTTTACTGTGCCAATAAATCCAAGGTGCTCTTTTTTATTATTAATGACAAAATTAATAAATATTTTAAACATTTTCACCTTCATCTTAACTTCAATTTATATTTCTATATTATTTAGACAAAGATTATAACTTCAATTCAGCATTTAGGGCAACTGATAAATATTATATTTACAAAAATGCATTTTAATTTTATTTTTTTCTGAAATACTGCTCCCTTTTTTAATATTCCATTTTAATGGAATATCAATTTAGTTTTAGGTCCAATGAAATACTGAATTAGATCACTACAAATTATGGACTGAGAAATTAAGGAATATCTTTTGTTCATTTGTGAAAAACAGCACTTGCTCATTGGTTTGCCACCAAGAAGTCCTAATTGATCTGACCATGCTGGTATCTTCTCCTCTGCTAATGACAGAGAATCTTATGTGTGAAAACTCAATCTTTCACATGTACATTAAACTAGGAACAAGTTTTTATCCTAAACAGTGATTATACAATCTGATACTTATGTGCTGTTTAATAAATATTAGAAGGAAAGAAGAAAGGAAGGAAAAATGGTATGGGCTAAACAAAGGGACATTTTGGTCATTTCTAATACAGGATTTAAAAACACAAATCTTGTTTTGAAAGCAGTGGCCATTTTCTTAAAACTCAGCTATGAAAATGTAACCCTTATATGTAGATAGAATAAATTACATATTTCAGTAGCTAATAGTGAACATTCTGTAGCTACTACTAATTTTTCTCAATTGCAATAAATTTCCTGATCATTATTATGAAATTTCTCAAAACATTTGAGATAATTTGGGCTGCAAGATTGTAATTACTGTTTTTAAAACTGCTATTTGTAGTCACATGTTGAAATAGGCCTGCGATCTAAGCAGATGTTGGACACAATCTCTTCATAAAGTAATTTTCAATTATCCTAACCCCCAATTATGAACATTCATAAATTATGGAAAAGGTACTCCTTAAGCATAATAGGAATATTTTTAAAACCATATGTTTGAGTAGAATATTAAAAACTAATAATAGATTTATAGGTTCTAAAATTACTATTCCTGAAGACCTAAAACTATTATATAATTCTTGTTGATAACTTACCGCTCAGGTGCAAACTTTGATCTATGAGTTTCTAGCATTTTGTACATGTTCTTTAAATTTTTTTCTTTTCTTTTGTAATTGCCTGCAGAATTGATTAGCTTAAGTCTAACATGCATCTAAGGGGACAAAATCATCATCATTTCAGCCTACTTAGTGATTTTCCTCTTTGCCGACATCATATGAACTACTCTTTTCCAGAAGTGTATCTCAAAATCTTGAATCTAGTGACATCATATTTCATTATATATCTCCTTACTTTTATTCAAAGTAGAATTGAATTAGTGTTTTCTGATCATTACAGGAAAACTTCCCAGAAATTTTAGACAACTAAGAATACAGCCTTGCAATCATTGCTTTGAAAACTCCCATTCATAAATAGGCATATATTTAAATACACTAAGCAAAATGATCCTGTGAAATGTGGCTTCTTAGAGCCTTAGATTAGGGCTCAGAAGACTTCATGAGTTGTCTACGGAGTTTACTGGGCAATTTGGGCGTGTCATTAATAGACTCTCTAATCATTGAAATATAAAAAAATTTGTAAAAAAATAGATACCTCACATGTGTGTTGTGGAAATTGATTAAAGAAAGATTTAGTGACAGTTTCAATTTAGAAAAAGGTCAAAGCATATATCACAGCAGGCCTTCAGGGATAGATATGTTTACAGTAGTTTGAAAAATTATTAATTTATTTCTATAAAACCTAGAGAACACTAGTTAGGCATGATCAAATTTATGTATTTTCTCTTAAACCTGGCTTCATTCCTCAGTTTAAACTAGAATCAGAAAAAAATTAAATGTCTTTAAAAATTCTATTAAAAGATTAATAATCTATATATTTAACTCTATAATAACATACAAAGTCATTTTGTCAAAATATAAAATATTTTTCTGCTTATTGAGCATTTCTCACAGACGTTTTCGATAACATTTCAACATTTCAAATGAAATCATATCTGAGCTCTCTCTGAATTCCCTATAATAGCAAAACTCCTTCTTCTCAGTGCTTTTGAGATTTATTCATGTAACTCCCATTAGAGTTAATTGGAGTTACTAACATAAATTCTACTTGCTCCAAATAGAGAATAGGTTTCTTTAACCTATTAAAAATAAACAACCTAATAAAAATAGGTTGTTTTTATTTTTTAATAAGGTTAGACTTAAAATAGAATCTTGTATACAATGGTCTCTTTTGCCTTGGGAAATTAAAATGCCTTTAACAACTTTTAGGGTTAGGGAATTGAAATCTGTTGCAAAGTTTTCTTAATTCTGCTGTATTACTACATCATCATTACAAATTACAATTGGTAATGAAAGAAATCGGAAAGTAAACTATAAAAGCGTTTTTCCAGCAAGCCACCACTATTTACATACTGTTTGTGGTTTTATTTGTGGAATTACTCTGTTAATGGTATATTATTAACACTATTTAGGAAAAATTGTGTTTGTTGTTCTTAACAATAAAGAGGAAGAAACAGATATTATATATCGAGAGAAAAGTACCATTTCAAATGAAAAGAAAAGCCTACACCTCATTTTTCATGAATGCTGTTTATAGGCAGATTCTTTTAAATTACCTTTTAAAATATGATTGTTAATAAATATTAGTCATTTAAACTATGGATAATTTTATAAGTGCAAATATTATTATTTAAAACACTTGAAACCCAGTCTTTAAAGAAAAAACTTGGTAAATGCTTTAACCAAAAGAAAAAACAACGTAATAGATAGATGTTTGTCAGTTAAAGAAGGTTTAATTAATAGACCAATGAATTTGCTTTCAATAGTGCATAACCTCTTTTAGATTACAGGAAAACATTCTTTCATGTCTAGTACATTCTTGAAAAGTCGTTTGTAACTCGAACATTTCAAAGAGGATATGCAGCGAATTAATTTCACCTTAACTTTTTTTCATTTGTCTTCCTGGAGATATTTCCACAGAAAACAACTTATTTATCACAGAATAATTCAATAAAAATATACTCACTTTACTCATCTATCACCCTGCTAATATTTTTATAAAGCCATTAAAGACCATTTACACAATGAAAGTGTAGATGAGGTCAGGAAGTTAAAAGTCATTAGAAAATGAGACTAGGAGCAGTTCTAAAAAGAGAGAGATGTCTTAGCTACACGAGTAGCACCAAAAAAACAAACAAACAACAACAACAAAAAAAATATAACTTTGAATTTTGGGGCAGCCTTAACAAAAAAGAAAAGGTGAATTTTATAATTCTGTTTTGCCCCAAAAGGGGGCACAAAATGTATTTAGAAATATAAAAAGTTAATATTTGTAAATAACCTGACTTGGGCCAGGAATTATATTTAGTGATTGTCATGGCTAGGTCATATAATCTAATGTGGTTTCATGTTATATTATTATTATTATATTATTATATTATATATATTATATTATATTATTATTTACTGTTAAGGAAACTGAAGCTCAGTAAGGTTAAGTAATGCCAGAAGTTTACATACAGCTAAAAGTCTTCCAAGTTAATATTCATTTCTCTGAAACAATCATTCAGGGCAACAAATATTCTTTTAATGTTTAAATCCTATAAGAAATGGCATAATGTTGGTGGGTAAGTATATTAAAGACAGAGAATCATGCCTTTATTATTTCAGAAACCATTATATTCATAATTCTAAGATAATTATATTAACTATATGATACTTTTAATAAAATTTTTCTTTTTCCATAACAAAATATTACCACTTTAATTTTGAAATTGTCACTTTTATTGTTCTGAATTTTGTTACTTTCATAGTTCTGTTTGGGCATGATTTTTTTCATTTTTCCTTTTGATGAGTTTATAACGAACAAGTATTCAAGTATTTTAAAATGGAACTTTTTCTAGTTAATAGCTATATTTACAATACATTATCTTGATATAATTTAGCTGTGCTGCATGTAGAAAACGGATTTAATACAGAAATAAAGTTGAGAG
Source organism: Pongo pygmaeus (assembly GCF_028885625.2). NCBI lineage: Eukaryota > Metazoa > Chordata > Mammalia > Primates > Hominidae > Pongo > Pongo pygmaeus. The sequence continues at coordinate 47,624,866 of NC_072390.2, read as the reverse complement.
CACCTACAGTAATCGATAGTTTAAATGACCTTTTAACTTTCTGTTGAATATTTTCAGATAGAAAATTAATCATCATGAATTCTATCATTAAAATTCTATTCAATAAAACATCAATGAAATAATTTGGAAATATGGCTCCCATTAGCTCACAGCTCCACACTCAACTCCTTATATAATAGGCACATTTTAATTTTTTCTTGGTTTTGTAAAGGAGATAGGGTGGTGAAGTGGGAATGAAGCACCTGCCTTATTGCTAGTGCCTTCCCCATCCCAGCTAAATCAATGTTGAATAAATATTTAAATTTACGCTCAAATTTGCTGACAGCCAGGGCAAAGGAAAATTGTAATAAATTGTGTAATTCCTTTTTGTCTGAGGAAAAGAAACACGCAGTTCGTCTAGAAAACATATTGAAGAGGGGACAAAATATTAGCCTGTGTACGTCACCTACCTGTCTGATAGCCTGTTAAGCTTGATAAGAGGAAGTACATATTTCTTGCTAGTACAATATATCAGAGACAAACCAGGTCAAATGTTTGCATTAATCTCAGCCATGGTAATTAGTGAACACAGTGATTTTTATTAGTCTTAATTTCTTGATATTTCTACCAAGAGAATGCCCCCTGGGGCAGCACAGCACAGTGTGTTTAAACATGAGCTTGGAACCTAACACTCTTGGTTTTTAGACCTGAGTTTATCGTATGCTAGCTGAATAACCTTGGGAATTTATTTTACCTCTCTGAGGCTTTGTTTCCTTATGTGTAAAATAGTTATAACAATACTACATACTCATGTATTTTTTGTGAATGTTAAGTCAAACTACATAATAATTTAGTACAGTGCCTAGCACATAAGGTTGCAATAAAATTGGGACAAAAATTTTATAAATGTTTGCTTATAAGAAAAATCTGAAAATCTACATTTTAATAGTATTCTAAGAAAATGAAAATACTACAGTTGTTAAAAGATGTATTCCAAAAATTACAATCTGCTATTTTTTACAGATATTTTAAATTATTTAATCTCACCAATCTCACCAAAACTATCTTAACTTTTTCTTTTAATCCCGAAATCCTTGCTCTTCGGTAATGACTTTACACTTATGTTTACAACTATCTGAATACATAAGTCTATCTTAAATGAAATTTAGCTATGCTATCAAGTTAAATATTACACTGCCAAAAGAGCATTAAATATGAATCCATTTCTCTGTGAATTGTGAACTCATATATTTAATCCAGAATTAAAATTCTTGATGTACTTGCAAATAGCTAAAATATTTTACAAGAACATTACTATAATTTTTATATTATGAAATATACGAAACAGTAAATTTTCTATGAAAATAGACTCCAATGCAAAGTAAAGAATGAAACAATGAACAAAAATTGACTTAAAATTCCTGAAACTCAGAAAATGACTAGAATTTGTTATTTTGGATCAGCTTTTGTCTGATCTGTTAAAATTGTAGCAACTACCCATAAGAAAATGCATTATAGATCACATAATGGTATATTTGCAGAAAACCAGTATATAAGTCTATAGACAAAATTGATGAAATGAAATCCAAATTCTTTACTATTTTTTTTTTTGCTGGAACATTATTATATGGAATTTTTCTAATGGGACCATATCCAAGTTGTAGCATTAACAGATGGGATCCTGTTGGGGTTCCACATTTTTAGTTATTTAGGACTTTAGTAAACAGTGATTTTATCCAGTATGTGATTGGAACAGATGTGATCTTATCAGGGTTCCACTTTTTTTCAAGGGCATAAAATTGCCATGATTTGCTGTACAGTGCTGGAGTTTACTTTTTGTGGTTTTAGAACCAGAGTCCTTTTTAGCCAGAATTTGCCCTTGGGTTCTAAAACATCATAATAGGGAGTTAATGTTTTATTCTCTATTAATCCCATTAAATCCTTTTAATATTAGAGCATGTGTTGCTTTATAGCATTAACTAGTGTCTTGCACTCAACAGTATTTTCACAGTTTATGACACTGCTTAGGGCATTAACAAACAGCTGTTTGAATTAAATGAGCAGTTAAGGACCCTGTTCATTAACTCAAAAGTTTCATGTATTTTTAATTCCTTAAATCTAATGGTATCATCACCCTCCAAGAAATCTATCTTTGATTATAATTTGCTCTGACCACTATTGGTTATGGGGGAAAGTATTATTGTTTTTGAATATGAGTTATACTAGGGGTGGGTATCTCTAATGAATCTTAACTATCTCATAACGGTTTCATTCTTATGGGATATAAAACTTTAAAAGTTGTTTACGGCAGTTGTGTTAAGATTTTCTCCAATTTTGGTTACTGATGACTTCATTTAGCTAATGTAAAGAGGCAGTTGGAACAGAATTATTTGCATTTGAAATGGTGCAATCAGAGGTTTGAGACTGACTCATTTACAAAAAAAGAAAATTGTATTTGGACAGTGACAGATTATGTGATGCAGTTCCTGGTGTGGGGCAAAATGTTAGTCACTGATTTCTCTCCATGTAGAGAGATTGTGCCTTCCAAAGCTTCCTTAGGGACTTCATTACCTTCAATTCAATCACAGTCATGGACATCTCGACTCAGTAATTTGAAGGGAAGTAATTAAATAAAAAGGCAATTTTAAATTAATGTGCCTAGGATTCTAAATAAGCTGCATGAGGGCCAGATTCTTAGTTGATTCATCCTATACTCTAGTGTTCTAGTCAGGCCCCACGAAATTCAGGGCCTTTATTGTGCTTAGTAGGTGCTAAGTCTTTTGGAGAGAATAATTGGATGCTTTAATTAAGACATTTTTTACCTGTTGGGTAAAACTCTTCCAGGTTTCCCACAAATTGTCCCATAATTTGATCTTCAGTTCTTTTAATTTTCCCTAAAGGGTCTGTAACTCTTAGAGGAATTTAGTTCACAGTTGTTTAATAATTAATTAAAAAGCATTATAAAATAATCAAGTGGGATATATGACTTTGCCATCTTAACAATCATATTTACTTTTACTCAGTGCAGATGCCAAGGATTGACAATGTCAGTGTAGAGATGTTGTTTGTGTAGTAACTGAAAGGAATGGGATAAACTAAGAATGGCTCTCTAACAAGAAGTAGAAAACTACCTCTTCCTGCTCATTGCCAGAAATTGAATCCACATTTCTCCCGCCTTAAGTTAGAAACAGACTTAATGAGAGCTGGATTCCAAGCCTGGAAGTTTTCTCCAAATCAGTCTGAATTGGCTTGAAATTCATAACTGCCCCATTTTCACCCATATTGGATGGCAGAGGGCACCTTTTCCTCCTCTGCTTTGCCTCAGAATATCTCTGTGGGCTTCACTTCCTCCCTTCCAAATCCTTCATCCAGAGATAGTGGGTGACTGGAGGGTAGTTCAGATAAACTTTGAAGCAGATAGGGTTGTTTGAGGATTCCTCTCCAAACTTGACTACTAAATTTGTAAACAGTATCAGAGATTTCCTTTATTCTCTCTACTGTTAAAAATACCAACTGATCAGGGCCGGGCGTGGTGGCTCACGCCTGTAATCCCAACACTTTGAGAGGCCGAGGAAGGTGGATTACGAGATGAGGAGTTCAAGACCAGCCTGGCCGACATGGTGAAACCCTGTCTCTACTAAAATTACAAAAATTAGCCAGGCGCCGTGGCAGGTACCTGTGATCCCAGCTACTCAGGAGGCTGAGGCAGGAGAATCGCTTGAACCAGGGTGGCAGAGGTTGCAGTGAGCCAAGATCGCACCGCTGCACTCCAGCCTGAGTGGCAGAGTGAGACTCCATCTCAAAAAACAAACAAACAAAAAAACCGATCAGTTAAAATATGAAGCTATTTATGGATATTTGGTCTTTAAGAATAAAATCTTATAAAATCTAGAAATGTAGTCTGAACTCTAAGAGATTCCATTCTTTTCATTATACCAGAATCTTTAGATATGCTTAGATATGCTGCCATTGGTAGTGTTACTATGAAAGTGATCTCCACTAATATTTTAGGAGTCCACAGAGAATCCATACATTCAAATGAATAAATATCAGAAAGTTTATATTTTTAAATAACTGAAAAGGGAGATTTCAACATATAAAAGCGAATAAATCTAAAAAATAAAAACTTTAGTATACATAGATATCTATACACACATATACACATATTAAATATAAATATTTGAACAACACAGGTTTTAATTGCAAAGGTCCATGTATATATATATATTTTGTTGTTGTTGTTGTTGTTGTTAACCAAATGCAGATAAAAAATACAGTAGTTGCAGCCAGGCGCGGTGGCTCATGCCTGTAATTCTAGCACTTTGGGAGGCTGAGGTGGGGATCATCTGAGGTCAGGAGTTGGAGGCTAAGCTGGCCTACATGTAGAAAGCCCGTCTCTACTAAAAATACAAAAAAATTAGTCAGTGTGGTGAGCATTCCTATAATCCCAGCTACTTGGGAGGCTGAGGCAGGAAAATCACTTAAACCCAGGAGGTAGAGGTTGCAGTGAGCTGAGATGGTGCCACTGCACTGCAGCCTGGGCAACAGAGCGAGACTCTGTCTCAAAAACAAAAAATAAAAAATAAAAATAAAATTCAGTGCTTGCAAGACATGAAAACTGCGCATACAGAGGACCAGCTTTTCATATACCTGAGTTCCACAGGGCTGACTGCAGGACTTGAGTACAGGTGGATTTCAGTATATGCAAGGGGTCCTGGAACCAATCCCCTGAGGATACCAAGATGCCAAGATACTAGAATTTCTTTAGTATAGTTTGGTATATATATATATACATATATTTCATATATTACATGTGTTACACATATATATTTATATATATTTAATATGTGTGTATATGTAATGTGTAGCATTAACATATACATACATATACTAATTAAATATATTTAATATATACACATATACACAAAATATTAAATACATACTAAATATACCAAATAATACTATATATATATACTGTATATAATACTACAATTATATACATATTCTACATACTATATATATACATATATATAAATATTCTGATTTCTTGTCATCACTATTTGAAATCCATCCATCTCTACGGTCACCATCCAAACCAAGTTACCATAATCACTTGCTTGAACTAGCCTCCTAATTGGTCACTGCATTCACACTTGTCTCCTATTCACCTGGAGCTATTCCTTACAAAGCAGTAAGCCCTAAGCCTTAAGCCAAAAACACAAACACACACACAAAACTAAAAATCTCCTGCCTGGACCTTCAGTGCTGAACATACTTCAGGGGCTTCCCTGGACTACCAAGAGCCTGGAATCTAAACTTCTTAACGTGGCCTGTATAAGCAGGCATTGTGCACCTCTCCATTCAGATCTCAGGCCACTACCCATCCAGTTCTCGTCCTCTGGGACATTAAGCTTCTTTCTGCATCTCAGCTGTGTCAAGCTCTCACCTGAGCACTTCAGCACAAGGCACTCTCTTTCCTGGAAGCAGGTGTCACGTGCTCCGAAAAGCTGTCCCAGCCTCTAGGCCCAAAGCAGGTGTTCCTTTTCAGGTTCCTGTTGCTCTCTTTACTATATGATTATTTGAGTAATTTATTTTTATTTTTCCTCTACTAGAGGGAAGATCTATTTTCTTAACCTCTGGATAACTAGTACCTCACAGCCAGAGGAGACACTCAATAAATATTTTCAAATAAATGAATAAACTCTGCATTTTCTTTAAGAACATAAAAAAGACATTTTTAAGAAAAGATTTTGCACCACTTAATTTTTTGATAAATGATCAAGCATATGTGAAGTAATTTAGGTGTTTTTTAAGATTATCATCAACATTTCCGTATTATTTTTAACTACTCTTTAAAACCAGTTAAGTGATGATTACACTCTTCTTCTGGAAATCTAATATTTATCAAATAAATAACTGGAGATTACACTTTTTTGTGGAAATCTAGTTCTTACTAAAAATTTTGCCTGGTAGCTATCAAATGTTGTGCTATCATTTTATATACCCCTGAATGTATTAGCTTCTGGTTTTGTTCTAGTCTGAAGTGCATTATATTATGCAAAATCCAGAACAAAATTAGAGGACTGCAGTGTGTCTGAAGATTACAAAAGTAGGATGAGATATTGAAGCCTTCCAGCCTGAGAGTGTAAACTGGGAAATAGATACCCACTATTGTGCTAGGCATTGCCAAGAACAGGAAAAAAAAAAATCTCCTGGCAACAGGTGCTGAACACTAGTATCAACGCTAGCATCAAGCAAATGTGTGCAGGTGGAGGTAAGCGGGCACAGCTGACACTGAGGCATAAACTAAGGGGACCACAGGGACCATGTCTCAGAAATCTACTTCCAGCGTTGGCAGATACTAAAACCAATGCACATGCGTACAAGTATCCTTATTTCATTGTTTTACTTGTTTGCACAAGCCTTTGTATACATAAACAGTTTATAAATGCTACTGCTATTTTGATAATAAATAGCATACTCTGACACAGCCTTTGTGGAGAAAAGCAAATAACAGGTCAATTAAGTAACCTCCCATTTAAGGAAAATGTTCTTTTGCACGTATTATGAATTATTACCTCAATAATATCCTTCAGTATTATCCTTCAGTAAATCACCACTGTCAAAAGTTTTGAAAGAGAAAGAAGATACAAACAATTTATATATCTGAAAGTAGAGATGAAAAAGGGAAAAAGCTAGAAAGTAATTAAACTAAAGTTAGTTATCATTACTCACAAATGTTCTAGGAAAACTAGTGTTAGTAACTAGAAAATAAATAATTTAGGAGCTTTTGGGGAAAGACTGTATGGTATCAGCTATTTATTGGCACTGAAATAACAAGTAAAGAACTCATCTTTTGTTTTCGTACACATAAAACCTGTGGAAAGATCCCCATGGCCCCGGAATCAGGACTCACAGGTCCTGGGCTGAAGGGTTCACCAGCAGCCATGAGACCAACATTTGTTATCAATGAGACAAGTGCGGAACTGTTGTTCCAAGGCTGTTGCTGTAAAACCATAGTGCATTGTAGTTTGTTGGAGGTTAGTAGCACTTGTTAATTTGATCAAGGCTGAAGTTTACGGAGGATAAAGTAAACAATGCAAACTGCAGACACCATCAGTTTCCTATGGGCAGTGAAGTGTAGTCTGTTCCATTTACACTTCACAACAACATCTGATGGGCTTTGTCAGTACTGCACAGAGTAATTAAACCTGAAATCAATAGCAGGCATTTGTCATGTTTACAGCCGCTCTTTCTGCTGGGTTAAACTCATCAGTTTAGTGCCGTTCTGTTTTACTGCAGAGACACGCTCCATTATTTCTTCAGGTACAGTTGAGATATTCAGTTACATGCCCAATAGTTTGAATACGACATTAAGATTAAAAGGGACAGGCAAATGGACAGTTTTTGTAATATATTTGCTGATTTTCTTAACTGGTGTTGGATTTCCATTTCCTTCAATCTTTTTATGAAACCCTTCGTGGTCTGAGATAATATATTCCCTTAGCTCCCAAACTGGCAAAAAGGCTCATCTCAAATTTGATAGAATTTGACATCGACTATAACTATACACAACGATTGCTGACATGTTTTTATTTGAAAAGAGTGAAGAATAAGATTCAAAACTGTTGCCTTATTTGAAGAAAATTGGTCTTTTCCATGTTCAATTAAGGATTTGTGATAAAATGTTCTTTTATGTCATTTTTTACAAAAAATCCTCACCTTTCATTTGTTTTGCTTCTTTTTAATTTCTTTTCTGTTATTTTTCAATCATTTAAATGATGTGGTTAGAGCATGGTGGTTTTTATAGTAAGAGAGTCTGTAGTTCAATGCTAAACTTGAATTTGACATACATATTTGAATTTGTATATTTGAAGCTGAAAAGCATGCCCTGGTCCGAGTGTTTCAGTCACTTAATAAAGGCCCTCATTACTCTCATTTTATGCAAATCATCTTACCTTTCTGTAAAGTATTACTTGTCTTGGTACACCAGGGCAAACAGGATTGTTGTAAGAATGAATCTTACTGCCAATTAGTTGGTTATATATAAAACCATAGTACTTTTATATTATTTTTGCATTCATGTGGTATTTTAATATTTTAATACACAACTCTCTTCAAATGTGAGCCTTCTACTAAATGTCAGTGATGATAAAGATGAAACTTAGGGACTATATTCAAGATAATGCTTGAACTCAAAATGGTACCCTGTATGCTGACAGCAAAATATTTGGAGACTGTGATACTTATTCAAGGTCACCGAGCATCTGACTTTGTTGAACTCTAACATGTGTTCTTAGTGCTTCTTGTTCCAGTTAACATAAAACGGGAGCTATTTCTATAGCCAGTACCTATGAGAAATTTGATTAAGACTGTGGATAGAGTGTTTGAAGGACTGTTTCATAGAACACTGAGGCTTGCCCAAAAGAAGTTGATAAGTCACGTAAAAGCATATTAAAATAAGCTAATTAGGCTTGTGAAAAATCCAAGCAAATTCCAGTCATTAGCTGCAGTTACTTAGAGTGGGTCCCCTCAAATTCTCTAGTCAATAACAGACTTTAAAAATAAATTAAGTCTGGAGATAGAATTCCATGCTAGTTGCATTGTTGCTCATTTATTTTCTGTCCATGGCTGTTTGTTTTTAATTCCTTAGAAGACTATGATCTCACATAATTAGGGAATGGAGGGTCATCTTTTGTAGCTTCTCTAAGTGGTGGGAGTATGAGTAACTTTTCCTATTATATTCTTGCCTTTATATAGATTATCTAATTTTAATAACACAGCATTATGCCTGCTATGAAGGCTACATAAATATGAAATGTAGTAAAAATCATGAAAATTCTGCACCAATAATTTCAGGATTTTTATACCTTCTATCTCTCTATAAGTGCAGGTATCAATATTTCTGGTCTGATATGCCAAGAGTTAATCAATATGACATTTCAGAGAACCCTAAGTCCATGCTACAACCCTCCTCTAAATTCAAGTCAACTTCCATTTCAGTCATCCCCAGCAAGGAGATTACCATGAATAATGCAAGCATTCTTAGCCATTTAGCAAATTTAGCTTTTTGCAAAATGTATATAGTATTCTAAAGTCTACAGGACACTTTTGTATTTATCAGTCATATTTCACTTAATAACAGGGATTCCTTCTCAGAAATCTTTCATTAGGTGATTTGTTCATTGTGTCAACATAGTAGAGTAAGTATACTGATACAAACCTAGATGGTATAGCCTAGTACACACCTAGTGTATGGTATAGCCTATTGCTTCTGGGCTACAAACCTGTACAGCATGTTACTGTACTGAATACTCTAGGCAATCAAGTTTTTTTCTCTCTAAATATACCTAAAAATAGTAAAGGTGCAGTAAAAATATGACATTATAGTCTCAAGAGACTACTGGCCTACCCACAGTGTGTCATTGACCTAAACATCATTACATGGCATGTGACTGTATTTTTCTCATCTGATGCTCACAACTCTGCGGTGAAGGTTCCTGAAATGTAGAAGAAATAAATGAAGTTCAGAGAGGTTAAGTGATTTTCTCAAGATTACGATGCTTTTGGTGGCAATATCTAGCCTCAGACTTGGGTCTTCCAGTTCTGATTCTGATGACTGCTATAGTATCTTGCTACATTCCAAAAAAAAAAAAAAAAAAAAAAAGCCTATAGTGGTCAGAATTCCAAGATAGCCCCTCTATAAGGGTTCAGCCCAAGAAGCAGAATTAGTAGAATATCGATCCATGTCTATGTCTATATCTGTGTCTATGTTGATTTCTGTATCTATCACCTATCCACTTATGTATTAATATATGTTTGTTCATTTGTTTATTATAAAGCTTACAGTATTATGGGGACTAGCTAAGTAAGTCTGAAATTTGTAAGGCAGGCAATCAGGAAGGGAAGATTTTGGGCAGCCTGGAACTCAGGGGCACAAGCTGAAGCTATTGGGCACAGGTGGAATTTCTTCTCTGTCTATGTCTGTATCTGTCTCTTTGCCCTTTGATGCTACCCATTTCTGTTAAGCCTCAGCCCTGTTTCCAAGTCCTTCCAAATGGTTAAATCAGACTCATCCAGATTATCTATGATAATTTCCTTTACTTAAAGTGACTTGATTAATGGATTTAATCAAATCTGCAAAATCCCTTCATAGCAACACCTAGATTAAGTGTTTGATTAACTGAGGAATGAAGACTAGCAAAGTTGACACATCGAAAAATCAGTCACAGTCCACCTCTTGTCAACTTATCACTCATATATGGCTTTTAAAATTATACCTAATTTCCAAATAAAAACAGTCATGTATTACCTAACATGATACTGCTATTCTACATACAACCAAAAACATGTTAAGCCTTTCCCCAGAAAAGTATAAAAATCCTTGAATAGTATTCACTCTTCTTGTTTAATATCCTGTAACTTAAATAAATACTGAGATAATAAAGTTATGTATCACGTTAAATAATTAGAGTAAGATAAGGAAGAAAACAAAAATATTTGGTTATTGTACATATAAATGTATTCATGTCAAAATAAGAAAGAAATCCATGTATCTATTGTAGTCTTCATTTCTGTAGCTGATCACATGATTGGAAATGTTATTTATAGCTATCCTTGTCACCATCCATTTCATATTTCTTTTACCCTCAGCAAGCATCTCAGCTGGTCATGGTTCTTTTCCAGGTGGGTTGACCCAAACCTTTATTTCAGTGGACATAACAATGATTTCATTGTTAATGTACAATCCATTAACAGTCTTTCCTGAATTGAGTTGCATTGTTATGGTTTATCTTTGACTTTAATCACAGAAGATGGGAGTAATAAGAGATGCCTACAGGATTGCCTGTATTTTAGAACTACCTCTCATTACCCACCTTGTGTAATTGCAAGCCAATTTCCCCTTGGCTGTCAAAATAAATCAGCCCAGTCAATATAATATAATGACCCTCATTTTTGCTTGTTGATTGGGAGAGATGAGGAGCCCAAATGGCCTGGAGTAAGTCTCAATTTCTAATTCAGTGGAACTGTTATGTCCACTGGTAGAAGTTTCTTTTTTTTTTTTCTTTTTTTATTATTATACTTTAAGTTCTAGGGTACATGTGAATAACATGCAGGTTTGTTACATATGTATACATGTGCCATGTTGGTGTGCTGCACCCATTAACTCGTCATTTACATTAGGTATATCTCCTAATGCTATCTCTCCCCCCTCCCCCTACCCCACGACAGGCCCCGGTGTGTGATGTTCCCCTTCCTGTGTCCAGGTGTTCTCATTGTTCGATTCCCACCTATGAGTGAGAACATGTGGTGTTTGGTTTTTTGTCCTTGTGATAGTTTGCTGAGAATGATGGTTTCCAGCTTCATCCACATCCCTACAAAGGACATGAATTCATCCTTTTTTATGGCTGCATAGTATTCCATGGTGTATATGTGCCACATTTTCTTAATCCAATCTATCATTGATGGACATTTGGGTTGGTTCCAAGACTTTGCTATTGTGAATAATGCCGCAATAAACATACATGTGCATGTGTCTTTGTAGCAGCATGATTGATAATCCTTTGGGTATATACCCAGTAATGGGATGCCTGGGTCAAATGGTATTTCTAGTTCTAGATGCTTGAGGAATCGCCACACTGTCTTCCACAATGGTTGAACTAGTTTACAGTCCCACCAACAGTGTAAAAGTGTTCCTATTTCTCCACATCCTCCCCAGCACCTGTTGTTTCCTAACTTTTTAATGATCGCCATTGTAACTGATGTGAGATGGTATCTCATTGTGGTTTTGATTTGCATTTATCTGATGGCCAGTGATGATGAGCATTTTTTCATGTGTCTGTTGGCTGCATAAATGTCTTCTTTTGAGAAGTGTCTGTTCATATCCTTCAACCACTTGTTGATGGGGTTGTTTTTTTCTTGTAAATTTGTTTGAGTTCTTTGTAGATTCTGGATATTAGCCCTTTGTCAGATGAGTAGATTGCAAAAATTTTCTCCCATTCTATGGGTTGCCTGTTCACTCTGATGGTAGTTTCTTTTGCTGTGCAGAAGCTCTTTAGTTTAGTTAGATCCCATTTGTCAATTTTGGCTTTTGTTGCCATTGCTTTTGGTGTTTTAGACATGAAGTCCTTGCCCATACCTATGTCCTGAATGATATTGCCTAGGTTTTCTTCTAGTGTTTTTATGGTTTTAGGTCTAACATTTAAGTCTTTAATTCATCTTTAATTAATTTTTGTATAAGGTGTAAGGAAGGGATCCAGTTTCAGCTTTCTACATATGGCTAGCCAGTTTTCCCAGCACCATTTATTAAATAGGGCATCCTTTCCCCATTTCTTGTTTTTGTCAGGTTTGTCAAAGATCAGATGGTTGTAGATGTGTGGTATTATTTATGAGGGCTCTGCTCTGTTCCATTGGTCTCTGTCTCTGTTTTTGTACCAGTACCACGCTGTTTTGGTTACTGTAGCCTTGTAGTATAGTTAGAAGTCAGGTAGCATGATGCCTCCAGCTTTTCTTTTGGCTTAGGATTTACTTGGCAACGCAGGCTCTTTTTTGGTTCCATATGAAATTTAAAGTAGTTTTTTCCAATTCTGTGAAGAAAGTCATTGGTAGCTTGATGGGGGATGGCATTGAATCTATAAATTACCTTGGGCAGTATGGCCATTTTCACGATATTGATTCTTCCTATCCATGAGCATGGAATGTTCTTCCATTTGTTTGTGTCCTTTTTTATTTCATTGAGCAGTGGTTTGTAGTTCTTGAAGAGGTCCTTCTTTCTTTGGTTCTTGGGCCTCTGGATCAGCAGAGTTATGTCATGAGAATGGGAAGCAAAACTTTTGGTAGTGGATCAGTAGGGATAATAGTGAGTGGATCCACTTCCATTTATGCCCCTTGATTTATGCACCAATAAATGGTGATTGTGGGAGAAGTAGCACCATGCATTGGAGGCTGATTTAGAGTAGATATCACATCCTAGAGGACATTGCCCCAGCTCTGTGAGGCATTGCCACCTAGTTGTTATCATAACTGAGTGCTCAAAAGGCCATTCCACTATTCTATCAAGTGCCTGCTTCAGGATGATGGGAACATGATAAAACCAGTGACTTCCATGAGCATTGGCCTATCAATACATTTCATTTACTATGGAGTGAATTCACTAGTCAGAAAAAAATGCTGTGCCAAATGATAAGGCATTCTGTATATCTGTGATTGTCAGACAGGGGTTACTCTGCTGGCTGCAGTGATTGATCCTGACTACCCTGGGGAAATTGGGCTGCTACTACACAATGAGAATAATAAGGAGGTCCTCCAGGGCCTCTCTTTGTACCCCCATGTCTTGTGATTAATGTCAGTGGAAAACTACAATACCCCAATTGATCAGGATTGAATAGACATCACTCTTCAAGAATGAGGGTTTGGGTCACCCTACCAAACAACTACAACTAGATGAAGTGTTTTATAGCAGGGAAGGCAAGTCCATATCTAGATTAAGTGTCTCTTTCTTTTTTTTTTTTAATTATACTTTAAGTTTTAGGGTACATGTGCACAACGTGCAGGTTTGTTACATATGTATACATGTGCCATGTTGGTGTGCTGCATCCATTAACTCATCATTTACATTAGGTGTATCTCCTAATGCTATCCCTCCCCCCTCCCCCCACCCCACAACAGGCCCTAGCGTGTGATGTTCCCCTTCCTGTGTCCAACAAACGAAGCAGCTTAGTATAATCAACCTGCAACCAGGTAGCTGACTGGTCACCTCAGGGAATGTTGCCATATCAGGGACTCATGTTGGTCTACGTTGCTGGCAGATTAAGGACTCTGCAGTGGCTGTAACCAGGTCAGCTTTGGTGAGTGGAAGTCAATGTTGCTGAGCCCATGCATAACCTCCATCCCATTAATTGCCATAAACACTGTGGCCATTTTGTTCAGAAGCTCATTGGACAACGCCAGGAGTGGTTGAGGAAAGAGGCTAATTCATAATTGACTGAATGGGCCGTCTTACCCACTTGATTTCTAAAATCTTCTTCTGCAGATGTTACCTTTTGGTAAATTTTAATATGAGACACAAATATCTTCATTTTTTGCCCATTCAGAATGGGCAATACATATATCTCTTCCCCAGACCTCCTTTTCATCAATTTTCTAACCATGCCCCTTAGTAGTCCATGGTCATCCAGCCAAACTATTAACTACAACCCATCAATTGATATAGATTCATGCCCCTGGCTTTTTCTCCATCCAGACCAAATGAACAACTAGGTACACTGCTCATAGGAAATGCTGCCCACTGGGGGAATCCTCCTTCACCATTGTTCTTCATGGCTGTCCCAGAAAGTGATTGTAGTGCTATAGCTGTCTGCTTTCAGGTGATGTCTGCATATCATATAGGACCCTGTATCAACCAGGCCTGAGATTTTCCTCCTCAATCAACCAGGTTGTTGGAGAACTCCTATGAGAACACAGGAGTGGACTGAGAGAAAGAAGACATTCTAACTTCTATCTGTGGACAACAGTTTCAGCCCATACTCATGATTTCTAGCCTTCCTGTGATCCTTCCTGATGATAGACTTTGAATTTACTTAGCCTCCCTGACAATTGCAAAAGTTAATTACTTTGGATAGATAGATAGATAGATAGATAGATAGATAGATAGATAGTCTATGTCTGTGTCTGTCTATGCATCTATCTATCTATCATCTTCATCACCTATTATCTAGCTCTGCATCCTACTGATTCTGCTTTGTGGATTGATTCCAGGATATATGTATATATATACACACACACATTTTCCAGTCATTCAATTAACATTTGCCGAGGAGTTGCTGTGAAGGAATTTTGCACATGTAATTAAAGTCCCAAATCAGTTGATTTTTAGGATAAGGACATTATCCTGAGTGAATCTGACCTAACTGAGTCTTTAAAAGGGAGTAGGCTTTTCCTGGTAAAAGAGATTCAATGTGAGAGGGGCTTTGACAGGGGGTTCTTCCCTGCTGGCTTCAAGCTGGAGTGGGCCACCTGAGTGCATTTCTAGTTGCTGAGAGCAATGCCTGGCTGACAGCCAACAGGAAAACAGGAACCTCAGTCATACAGCTACAAGGAAATAAACCCTGCCAGCCATCTGACGGACTTGAAAAGTGAGCAACAGCTCTGGGTGTTTTCTGAGTGAGAACTCACTCCAACTGCCACCTTGTGTGTCAAACACTAAGCCGAGAACCCAGCTGGGCCATGCCAGAATTTCTGACCTACAGAACTGTGAGATGATCCCTGGCTGTTGTTTTAAGCTGCTTACTTTGTAGTAATTTGTTATGCAGCAGTGCAAAGCTAATACAAAGCCACTCCCTTGTCTATCCACAGTTTCATTTCTACAAGATTAATTTAGAACATCTTTGCCTTAGACTTTTCAACTACTCTTTGGAACCTTGGTTTTCCTTCCAAAGCATATGTTCTTAAAAGCATTAAGTGGGAGTAGATTTGGCCACCACAGTTATGACCCAAATCTCCCAAATTTCCCTGGTGGTAGCTCGAGGTTTAGAAAGGTAAAGCCCCCTCTGTAGTAGCTCAGCTTTGCAGACTCTCCTGGCTTGGTAAATCTATGCAGCAGATTCTAGGTTAATAATTCACAGGTCCTGATAATTACCTTGATGGCTAAGCTCAGTGTGGCAATTCCTTGAACAGTAACTATCAGAAAAAATTAGAAATATTTTGTGGTAATATTTTTTATTTTAAAAGTTTCAAGTTGAAAAACTGTCAAATTTCATTTGACATCAATTTAGTCAAAATAAACTTAGTAAGAATTAAAATTCATCTAATTTGCAATAAAAGAGTCATCATGTATACTGTAACTACTTGAAATGCGCTTATCCTAAATAATAGATTTTAGCAGATTCCTTTCAGAGGAAAATGCACCTGGACTGAGGCAGAATGATTAACTCCTTGAAAGGACTCAAAATGTGCAGGAGCACATCTGGGGTCTGTAGTGAACTACTATGGTCACTATACATGGTCTATAGTGACTGTCAGCAATGGAGTGCTAACGTAGCAGGGCGGGGGTGGGGGAGGTGAAGTATGCAAATGTATGATTTAGACATACAGGTAAAGTAGACAAATGTTTTAAGGCTGTATGAAGAAAAATACAATCTTTGTTCAGTGATTACTAAAACTGTAGTCAGTATTTGACTGTAGACTCTATGGCTGAAAAAAAATTAAGATCTATCTTGGAAGTTTTTTGCAGAACATTATAGTGATCCTAGTTTGAGAAATAAGAGTTTTAAGACTTGGTATCACTATTATTTCTAATAGTGAAAAAAGGATGGTGAGAATTGACTTTTTCATAAAATTCTCTTACAATAAGGCTTCTAAACAATTTCTGGATATAGTACATTTTGATAAACCAAGTTAAATAAAATAGAGCTATGTTGAAACATGATACCATTATACTAAAGATTTTACAGGCCGAGTGCAATACCCATGTATGAAAGGTTGGGCCTAAGTCAGTAACAAATATCAGGGACATGAGTAAATGGCGAAGATAATACCCTAAAACACTTCAGTTAAATTTAAACATTTTTGGTGAAGAAGAGAACCAAGCAAGGAAGAATAGCATCAATAAGAATCTCAGGATGGACAACTGTTTTAGAGGGGGAAATGCTGGTATATCAGTTTCCTCTCTCTGGTGCAACATAAGAACGTGCAATCAAGAGAAGAATTTACCTCTCTTCAGTCTACCTGGCTCAACCCCAGAACCATGCAATCCAACCTCATCTATTTTTTGACCTGTAAATCTCTATTATTCAAATGACAAGTAGGCAGCCACATTCTTTTTGCCTTGCTATTTTGGCCCATTACATAAAAACTTTGGCCTTTGGAAATATGGAACAGATTAATTTTGTCTCCTCCCTCCACTTCTCACTTCTCCTAGGTGGTCTGTCCTATTAGAAGAATGAAAAAAAAAAAAAAAAAAAGAAGAAGAATGAACAGTGTATTTGACTCTGCCTTTGCTGAGTTTCCTTTAAATAAAATATTTGAATATAGCTTAAAAAAATTTAAACATTAAAAAAAAAAGTAACTATAGCCCTGTTTCATTTAATCTACATATTGCCAAAGCTTGTGATTTAAGAATTTAATACAAGGTAATTGAATGTGAAAAAGAGCTATTTGCCTCATATTCTGCTTTTGGATTTTCTGTGGGCTCCTTTAACTTAGGGACAGATTAATAAGTATGGACTATTAGCCATTAATTAGTAATAGATTAATAACTGTTAAGTAGTTATTAACCATTATGAACCAATTCTGAATTCACAAAGTTCAATCTCCATTGCAGTGTTCCCCTTCTCAATTACTGGGTTCTCTTCCTTACAGACCCCAAGTTCCCCACCCCCTATTCTCTTGGACTTCTGTATGGTGATTTGGGCTACCAGGGTCTCTCCTGGACAGCATTCTCAAGGCTGATGCGGAATGTGCTGCAGACATTCTCTGACATCTGGCCTCTGCCTCCATCTTCTTTCTCCTCACCCAACCTAGTAAAAGAGAAGGGATCCTCAAGTCCTTTCCTCATGCAGGTTTACGTCTGTTTGTCCTGAAAGTAAACCAACCTCTTCATTTGGGCAGCAACGATGAGGGTGGAAGGGGAGCTGCCTCAGCACGTTATTTGCTACACTCATTTCTCTTTTTTGTCAATTTCCTATGATAGTCCAAAGTCCATGGGCATTCTATTCTTACTGTTTTTTTTCTTTTTTCCTGTGTAATCTACCAAATAGCATCTATAATAATGCTGGCTATTTCATGGCAAAGGGACTAACACCAAAATTTGAACTCTATAATTACTCATGTTCTACCTGACATCTGTAATGACCTTTGATCACTAGCCTGGGAAGAATCTAAACCACTACTAAGGTGAAGCATTCTTTTAACAAGCCCCTGGATTTTAGGTTCTATATATAAACCCTGTAATTTCTATAACATAGCCAAAGTAGTGTCCCTTGCATGCAGTCCAATAGCCTCTCATATAGTAGTTTGTGGCAGATGTTTCTGAGGGAGTAAAACATATAATGTACTTAATTTTGCAAAACTACACAATAGGTAGACATTTCTTTTTCACCCCAGCTGGTGATCGGTTTATGCCCTGAAGCTTGGAGATTTATAACCCTTGTAATTTTATCCTAAACAGAGTAATTACAGATGCTCTTCCATTGCTATTTTAATTAGTGATGAAGACTTTGCCAAGATGTTGAATCTCAAGATAATGAATTTCATCTAGTAGGTAGCTGTGACCATTTTAAGATATCTAGTGTCCTCAGAAATTATTTTATTATTTCAAAGTTTTTATTTAGGATTTTAACCCCAGCTTATCCTAAAATTATTTAAGGAATGTTATGACACAAGTCATCAAGTCTCTTTCCAAAAAAAATAAAGTCCAACAAAAGAAATACACGTTTTTATTTCAAAGGTGAATGTTTCTCAACATATCAAGGATTATTGATTTTTAACAGAAAATTTTCACCTAATAATTTAATGTGCACAAAGGTGTAAAATAAATATTTTTAAGTTTTACTATTCAAGAAAACTAAACTATGATTCATTGTGTTTTTTTCTCTCAGCAGACTTTTAATCTTAATTGAGCATGTGTTTTCTTTTGTCATTGAATAGTCCATGGGGAATTAAAAAGAAATTCTTAGAGTTTGGCTTCTAAAGAATTTTCTTATAAGGAGAAGTCTCAATCAAAGACCATGACCTTATTTATGTAAAAACAAATTTACAAAAACATCTTTGGTTTTTATGACTAGGAATCCTAGGGATTAGCCAAGTTAGGCTAACAGTTTAGAGTCATTTTATTTATAGGTGTGCATTTTAATCAACATGAATCTCTTTTGATTTTCATGTTTTCCCTCTGTGGAAAATGCAGGAATTCCCCCATCATCTTCTGTTTGTCTTGGACATAAGTACATGTGGTAGGGTATAGAATAATCACCAAAACAAATGGAGCGATAATAATAGGGAAGATGTTTGGAGCCCAAGTGCTGATCTTGTTCCCCCAATTCATATGATGAACCCGACATTAAAGCTAACTGGCTATGAAAGCTAACAAAGTGAAACTTGCAGTAGATAACTGGTGTGACTCTGCTGTTGCAGACTCTTCTAGTGCTGAGCTCTTCACTTTATCTTTCAGGAAAACATAGTCTATCTTTGGAATTCTGTCACCAGGCTATCTAATAAATGAAAAATTGATAAAGCTAGAAAAAGGAGAAAGACAATACCAAAAAATAATTTGTAACTAATTTTTAGACGAAATCTTTTAAATATGGCTAGTAGGCTTAAATTGAACATGATCATGTCGCTTCTACTTTGAATTTTATATCATTAATTCTTAAGTAGCACAAAGGTTGAAAATAAAAAGAAGAAATTTGACATGTTACTTTGTCTAACAAAATTGGGCAGAGAATGTTGTTACAGTCCATTTTCCCTGTAAGGAGAACTGGAAGGAGACTGAGGCTGTGGTTGTACTATTATGAGCTTCCTTAGATCAGAGGGGTCATCTTACAGAGTTTTGTTTAGAATAAAACTATATAAAAAACTATGGTTTTTTCTTATCGAAAATAAGAAGGACTACGTTCATTACTTACCTTAAATTTTGATTTATAATATCAGTCATGAGTTTATGAAAGCAGAATAAACACATTGATGTATTCATTACAACAGTTTATTAAAGTCTCATTGATTTGAAACTTTCTCATTTGTTAGTTTTGGCAGTTTGGATAGCTTTGGGAAAAATTAATAGACAAACTTTGCTTTAATGTTCAAGGAAAATAAAAATACTAGGGAAGAAGATTCAAGTTACATTTCTTTATTAAATAGAACTTTAATACATAATAGATTAAGAAATAACCATTTAAACTATATCTTAATAATATTTCTTGATAGCTTGCCATGTATTTTCACTTCTACCCAGTTATTTTATCTTTATAATCACCATGTTAGGCAGACAGAGCAGATTTTATTATTCTCATGAATGGAGGATAACAGTAACACACAGTTAGTACACAAATGATTTTGAAACCTGTTATTCCCATTGCATCTTAGTTCTGTCATCATATTAATTGTGTTTAAATGAATGGTTATTTTTCTATTATCCATGGAGAAAAATAGCAGGTGAAAAGGTAATTAATAACTTGCAATGTTGGGTAGGGGAATGTTTGACTTACCCAAAATCAAAGTAAGCAATTTCCAGCCTTTAAAATATTCAGTAAATATAATGTATCACATTAACAGAAAAAGGAAGAAAAGGATCAAATAATAATCTCAATTGATATTACAAAGCCTTGGCGATATTCAAAACCAATTTATGATATTTTCAGCAAACTGGAAGCAGAAAATAACTTGTTTAATGTGATAAAAGATGACTTTAAAAGTTGTCATTATATGAGAACATTATTTGTACATAGATAACCCAAAGGATTTACAGATAAACGGTAAGAACTAATAAGTGAATTTGTGAGAATCAATGGATATAAAACAAAAATCAATTGTATCTCCATATACTAACCACAAGTATTTATAAAATAAAACATTAAAATAGATAGTATTTATAATAGAATAAGTAAACATCTAGGTATATATTTAACTAGGTATATATTTAACAAAAGATGTACAAGTCTTCTCTGCAGAAAACTACAAACCTTTCTGAGAAAAATCAAATAATTTCTAAATAAATGAAATGATCTACCAGATTTATAAATTGGAATTTCAGTATTTTGAAGATGTGCATTCTCTCCCCAAGTTGGTTTATATGTGTGACGCAATCCTACTTAAAAATTCAAGCAGAATTTTTGGAAATTGATGCATTGATTCTAAAATGCCTAAGGAAATGTGAAGGGCGAAGGGTCTTGAAGATGGACAAAGTTGAGAAATTACTGCCAGATACCTAGACTTACTATGAGACCACATTATAAGAAATTGTGATATTGGTACAAAGACAGATAAGAGACAACAGACAGAATAGAGATTTTAGAAACACACTCAGAATGTAAACATAGTCTCTTGATTTACAAGAAGATGCCACCAAAATACAGTGTAAAAAGATGTACTAGATAGTATATGGTGCTGAATCAATAAATAGTACATGATCAATTGGATATCTAAATAATTTTTTAAAAAAAGATACCTTGGCTTTCTATTTCACAATGTACATAAAAACCAGTTCTACCTGTTTACAGATATAAATGTTAAAGTTATATAAAGCTTTTAGGGAAAAACCTGTGAGAACATCTGATTTATTTTGTAATTGCCAGAGATGTTTTAAATGAGACACAAGTACCAACCATGAAAGAAATACATAGTTTATAAACTGTACTCTTTTAAAAATTGAGATGTTCCATTCATCAAAAGACACCATTAAAGAATAAAAAGACAAGTTACATCTTAGGAGAAAATACTTTAGATACATATGTCCAACAAAGTACTCTCATCCATGATGAATAAAGAAACTGTAACAAAACAATAAAGACAGGCAGCAATAGTAAGAAAAAGTGACAAAGACTGGAAAATCGCTTCAGAAAGGAGCTATACAAATATCCAATAAGCATATGAAATTGTGCTCAACATGATAAATAAATGCAAACGAAAACTACAATGACATATCTCTACACACTTCTCTAAATGATTAAAATTTTAAAATGTAGATAAAATGTAAAGCAACAGAAACTCTCAGACATCTCATCGGAAAGTAAATAGGTGTAGTCTTTTTTTAAATGTTGGCACTATCAACTAGAGCTGAGCATATGCATATGTCAGGAATTAGTGCACATGTGCAGCAAAATATGTTAATATTTTTTACCAAGTGTTACTGTCAGCTTTATTCATAATAGCTCCCAAATTAATTTATGGACAGCAGAGTGCATAAATTGTTGTTTATTCATAAAATGGAATAGTATATAGTGATGATAATGAATGAACTGTTGCCACATAAAAAGTATGAATTAATCTGACAAAATTAAGATTGAGCAAAAGATACCAGACTCAAGAGAATATATACTATGGTACTATATTGTAATTATATGACTATAAAAAACAACCAAAACTTGTGTGTTTGGGATAATGGTTAATTATTGACTGGGAATGGAGATGAGTGAGGTTTCTGGGGTGATGATATTTTTTCTATATTTTCATGTAAATGCTAGTTATGTTGGTGTATTCATTTATAAAAATGTATTAATCCCTATAACGACATATGCTGTATCTTAAGAATAAAGTTTTAAAAAGATCAAGGGATTAATGTAGACTTTAATGAGTAGAAAACCCATCAACCACAACCTTTTTAAAAAAGACATATACCAAATGCAAATATTTTGCATCTCTTTTTTAGTAAAAGAAAAGTGAGTTCTGAAGATATATTCTGGATTTGAAAGAGTACAATAACATTTCTTTAAACATTTTATGGTTTCAATGCTTAAGCAATTTGACAAGTTTATTCTCCTTGTATTATCTATATAAGGTTGTGATTATCTGAGAAATCCAGCAATTTGTATATATGTATATTTGTAATAGTGGGTCAGTATTCTTGAAAGAATACAATATTATTTACCCAACAATTTCTTAGCCCACAAAAAGCTGTAATGTAGGTATTTTGTTCATTGTCATACTTGAATCTTACTTGTGGTCACTGCATTGAATGTGGAAAGGGGGCAGGCTGGACCCAGTTATGCTTTAATGAAGAGCAACCATATGACTGTGCCATTACACACCAACTGACAGCTCAAAAATAAACATGCAGAAATAGACCTGGAGCGACAAGAAGGAAGAAGCAAGACCTTGATAACCGGAGGGGATATCTCGCTTATTTGCTGAATTTTTTTATAATTTCCCTAGCACAGATAATATTTCTAACCAAAGTTTTATTTTTAAATTATAGCTTGAATTCTTACTAGTTCAAACAGAAGTTATCAAAGTACACACTTTTTAAAAAAAACTGTTTACATAGTTAATCATAGAAAACTTATTGGCTAGAGAGACTTTTGTACCTAACAGAATAGGAAGTTCATAATACATTTAAGCTATATTTAATCGCGATGGAGAAACACAAGAATGTCAAAATATTCTTATTTAATAATAATAGACCTTTAAAATATAATCAATAAATCACCAAGTGAATAGATAAATTTATTTTAAGGGAGGGATAATGCTTTAGTCTGTCTGTTATAGTTGACACAAACAAATCTAGTTAGGAAATCTTAGCATAGTCTACTCTATACCACATCAGAATTGATTTTTCAGTAGTTATTGACATGCCACAAGAGAAGCCAATCATAATTCCCAAAGATACAGTCTGGAATGCCATAACCTCAAATGTTGAAATCCTGTAAGATCAAAATCCTGAAAATATAATTCTGGAAGACATAATTTTTTAAAATTAAGATACTTACTTAAATTTTAATAGGAGATTTGAAAAACATGTAAAAACATGACAGAAAACATCATATGCCACTTTACACAATAAAATAAGCAATAATAACATAGATATTTTTGCAAGCATAAACACTTAGGTATACTAATGACAGTTCCATGCATATAATATATGAGTAGATGAACCATGTTCGTAAAGAAATAGGTCAAAAAGGGAAATGTATAAACACATATCACTATGGTTGGTAAATGTGTGCACCCGGCTTTATAGTTGTGGTCTTCTAAAATACCATGACAAACATCCTAAGTCTTTTGACAAAAATGGATAAAAAACTTCAAAGGGTCACCACTGCATATGCAGTTGCCCAAAGAGCCAAGATCTCAAGAAATTTTATCTTTCACAAATGCAGATGTACAAAAAGAACGTTTCTTCTCTTATTGAGAAACTTTAACATTTTTCCATACATGCACAATGCTAACACACAAAGAAACCCTTATGATAGTGTACTTTCAGGGAGTCAAATTTGCAAAATATGCATAAAACAAATTAGGACTCTCTACAAGTCTCTACCCAATTTATACCTCCAGTATTGGAAATGATACAAACATAAAATACATAGCATAGCAAATTATAAGAAATAATGCTGACCATTTAAAATGGTGTTGAAAAATAACTAAGAAAAGAAAAAGAAAAACTGGAAAGAAAATTAGGCGTGTAAAACTGTATTACAGGGACAGATTATGGGCAATTGCACAAAAATAATCCATAAGAGCTGGCCTAACATGATGCAACCATCTTATTATTGTGATTTTCAGAGTTTCAGAAGTTAGAGATTTTAGACTTTTGGGATTTTTATCTTTAGGAAATTTTTATCTTTTGAGATTTCAGCATTTTGGATTATGGCATTCGGGATTGTGTCTTTCCGGATTATGGTCCAAACTCTCTAAAGTCACTTCACATGCTGTTAGAAAACAAATATTAAATGCAAAATAAATGAATAAATGATTGAATACATTTATTTATTTATTTATAATTCATTTATTAATAACTTGTTTCCTGATTTTCCACTGTTAAAATGCTTGTTTCTCTGTAATATCTTATTAATTTTATATGTCTAGTAACTAACACAGTTACCTGGGTTGCCACATTAGTTTTATATTGCTGTCATAACACACCAGCACAAATTTATAAGTTTAAAAAGACACAAAGTTATCTTATAGCTCTGTAGGTCAAAATCTGACTTGGGTCTTGATGGGTTAAGTCAAGTTGTTGCCAGGGCTGTATTCCCTTTCTGAGGGCTCAGGGAAGCATCTGTTTCCTGGCTCATTTGAATTGTTCAGATTGTTCACAGAATTCAATTTCTTGCAATTGTTCATCTCTGCTTTCTTGCTGTCAGTTGAGGGCCATTTCCAGCTTCTACAGGCTGCCTGCATTCCTTGGCTTGTAGCCTCCTTCTTTAATCTTCAAAGACAGTTATAGGTTTGATGACGGATCTCAATTCCCATACATATTTTAAATTTCTCTTGCTTCTTCCTCTACATCTCTCTCAACTTTAGCTAGAAAAGATTCTCACTTTTAAGAACTCGTGATTAGTTAGTCCCACTCAGATTCCAAAATAATGTCTTCAACTCCAAATCTGTAACCTTAGTCATAGCTGCAAAGTCCCTTTGCCATGTAGCGTAGCATATTCCCAAATTCCAGAGATTACCTTTCTTTGAAAACTATCAAAGACACAACTTCTGAAGGGTTAGCTTGATCCCAGATGCCTGGAAGACTCAGTGGCCTGCCTGAACTTCAGATAGTGTCCATAAGTGTTACTATTCAAAATAAAGTTCAGGAGTCTGTCAATTTGGGAATGTTCAAAATTTCAGTGCCTGATTGCATGTGAACAGGTTTCCATATAAAGGCTATCCTCAGGTCAGTCATTACTGTGAGATCAAAGCAAGGTAAAAACTAATGATACTGAATATTTCTGGAGTGGATGTAGCATTTAATTCCAGAAGACTTGCTCTTTCTTTATTCCTTCCTTCCTTTCTTTATTTTCTTGGGAAAATTGAAAGGAGGAAACTTGCATGAAGGAAGGAAAATAGGTTTGACATCGGCAGGGTTATAAGTGTAGGAAAGGGCACTTGTTCTGACCTGGACAAAGAAAGGAGGAATCCTGCGAAACTGAGGAGCATTGCTTCTCCCATCCAAAGAGACAGCAGTATATTATATAAGCATTGTTTCAATTTAGACATGTGTCACTTCTCCATATTTAAGTCATTGAAATATGTAAGAAATTTATCATTTCTTTGTTCAAAAATATTTGGGATAAGGTCATTCAAATGCTACTTTTGTATTCTTATTTACTATTTTCACTTTTCTTAAAGTATTCATTTCCACTGGCAACTGTGAAGATCCTCTGTAATTTTTGAAAATCAACTACAGTCATTTCATGTGAAACTGTCTTACTTTTTTTTTTGAAATTTTAATCTCCTGAGTTGTGAGAACACAGCTTAGCAAAGTGTATGGAGGCAGCAAAGCAGGTAGTTTAGATTTCTGTTAGCCTTCCAAGGAAAACCTACAAGTAAACTGGAATGCAACACAGAGAGATTATACAGTAAAATGCTTTTGCAAACTGGGATTTAAGGAACTGGAAACCTTATTATTTTTCTCAGTGAAAATGTAAATAGATAAATTTCTATGTTTTTATGTTGTAAAAATGAATTGTGAAATGTTTCTCCACTGAATAAAAACACACACACAAACAAAATACCATTCCTGTATAATTCTTTGAAAAGTCCTCTCATTTAAGAACACATGACTCAAGTGGATACTTTTAAAATATAAAAATTATTGGTAATTAGTTCATCTATTTTCTTCATAAATGTACCTCTGTGCCCACGAAAGTATTGGTATTAATGCAGCTTCACACATTTACTAAATTATTCAATAATGTTTACTGAGAAACTATTGTGTACCAAGCATAAGAGCAAAAAGTTTTTATGGCACAAAAAAATTCACAGAAGTGGGGAAATTAATATGAAGATGGTAACTATAATAAAACATGGTGATTGCAGTGACAGAGCTATGCATAGTGTCGTGTAAAAAGTACTAACTGTGCCTGACTTAGTGGTAGTTTTCCAAGAATGCTAATTTTTACACATTTCTTCACATACCAATATGTATGCACAATATTTAGTATCAATTAATTAAGAATTACTTTTCAATAACAAACGCCTCATTACAAATTCCAGTTCTATTGCTTTTGAGTCCTGCATTCCTCCTAAGGAGATTTCAGCTTGTTTTGCTCCTTATCAGCCTCTACCTCTCTTCATATCTGTCAGTAAGTTACAAATATAAAAAGAATTATTTGTGTATTTGTGCATATAAAAGAATATAATTGTATTTGTCACATATTTAGCTTACTAATGGAAACTTATTACAATGGCACACTTACGCTTCCCTACCAGGCTAAAATGTCATATGTATATAGAACTATAAAATACCTCTTACTAACCTTTCCAGGTAAACCAAATGTTTTTAATTTCATACATTTGTTACCATAACTACCCAAATTAATATATGGCCAACATCAAAAAGAAGGCAGCCATTAATGAATTACACCATCCATGTTTAACCTTCCTTCCATCATACTACCTGAAGTGTTTCATTTTGTGGGAGAAACGTAAAAGTGGGTCATTCAATATTTCCCCAAAGATTTTTAGTTTTTTTGACATATTTCTATTTCCACACCTTAATGTGGGAAGAAAGAGGGCTGAGGAAATGATGGGACGAAAAGATGGTGTCTTCAGGAGTGACAAGAGGACCTTAAATAATTGAATGTTTTGAATTCAATTGAATTTATGCTTGACAAAGATAATGAGGGGAAACAAAAGGAAGAAAAGAGAAGATAGAAAAATAAATAGAAGTTGAAGAAAAATAAAGATGAGATAAAAAGGCATAGAGAGAAACAACCATGAATTCTGTAACTATTAATAATGACAGATTTTATGCCTTTATTTTTCTGATTGAGGCTAGTTGGTAGAAGAAATCTCATGGTTATGAATCCTGAGAGATCTATGGTTACAGATTTGGATTTCCAAACATGTTTGATGTTCGGTTTACCTTATTTAGAGGTTTTCTATTAAGCCCCTGGAAAAACCTGGAAGATCTAGACATCCATTTACTTAACATTTTAAGAAAGAGCAGTGGCAGTGTCATTGCTGACCATGTAGACTCACATATCCTCAAAATATTAACTCTTCATTTATT
The DNA here is from genome assembly GCF_028885625.2 of Pongo pygmaeus. Lineage (NCBI taxonomy): Eukaryota > Metazoa > Chordata > Mammalia > Primates > Hominidae > Pongo > Pongo pygmaeus. Next base: position 47,597,235 of record NC_072390.2, on the reverse strand, counting down.
TCCTCCCCCTTTGATTTGTAAATATTGTTTCTATCAAATTGCCCATTGGCACTTTCCTTTATGAGCTGATTTATGCAAAATTTATTATTCCGTTTCTGTCTTCCCTGCTCAGCCCCATATTTTAAAGATCATTCTGTGTGGCTATAATATTTGTCTAGTCCATTTCTTCTCATCGCTGTAGAATCTTTCACAGTTTACTTAGCCATTCTACAAATGAATGGACACCTATGCTGCCCATGAAATTAAACTTTAGCTTAGCTCAGCAACATGAAATTAATTCTGAGCCTCCCAACAGAAGTTTCAGGAGTCAAAAACTGAGCAGACCTCTCTAGCTTCTTATAATGCAAGACCTCCATGAACCACTTTTAATTAAAGAAGGCATGGGGTAGACACATTTGGGTATGATTTATGGTATTTTAACAGCTCTGACTACTCTTTACAAAGTTATTGAGTCCATTTTGAGAGTACTTACAAAGCTCACAAAGATTTCTTTTTTTTTTTTTTTTAAGGACTTGGAGATAATTTTGAAGTGACTGTTGATTGGCTGTGTCACCTTACTATGGTCCTTCGCTGGAAAAATAAAAATGCTTTCTAACCATGTTTTTTTATGCTTAGGCCTAAGTAGAGCCCAAATAGATCTTGAATGAGAGGTTTAAGTTGGAACTTCATTAAGCACGCGATATGGTTTGGCTCTGTGTCCCCACCAAATATCATATTGAATTGTGCTCCCATAATTCCCATGGGTTGTGGGAGGGACCTGGTGGGAGATAATGTAATCATGAGGGCAGTTTCCCCCATACTGTTCTCATGGTAGTGAATAAGTTTCACTAGATCTGATGGTTTTATCAGGGGTTTCCACTTTTGCATCTTCCTCATTTTCTCTTGCTGTCACTATGCAAAAAGTGCCTTTTGCCTCCCACCATGATTCTCAGGCCTCCCCGGCAATGTGGAACTGTAAGTCCAATTAAACCTCTTTTTCTTCCCAGTCTCAGGTATGTCTTTATCAACAGTGTGTAAATGGACTAATACAGCATGATACTATAGTAGGGGTCAGCAAATGTTTGTCTATAAAGGAACAGGCAGTAAATATTTCAGGCTTTATGGTCCACTCAGTCTCTATTGCAATTACTTAACTCTGCCACTGTAAAGCAAAAGAGACTGAAGACAATATGTAAACCAATGAGTATGAGGTGTTCCAGTAAAATTTATCTACAAAAGCATGCAGGGGCTGGATTTGGCTGGAGAGCCATAGTTGGCTGATCCCTGATCTAGAATATCATTTTCCCCTATACCAAGATTAAATTATTTTGGGAAGTAGACACATCCCAAAATGGGTATCTGTAGAAAATTGCCTTAGATATTTTATATCCTATTTCTGCTTGGGATACGTTGCAAGGTTTGGACAGTGCCCTAATGTGAACAACAGTACCAGGTGAGTAGAGATGCTCATAATCTCTTCCTTCCCAATAGAGCAGCAAAAGAATGAAGACATTACCAGTAATTCAACCCATAAGGATATTGTATTAGACTGCAAATTATTTGCTGAACTTCTCATAGTTGGCACATCTGTGGCAATAGCCCTAATGTTTTCTGACCCTGAATCTCCAAGGAAAAGACTCTGAGGCCTTTTTTTTTTTTTTTTTTTTACTTCAAAGCACTCTCCTCCATGAGTATCTAATTTATTTTGAAAGGCTGATGTAATTCTATAGGGTATTCAGAAATTAGAGCATTTACATACTAGAATCTTAAGGGTTCTGCAATTCATACCCAAGATTTGGAGGGGATGTAAACCCAGAAAGGGTGTCAGACTGAAATTAGGCTGGACCCTAGCCTTAATGTTCTGTCCATGTGTGACCTTGGGCAAGAAAATTGACTTCCTTTGCCTCTATTTCCTCATTAGCGATGTAGAAAAATTTTTTTAAATTTTTATTTCTGAAGGACTTGCACCAAATTGTTTATGCTATCTCTGGAGTATAGAAATGACAGTCACTGTGAAGAAAGGTTTTAATTTTCTACTCCATGTACCTCTCTGTTATTTTGTATATAATATAATCAGCATGTATTACCTCATAACAAATAGATTTCTAAAAGAAATATTTAAATTCTGATGTAACATAGATATGACAATAAAACTGACATTAAACATAGAAAGTGTTTTCAAAATTAACCATTTTCTACAAATGTAAAGTGGCATCAGGTTATCTGACTACATCAATGGCAACTTGCAAAATATACATATTTTAATCATTCAAAGCTTTTACTTAATTTATGCCATAATATGTGTTCTGGAACCCCTTAGATCAGTTTTTCTCTCATTTGTAATGATGTTTCTAGGTACTGTTCTTACAATTTCTGCATTTATACAGTACATTATTACTTTAGGATAAAGTTAGTTCATAATTCCTTAACTGTTTTTGCTGATGACCTTTTAAAGTTGCATAATTAGAATAAGTTGTGGTTATTGTATTGCAATCTGTATCCCATGGGCCAAGAAGGCAGCACATTAATTCTCTGCATCACCCACTCGATGTGCAGTGCCATCAGCACAAAGATATTATTCTTTGTAATTACATAAAGAAAGGGTCTATTTAGTGTTAACTGACCTTTCTGTGACTGATCAGCCTTTTCCACCAGTGAAGTAGAAATGTATATCATTAAAATGTGAGTAAATAGGAAATCTTTTTAAATCTTAAACTGTTCAAATCAGGAGGTACACATGAAGAGGAAATGGTTGTTCAGCCTTTCACATGATGCCGTGAAAAGAGGAGCAGACTTTTAAAATATATATTTTAGAATATATATTCTTAAAATATATTTTAAAATATCAACAAATTAAAATACAATTAGATGACTATAATGCATAGGAATAGTTAACAAGGGCATAACATCAAATATGTTTCTAACACTCTTGATATCAGAAAAAAATTATTAAACTCAAAAATATATTCAGGATTAAAAATTTTAAGTTTATTTAATACACAATTAATAAATTTAGAGAAATTATTATGGTGACTGTCACTTACTGAGGACAAAAATTGTGTGCCACGGATTATTCTAAGATGTCATATACTTTAAATACTGTAACCATTTAAATCATGTCCTTTAACTTAGAAAACATCATTGGGGATATAGATTAGGTGAAACCAATTTTTGCTCCTTTTCCTATTACATAATTTATTTCTGTAATCAGTTATATCAAATTATTTGAAGGGACATAAATGATTTTGAAGAAAACTTGACCAAATGGAAATTTAATAGCTAACATAAGTGGTATTTGTATAAGGTTTTCTTTAAGTTATTCAGTAGTTATAGGAGGAATACTATAGTCAGCATGGAGATAAATGTTTCTTTCTTTAACACACACCCACATTGATCAGGTGTTTTTTAATAATTAATAAGCATCTGTATTTCTGGGTCAGGTTTTCCCTGCTAAGACCACATACAGAGCTCTTATATGAAATATCTCCAGAAATCAGTTGACAAACTGATGCTTCCATGAAACTTTGCTCATCACTGTTGCTGGAACTGATCTCTCATGGAACTACTATTGTTATGTGGCTATGCCTTTTATCCTTCTTCATGCATAATGCATCCTGATGTAGTTAGCTTTGTGAATGCCTCTATTCCCTTATCTGATTGCAAGCTCCTTCTGCCATGAAATTGTGTGTTTTTTCATGTTATTATCAATAATTCTTGGTCAAATATATACAATGAACAGAGACAAAAATAATAATAGGGAACAAGCAGGGTTAACAAAAGATGTTCAAAAATTCTCAATGAATTTCTTCTGAGTTCTGAGAGGCAATGTCATAATGTCCGTTAGTAAACTTTATGCATAAATCAATGCAGTAGCTAAATTTGTAACCCAGTCAGGAAAGTAAGATGAGGAGTCCTTTGTGTCCTCATATAGTTGGGAGCTGGGGTAGGGCAGCTAACAGAAGTATTCCCCTGGACTCTGGCAGGGACAGGTTTGATTGGTCAGCTGCGTGTCACAGGCTTTCATCAAACAGAGTCATAAAGGTGCCTCCGCCAGTACCTCCCGTACTGCTTTTCTGTCTTGCTCAATACGTACTTTTGAATAAATGAGTGAATAGAGAGCATTTTGTTAAACATGATAATACACAGAGTTTAAGGTATGTAATAACCTTGATGCAGAGGATTGATTTGTTCATTTACAAATCAAGAATGTTCTTTTAAAACTAATTATCAGAGAACTCGCCTTGGACAAGAGAATGGTTTCCATGGCAGCACAGACAAGGAAGTGAGTCCTGGGAGAGTTAAAACAGTTATTTGCTCCTCTGAGGCTTCAGGGTATCGACACATATCATTCTTACAGACTTGCTTCTTGGAAACACTAGGGAGAACTCTTGCTTTCTGTAGTAATTGGTGTATAGATTTTAAGGGAGAAGCAATGCAATAATGCTTCTATGCACACTGTAGGTGATGCCATTAATAAAGAAGATATTTTCTCCCTGTCTTCTACATTGTTAGAGGATCAGCCTGTATTTTAAACATTTGTGTTAATTACACTAATGCCCATGAATCAAAGTGAGGGATGCTTTTGAAGTTACTCACAAAGAGACTTGGAGCCCGCTTGTCTTGTTTATTCTAAAATATATCCCCTGTACATTCTATGAATCAGTCTCAGCACCAATGCCTGCTTTAAGGACATCAAAGCCTCACGGTATGCAAAACTATCATTCCAGTGCTGGTGAAGGGCAGAAATGTACCAAGGGCATATAAGAGGACTGTGGGGATTCATTGGGATGGGATCAATGGTGTAATGCATGGGCATGTGCACAGGATCATATACTATTGAAACAGTGGTGCTTGGAACTGACATTACTTGTAATGCTATGCATTGATAGGATACTAAATATGTGGATACATTTTATTGTTTACACTATTAGTAATATGCTAAAGTCAAAAGACAGCAGAACATTTAACCTTATCTGTGAGAGTTTAATTCACAAGCCATAGGCAACAATAATCTAATATTCCTAAGGGGCCAAGAAAATATTTCTCTTGACTCTGACTCCTCCAAATTTGCTCAGATGTATACTAACTTTAGTGGTGGGGCAGCTTTGATCTTCTGATTCAAATCAATGATTTTTTTTCTTCTGTGAAGCTTTTTGTTTATGCTGTTCCCCCACTTGATAGAATCAATTCCACTGTAACTGGAATAGAATTGTTCACACTTCAGCCTCCTCCAACTACAACTTGTAATCCTTGGCGAACAGGAATTATATCTTATCCTTCTTTTTAATTCCTGGCCTAACCATAGAGCTGAATCCATAAAGTAAACTTACCAAGGGTTTGCTAAACAAGTGATTAAATAAACAAAAAAATGAAGAAAAGGCTAGATGTGAGGATGCTCTAGAGTAAAATCAATCAATAAATACTAACAATACATTTTTTGTTTTCTGATGGTTTTGGTGGGAAGTCCATTCTTTCCATCCATGAGACTGAAGTGAATGTGGTGCAGTCTATGCAAGAATATGGATGTGGTAGCAAGAGCCGGCAGAGCTCTGGTGAGATGAAAGAAAGCAAGGAGCTGTCTGCAGTAAATTCTTAATAACCAAGAATTAGGGGATGACAGACAGATCATCAGAAAAGATCAGCTGAGACAACAACAGACAATTACATCAGGACAGGAGAGTTAGAGTTAGAACTGGGTCAGAAGATGACAGCTCTCTTACAATATATAATTGAAAGAAAAACCTAGCCTCTGCCTGGTAAACTGGATCCAAATGCCTACATTAAGAGTAATTAAAGGTATATATGACACATTGCTATGCATTTAGTCATAGACACTATGATGATTGTACTAACAATAAGGTATTTGTAAACAGCTATTTCACTTTTTGTACTTACATGTGTAGTGCAAATATTTCAATCATAACCACCTTCCTAGAATGTTTGAATCAAGTTTTTTTCTTGTAATCTCCTTTGGCATTAGTCCACATTTGATTTTAAAAATAACAGTTCAAATAGATTTAAACTTTGTCCAGAATAAGTGTCTTTGGTGGAAGCTCCACAGATCTCCATGGGTAGCATTATTCTAGTGCATTCAACCATAGTCCACAGTTCTACAGGTCCCAGCTTTGAAGGTCCACACATTTGGTCTTGCCAGGGAATGCATCAGACCTAATCAAATAATGGGATATGGAATCATGTAGATCAAAAAGCACAAGAAACTGACAATATATAACCAATATGCCCATATCGATGTATAATTAACAGTAGCCTGGGACCACATTCTAATTTCCATAAGTGGCCTGTTTTATCTATGTCAAAATGCTGTGTTAGCCAGATTATAATAAGACAGTTGCTTGGCAGAAATGGACTTAGAACTATGGAATTCAGTTATTTGATTTAATTATTTAATGTCATTACATTTTATGAAGACTGCATTGCATATAGTGTTTAAAAGTGCTGGCTTGTGTTTATGAAGGGAATATATTGGATGGTTAAGGGTACAGTATCAAATAGTATAATGAATGTGCCATATTATAATGGTGGTTATATTGCCAATCAGTTACTTCATAGAAGTTGAAAAATAAAATGTGTGGTTCCAAAGGGCACAATATATATATATTTCCTAACTAACATTATGTGTATACATGTATTTATTCATTTACTGAAAACCTGTGCACCTACTTATGTTAGATCTTCGCAGTGCAACATCTCTTAGGGCGAACAAAATGATGGTCTCATCCCTCATGGAACTTACAATCTGGATTTTGTTCAGTCCTTATAAGCATAATCTTTATTTTATAATAAAATATTGGGAAAAGAAGCTGTAATATCCCCAAAGTATCAAGGTTTAAAGAAACATTTGCGATAATTATAAGTAAAATATTTTCCTTAATAAACTCTAGACAATATGGAAACTATTAACAAACATTCATTACATCTCTTCTCTTCACCAAGCTATCTTCCTGATGTTTTACCATCTTAATAGGTATTAATAACTGGAATTGAATAAATAACAATAAATCTATCTTTGAGAAAGTGTTATATATATTTAGGCCTTTTGAGTGAATGTAATAGTATGGAAAATAAAAGAAGTGAAAAAAATAAGAATTCTACATTCCAGTTATCCTTTTATGAGCTATTTCCCTTGCACATATTTCCACCAATAATTATCATTCCCCGTTTGTGTCATTTACATTTAACAATATTATTGGTTAAAATTAAACAAGTCAAAGTTGTGAGGTGGACTCCCAGTTAAACTTAAAAAACATTTTCAGTGTCGAATGAATACCATTATTTAAAATTAATAAAACTTAAACTTCATTATACATCTGAAGGTCACTGACTTTCAGGAATAAGTAGTGAATTGATACGTTCTTCATATATTCATTACTGGAAAATGATAATGTAAAATATTGTGACTGATGTAACATTTTGAAGATTTACTGGCATAACTACACAATTTACTTTTTTGGCATATATTCTAATTGCGATACATAAAGTGGAAGAACTGGTATCATTCAGAAATTGAACATGTATGCATTTAGAAATAAAACTGCATATTAAAGAGTGAGCAAAGTATATATCATAAAATATTTCCCCAATTAAGTTCCATTAAATAGGTAAAATGCAAATCCCGGAACTTTGTATCACTCCTCTCAAATTAAATGTTTGTAGTAGCCATCTAGAAAGGGAAAGAAAAGCACCTGAGAAGTAGGATGTCTCAGATATCAGAGTTGTGCTTAGATTTAATCTAACAAACAAATGAACAAAAAGTTCAAAATGATGCCTATTCCTTTCTAAAGTAGAACATTTATCAATGTTACAAGTTAATCGCTTCAGGATTGGATTTTAATATTAATGTCGAAATCTTAAATTAGTATAGCTATCTTTTGAAAAGAATCTCCACCAAAGGAAAATATTAACAGAACTTTGTCCTCATAACAAAAAATAATTCAATGTGATTTTAGGCAAGTTTATAGATAGAAATTTCTGAAGTTTTAAATTGTGACAGAATTACGACAAGGGCATTTAAAATGATTCTCAGTTGGTCATTTTGGCTTTTTGAAGAATAGCTATGACATAATATTTATCATTGGGGATCAATATGGATACCAGGCTTTCATGAGAAATATGTTTGTTGACCTTAATAAATCTTCACGTGTGTAAATACAGAAATATTTGTACAGGCAATTTTCTGCTGAATTACATTTCCTCTATACACCTTCTCACATGGCAACATATTTTTTAACAACTTATACTAAGGGTTTGTTGTGATGGCAATTTTCACAAAGAAACAATTTTAATTGCTTCACAATGGTTATTTCTGTATCTAGTTATTTAATCATCATTATCATCATCGTGATTAATCTGCATTTATATGTTTTGACAACTTATTTTGCTATTATAAATAACATTGTAATGAATAAAGCATTTTGCTTAGGATAGATTCCCAAAAGAGAAATTACTAGATTAACAGGTTTGAAAATATTTAAAGCTATTGATAAATACCATATTTTTTCAGCAGTCAGAGTAAGTTTTCTGTGCAAGAAATGTAAAAAAAAATCAGAAACTAAACTCAGTTCAGGCATTTAATTTAAAATTATAGATAGCCCCCAATTTGCCAATGAATAGTGATGCAAAGTTATTTTCTAAAGAGTTTATATTAGATTTGACATATATTTATTTATTCATGGAGGAGGACATTATAAAGTTCTCAACTGCTCATAGTAGCAGATTTAACTTTTATTTAAACATAACTAAAATATATTAATTATAAACAATGATGCTGGGTGCTTCTAAATTTTGCATTCTCTATTCTTTGTCTTTTACTCTTTCCTTATCTATGTTTTTAATGTTTTCTGTGGGTACCAACATTCTGAACTTCATGGAGATGAAATTCTAAGCTACAAGGTACCATCTACTCATTTAAGCACAGGGGCTAGAGAAAAGGATAAGAGGACAGGAAACTGTGAAAGTGCTCCTGGGATGCTGATTAAAGGTTCCCAGGACTGGGCACCTTTCAAGGCATGGTAGAGGGAAGTTCAGGAAAAAGGCAGTGAAAAGAGGTGAAGTAAAAGTCAGACTAACTCTGATGAATCACACATTAATGTTAAAAAAAAAAAACCTGCATCAAAAAAGAATATTATTAAATCAACAAAGGATATTGGTATCAGGAGAAACATTTTTTGGTTATTTTGTTATTTTTCTACTGTACATAATAGAGCATGTTCAGATAATTTAAAAGATGTAAAAATTCAAACAAATCCAAATGATTTTAATTGCATTTATATATATATATACACACAATTAAATTATATTTTTTTTACGTTCTAGAAAATACTAGCTGATTCACTTGAAGAAAATCTGCATTTAGCTCAAGAGTATCAACAGCTACAGACTACATTCTTAAAAGAAAAGGACAATTATTTCAATATATATGATAAACAGCTATCACTTGATACTTCAATTAGAGATAAGAAACAGGTATTGGTTTTTCTAATTGTTTTAAGATAATGATTTATGTCATATATGCACTATAAAAGTAAAAAGTAGTCAGTTTGGGTACCTCTGATCTGACGATGATATCCAAAACATGGCCTATTTTCTCTGTGTAGTTTTGTTGTATATTTATAACAATCTTTTAAAATTGAATTTTGAAAGAATATTGGAGAAATGAAAAACTTAATTTCTAATCCACTATTCTATACTAATTTGTTTTTGATTAATATGACCAGAAATGCCAATTTTTTTCTGTAGATTTAAATATATTATCATAGTCTTTATATTTCAATTCCAAGAGTGGGTGATTTCCCATGGTAGGCCTCTAAATTGTCCTTTTAGTATACAGGCTCCAAATTCTGGTAATTATTTTCTTATTAGATATGGAGATTAATTGGAAACTTGGAAAAATAGCTGACTTTCTCTAATTACTGAAAATCATTGGGAATTCTAAATATATTTTATAAAATCTTCTGTAATGGTAAGTGGAAAGGTAAAGCACACAATATGCTATGAATCAAAAAGGAAGAAAAAGTTCCATTACTAGAGTGTCATAATACAGCCACTTCCTTTATATTCTCCAGATACTTAGTAACAAGAAAAAATATTTTCCTTAAATATTTGTTTTCCCCCAGGATTCAAATTTCAGAAAATACAGTCATTATTTTTTAACAATTAACCATGAAAACCAAATTGATCCTTTCTCCTACTGGTATCACCCATATTGTTGCATTATAAATCAGTAGTTTAGAATAGCAGTGCTATACTTATGGCTATTATGGAATGTTGGGAAGGCAAAAGGTGGGATTTGAATGGAAGTTCTACTAGCTCCGTGAGCTTGGCAAGTTGCCTTTTCCAACCTCAGTTTTCTCATCTATATAATAAGATTTACCTCACAGGGTACTTGGTAAGTAATAAAAAAGAGCCATTCATAATAAGTTACTTTAAAATTTAAGAGATGCTATACAACTGTAAGTAATTATTACATTCATCTGGCATCCCCCTATGTACTTCCCTATTTCCCATCTGTCTACTCTCATGAGAGTTAAAGCTTCTGAATACATTGCGAAAGAGAAGAATGCATTTTTCTCTTAAAATCTTGAAATGATAGCAAGATGAAGATACATCAAGGTACAAGTGTTTGGGAGGCTAAGGTGGGAAGATCACCTGAAGTCAGGAGTTTGAGATCAGCCTGGCCAACATGGTGAAACCCTGCCTCCACTAAAAATACAAAAATTAGCCGAATGTGGTGGCATGCCCCTGAAGTCCCAGCTACTCAGGAGGCTGAGGCAAGAGAACGACTTGAGCCCAGGATGCAGACGTGGCAGTGAGCCAAGAATCCACCGCTGCACTCCAGCATGGGCAACAAAGTGAGACTCCATCTCAAAAAAAAAAAAAAAAAAAAAAAAAAAAAAAAAAAAGAAATAAGTGTGTTTGGGAAAGAATTGATAATACAACTATCTGCCAAATCTTAGTGTCCTCAAACCATTTTGCAGGACTCAAAGAAAGGGCATGTATGTATCTATGAAGAATTTATCCAATCACTTCACACATTTGACATTGTTATTTGAGATTAAATATGTTCTATTTGTTCATAATTGAGAAGGAGAAAATAATCATTGACTATACTGTATTTCCTTTTCTAATCGGGGGGAGCAAAAATAAATTATATGTGCAGTTATCTGCAGTTATCAGTTTATAAAGAATCAGTTGGTGGCAAATGACAAATACATTTGATACATGCATAAATAGTGGAGACCCCATGCTTTTTAAGAGAAAGCCCTAACATCACATTTTCATAGTAAGAGCAAAATTATCTTGATCTCATTTTGGAATTAAAGCAAATCTTGATGCAAGATACAAGGACTGAGACTATAGTAGGAACAGACAGTGGAGATTGCTAGGAGATTGGGTTTATGTTTGTGATCCCTCAAACGAATCACTTTTAGCACACCTGTTTCAGGGAAACTTTCAAGATTTATTTGTACTTCCAATCATTTTTCATTTTCATCCTTCAGTGATGGAGGTCATTAAGTGCAGGCTGCCCTTGTCAGTGTCATGTAGGATCAATTTGCTGCAATGGACAGAGAGGCCTTATTGATGCTGTTAAATCTGTCAGTGAGAAATCGTATGTCATTAGCGTCTAATGCACTGCTTACAGGATGGAATTTGGCCGTCAAAAATGAGAAAACTCTTTAATATTTTAGTCCATTTCTTTGATATTGCAGCATTTCCCATGTATGCAGGTTTTAGTTCTTTGGCCAGTTTAGTTTGGGTACACAAAAGCACTATTCAGTCTCTGATTCCCTTGTTGAATTCCCTTGTCAGATAAAATGGATCTCACTTTTAGGAATTTTGCGCATCTTTTTCCTGTTTTAGACTAATTTCATTGCTTCTGAACATGAATTCCTTTTGGCATGGTAAATAATTATATTTTAATTATTGTGTTTCTTAGGGACTATTATTCTCTCTGTACAAAGTATACATTTTCTACTTCTTTGTATTCTTATGCCAAGAGTATTAAAGAAAACCTAATGAAAGAGTGAAACAAATTGAAAATAATGTCCCCTTACTTGACACAATCTTATATACATGTCTCAAATGTTAGAATACTATAGTATTTCTCTTAGTGTTAATATTATGTCTGTTTTATTTGCTTGTGTTATCTTTGATACTTTTCTGTACTTTTAAAATTTGTAGCAATGGATATTCTTGCCTTTAAAAATCAGAAAGAGGCAAAAGCAGTTATGCAAAATTCTTATTTGCCCTGTTCATGGGTAACGATAGAAAATAATCCAATCTAAGACTTCTCAGATGTCAGAATTAAAACTAACACTAGAAATACATGAAGGAAAATCTCTGAACAACAGATTACACTTCCGTGTGAATATAGACATTTTTGTTAGAAGCTTTCAAATACTTTTTATAAAAATATGTCATTTTTAATATTTTATCTTAAAAGTAAAAAAATCCATGGGTATTTTGATGAAGTCACCATGTATTTGTTTTAAGTGCCACCCCAGATTCTTTGTGCCTGCACAGAAAGGTAAGTTAAGCAAGCACGCAGATATTGAAGTGATCTGTTGGTTGAAAACAAGATGGCTTCCAAAATGTGTTAAAATATATTTTTTAAATTATATAATTAGCCATTTGTAAAGCTTTACCCTTCCTTACTACAAATCCCAGTGCTTTCAAACTAAGGGAATGAAAATTATTACAGAGTCAGCCAACATGTAACAAATACTTATGTGGACAAAGTATTTGTGCTATATTGTTTGCAAATATTATCTTTTAGTGACTCTCAATAATCCTGGGGAATTTGCTATTACTATTATCATCTCTCCCAATGTAAGATATAGAACTAAGATTGAGTATCACACAAGATTGCTCAAGTAGAGGGAGACGCTGGGATGGGAATCAAATTCAGGTTTTTCTTATATCTAATCTATTTCAGAATTATAATACTACCTCTTTACTATAACATTAATTAAACAGTCCTATACATGGCTAATCAGGTTATGTAAAGCTTGGAAAAAAACATGTAAATTATATATGATATCTCTAGTGCTCAACTGAAATAGATTATTTGATTCACTAGTTGTTTTTTTAATTTTATTTCATTGGAGCCACTTTTTCAGTAATGTTCTGGGGAAAGGGCCGCCTGTTTATTTGAAGGAGATTTAATTTTCATAGGGATTTTAGGTAGGTTTCATAATTCTAAATTGTAAAACTTTCGAACTAGAAGTGTCTTTAGAAATATTGCCCTCCTCTTTAAAAAATAATTTTACAGAGGAAGAATCTTGGGGAGGCCAGAGTGGTTTAGTGATTTACCACATACACAATTAAGTAGAAGAAATGTGGTCCTAGAACTTAGTTTTCTTTATTTGTGTTCAAATGTTCTTTCCAATAAACTGCAGATGAGCATATGCTATGATTTTTGTGGGAGGTTTGACTGGACCAATAGCTGAGATGTAAGCATCTCTTTTAAATGATTTGGGCCTGTGAAGGAATCACAGAGACAAGAATTAGAGGACTACTCCGCAGCAGAGTGTGTTGGCCTCTAGGGAATACATCTGATCCTCATAGAACACTTGTAATTCATTCATTCAATTATTCAAAATATATTATTAATCACCAATTATTCTATATACCAGCAATGAACAATTGGAATTTGAAATTTAAAACACAATGCCATTTATATTAACATACACACAAATAAAGTGAATTTAACAAAATATGTATAAGATCTATATGAGGAAGAGCACAAAATGAATGAAAGAAATAAATCAAAGAAGATCTAAATAGATGGAGAGATATTCCATATTCATGGATAGGAAGAGTCAATATTGTTAAGATATCCATTATTTCTGACTTGATATATAGAGTCAATACAATCCCAATAAAAATCCCAACACATTTTGTGAATATCAATCAAATGATTCTAAATTTTATATGAAATATAAAAAGACACAAAATAACTAGCAAAATATTGAAGAATAAAGTCGGAGGATTAACACTACCCAACTTCAAGATTTACTATAAAGCTGACAAAGATACTATAGAAGACATAGAAATGTGCCACCTTATCTCTGCTTCCATGCTAAAGGTTGTGATCTCGAGTCCAGGAGATTCTTTCCTAGACTATAATGTAGAATCAGAGCTCTCCAGCATCCTTTCTTCACCCTACCAAAAGAAGAATTGTGTATTTTTGCTATTTAATCTACCTTGCCTAGGTCTCATTGGACAACATTTCTATATTAAATTCTCAAAAAATTGTATCATCTATAGATTATTTAAGTTTTCTCATCAACTTTCAACCACAGTTTTCTTTAATACTCATTTTGTATTGATGTGCTTAGGAGTCAATATCAGTTCTAGCAATAAACAATTAGTTATTTTCCTAGAGAAATGTGAAAGCTGTTTGATTCTCATTTTTATAAGTATTTAGTATTGCTTGTTGTCCTGCACACCATATAACTGTGCTTTGATAGTGAATTCTGTCTGCTTGTTTAATGTAGATAGAAATTCACTTCTTTCATAGCAAAACCATAAAATAATAATTTTCCCTGTAACAGCTATTTGAAGACCCCATCAGTGTCTCTGCTTCCATTTCTTAGAACACAGGCATGTGGACATGCAAACACACACACACACACACACACACACACAAATGGCTTTGGTCCCTGTTTCTTAGAAAACACACACACACACACACACACACTTGTTCTAAAGGCATTATCATACTTTATAGACTGATAAGTTTGCATTAAATTTATACTGTCCCATTTCTCTGAAGAGTTTTCCTCATGAGACCTGTGAAGAGCTTTGGGGATGCCCGAGACAGGAGTACACAGCTGATAGACTATTGTTTTATCTCAGTGAATCTACCTTTCGTTGTCTAAACTCCATGAGGAAAATACCAAGACTGGAAGTTTATTGCTGGCCAATACTTTAAAGAAGTAAACTTGGCTTAAATCAAACCAGTTATTCAGTCCAATACCAGTTTTGAGTGTATTTTCAATTTATGTATCTTTCATGCAGTTTTGAGATTTTATTCTGGTAGAGTTGCATAGCAATGAACATTTTGTTTTTAATATTAGCCATACCTTAAGAGTGATTTATTGAGTGTGATGATGGACTCTAGTATATCAAAAATATTTAAGATAAAATTTTCGTGTGTGTGTCAACCAATGGCTATTTTGTTCCCAAAGGAATATCTGGATATCCTGCAGTGTCTGGAGACATTTTTGGTTGCCTCTGGCATCTAGAAGGCAGAAGCCAAGAATAAGGATGTTGCTAATCATCCTACAATGCACAGAACAGTCCCTTTCCCTTTCACACACACCAAAATTCTCCAGCCCAAATGTCAATAGAGCTGAGGTTAATAAACCTTGATATACAAAGAGAGAGAGAATTTACATGTCATATATATGTAATGTACATGCGTATGTGTATATACATATATATAACATGAAACACTGTGTACTATATCGCCTTCTTAAAGATTTAAACTGCATTTGTATATTTAAAATTCTGAGAAATTCAATATTAAGAAATCTGTTAACTCTGTTAACCCTGAATTTTCTATTGTCCCTGGAATTCTTTCTTCTCAGGAAAACTATTTACTACTGATTGACTTGGTGTTTAGTAGATTTAACCTTGGAAAATGTTATTCTCTCTCTCTCTCTCTATATGTGTGTGTGTGTGTATATATATATATATTTATATATGTATATATACATGTATGTATATATGTACATATATATAAAACATAAGAGAATAAGAGGCAACTATATCACAAACTCTACTTTCATGATATTCTGCTGATATATAGCTTCAATAAAAAATAAGTATTATTTATATTACCTATAAAGCTATAGAATAATTTGGAATATTTTCAAATAAATATGTTCTTTGGGAATCCACACGTATCCAGAATGCTGACTTTCTTTGATGCCGTAGTAGAACAATCAAATGAAATAGTATTGTTTTTATCACTTAAAACCTATGTTTAAAAAATTACAATAAAAGAAGTGAAATATTTTTGTATACACCTTTTATGATAGGTATATTTTCTAATTATCTATTACATGACTTATAACTGCAATTGATTTTCAATTCTGTGGGATTATCTGTTAATGATTTTTTTCATTTTGAGCTGTGCATATGCATCCCAATGACATAAACATTTGGAAATACTCATTTTTAATCATCTTTTCACAAATCTACAGAGCTATAGCTTATAATCATTTATTAAAATAAGTATTAATATGGAAAATGTATATTTATATGCTAAATATTTTATTTAGTCATTTCTTTTTTCTTCAAAATTTAACCATCATTGAAGGTGACATGGAAAACCTATAGACAGCTTATTTAATCCCATGAACCTCTGATAATAAGGAATATGAATATCTCCCTAGCAGGATGGTTGTATAAAACAATATACTAATAATTACTATTTATGAAGCACTAATATGTGCTAGGCACTTTGTTAGCTTTTATATGTAATCTTATTTCATTCTCTGAACAACTCTATGAAGCATAAAAATACGTTTTATTTTTTATTTATTTATTTTTTTGAGACCGAGTCTCTCTCTGTCGCCCAGGCTGGAGTGCAGTGGCGCGATCTCGGCTCACTGCAAGCTCCGCCTCCCGGGTTCACGCCATTCTCCTGCCTTAGCCTCCTGAGTAGCTGGGACTACAGGCGCCCGCCACCACGCCCGGCTAATTTTTTGTATTTTTAGTAGAGACGGGGTTTCACTGTGTTAGCCAGGATGGTCTCGGTCTCCTGACCTCGTGATCCGCCCGCCTCGGCTTCCCAAAGTGCTGGGATTACAGGCGTGAGCCACCGCGCCCAGCCCCCAAAATACGTTTTAAATATAAAGCACCTAGAACAGCTTTTTAAAACTATATTTTGCATATAGAAGATATGGCTACTAATATTTCTATTATTTAGATAAATATGTGTCCCTCATTTCTTGTATCAAATTGTAGTGTGGTTATATGTTTATAACATGATCCTCTACTCTATAATAGGTATTAAACAGTGTATGCAACCTGAGAATATGGGATGAATTATGGGTAGAGAGGACAGAAGTGTAAGTAGTAGAGACATTATGATAATCCATTAGAAAAACATGCAGAGGCCCTAAGGAATGAAGGAATAGCACCATGGCAAGAAATCTAATGCCCAGGTAAAACTGACAGAGGATGATACGGTAGAAAATCATGTGTGTATACATGTATAAGACCAGGCATGAGGGATAGACTCAGCAATGACATGAATTGGAGAAATTAATCCAAATCTTTCTTTCTTTTCTTTTTTTTTTTTTTTGAGATGGGGCCTCGCACTGTTGCACAGGCTGGAGTGCAGTGGCACAATCTCGGCTCACTGCAACCTCCTGTCCTCCTCTGGGTTCAAGCAATTCTCCTGCCTCAGCCTCCCGAGTAGCTGGGATTACAGGTGCCCACCACCACGCCCAGCTAATTTTTTGTATTTTTAATAGAGACGGGGTTTCAGTATGTTGGCCAGGCTGGTCTTGAACTCCTGACCTCGTGATCTGCCTGCCTCGGCCCCCCAAAGTGCTGGGATTACAGGTGTGAGCCACTGTGCTCGGCCGTTAATCCGAATCTTATACCACCAAACACCAATTAGAACACATATATAAATGAAAAGATCTCACTTGCAATAGCTACAACAGCCAAAAATTTCCCAGAAATACCTAATATGAAATATGTCATTGTAATCTTCATAAAGGAACCTGTAAAATTTTACAGATGGAAAAGACAATAAAACAGCACATGCCATAGCAATACCCAACATTTTAATTTGGTTAATCTGGCATCTTCATGTTATAATTTTAAAGCAATTCCAAACAAATTAAAAGAATATTTTTTGGACGCTGATAAAACCATTCTGTACTGGAACATGAAAACAGATTAAAGGATTATGGAGAAAATGAGGGAATATTTGTCCTAACTTGTCCTGAAGCAAACAATAAAGCTACAAGAAGTGTAACATGTTGTAACAATGACAAGAAATTCAATGCATCACAAGGACTGGCTAGAAAAAAAAGTCCCAATATGCCAAGCAATTTATTGTATAAAAATGTGAAAATGCAAAGAAATGCAGCATAGTCTTTTCAACAAAATGGTGCAAGGCTTACTGTATGTTTTTGGGAAATTGCAAATAAATCCTACCTTGAACCATGCCAAAAACCACAAATGCATTAGAGTGTTAAATATAAACACAAAATGTAGTTGAATAGGTATCTGATCTTGAAATGAGAAGAGTTTTTATCAACATCATGAAAAAGAAGAAATCTTTTAAAATGAAAATTTATAAATTTGCTGACATGAAAATTAAATATCTGTGACTTTAAAACTATGGGAAAATATTTCAACATCTGTGTCAAACATGGACTTAATATTTTTGCCACATGGAGTACTACTCTCTGTCACTTAAAAGATAACTTCTCTAGTAGAATCATGAAAAAAATATTTAAATAAGTATTCCTGGTATGTCTTGTCTTTGTTGAATATTTTAACAAATACAAAGCAAGTTGATAAATAAAAGGGTGAGAAGTATCCTTAATAGTAAAAAACAAAAAAGGAAAGGAAAACAACATGATAGCATTTGCACCCACCAGATTAGCATAATATTTTGCAATGATAATACCTAGTTTTTGGAGGAAGCACTGAAATTGACACTTTCACCAATGGTGATATTGTACTTTGAAATGCTCCCTATGAAGAATAAATTGACAACATATAGCAAGAGCTTTAATATAGTCATACCTTTTTTCTCTAAGGAACATTACCAAAATATGCACAAATGGTGTTTTCAACAAGGATTTGATTATAAAATGGGCAGAACAGTGTAGCATGGAGCCAGACTGCCTGGGTTTGAGTCCTGCCCTTTTGCTTCCTAGCTATGATTTTGAGCAAATCGTTTACCTCTTGGAGCCTGTGGTTCCTGATCTGTAAAATGAGAATAACAGCAGAATCTACTTGACACAGTTTTTCTGACAACTAATTTAATACATGTAAAGATTTCTAACAGCCTTTGATACACAGTAAGTTCTACATATATTTCAGCTACATTTGTTGTTTTTATTAAATGAGATTATGTAGCATACTTCACAGATTGTTTAGTATGTATGAAGAGAGAATAAGAATCAAAACAGGTATTATTATCATTATTTTTATACTATTATGAAATAACCTCAACCGTGGCAATGGAATCCTTATAGGAATGACTTTTATTACCTTGTATTAAGAAAGATTATATGAAATCAGAATACATTGTAAAATCATCACTTTCTGTTAACCAAGAGTGAATTAAAACAACAGATATCAAGTAACTTAGATGTGATTATTTTTATTTTTTTAGAATACGTATTTTATTTTATTTTATTTGTATATATTTTTTTTTATTATACTTTAAGTTATAGGGTACATGTGCACAACGTGCAGGTTTGTTACATATGTATACATGTACCATGTTGGTGTGCTGCACCCATTAACTCGTCATTTTCAAAGGATTCTTACATCATGAGAGGCTCTAGTAACATAGTGAGCCACACAATCATTTCAATTATACTAAACTAAGTGGAATTTTGTCTGTATCCAGATTTTCAGAGAATATATTTTGCTTGCTGTGCTCTAAGTATTCATATTCTTCTTTTTGATATGGGGGTCTCACTGTCACCCAGGTTGGAGTACAGTGACGTGATCTCAGCTCACTGCAACCTCTGCCTCCTGGGCTCAGGTGATCTTCCCACCTCAGCCCCCTGAGTAGCTGGGACCACAGGTGCATGCCACCATGCCTGGCTAATTTTTTGTACTTTTGGTAGAGATGGAGTTTCACTATGTTGCCCAGGCTGATTTCAAACTCCTGAGCTCAAGCGATCTGCCTGCTTTGGCCTCCCAAAGTGCTGGGATTACAGAAGTGAGCCACCATGCCAGACCTAATTATTCATATTCTGTGTATACCTGTGTACACTTGATTCTATTAAAAGAAATTAATTGATTTTGGGAGGTTCCTCAACTAATTCACTAGATACTAATTCACAAGTTAAATTTTTTCCTACTTTCTTGAAATGGACCTTGAGTAAAGCAATTTACTCGTACAGTCTGACCCTTCAAGAGTTTGTTAATAAGTGACTATGGAAAAATATTGTGGACAGATAGACATTAAAAATACTTTCCTTTTGTCAGTTGAAGAGTAATTCTCACTGATTTCCTATCAAAATAATCCTGAAAATGACAAATGTTCTTTTTTACAACCTTGTACTTTTCCATCATAGTAAATCACTGATTAACAAATAAAACAACACACACAGGCAATACATTATCTGAGAAAAAGAAAAGTAACAATGCAGTGGCTATAGTGTTTGGAATTTTGTGAGGCTGTGTCAGATATAAAATCCTTTTCTAGCTATTTCCCTTGGTACAGGGTATCAGAATTGTGTGGTCTTTCAAGAAAAAAATATTTTAAAGAAAGATATATGCACTGTACTCATAGGTTATTGAGAAAAGTATATAAAACAAAGCTACTGTCTGCATGATGTACATAGAAAAAGAGCAAAAATGTTATCTGTAAAAGCAGAAAAGAATATGGCTTGCTTGACTTTTTGAATCCAGCAAGCTACAGCAATCTTTTGATTCTAATATGAAACTATAGTAAGGATCATTGCACTAATGCATGAGGATTTGTGATAATGTTGCAGAAATTTTACTCTCAAAACTGAACTGCAGTGTAATGACTTTTGTTATCGTGGTTTCTAATAACTATTCAGCATGAATTGACCCTACATATGTTTTGCTGCAATAATGTGTCACTAACTCAGAAAGCTAAAAAGAAAATAAAAAACAGTCAACATAATGCTGTGTATGACTTCATGATAACCTCTACTATTAATATTGTTAAAACAATTATATTAATAATAGTCACTATGCAAACTATGGGATCACATGTCAATAAAACCTCAGACACATTGTGACAGTTCTGGCTAAAGAAACCTATAGAGTACTTTACAATAAAATATGTCCTCCTCTGTTCAGCCTGGGCACTAGTTACTGACTGTGCTCTTACTACTTCCATATCTGATTGTTATCTCTATTGTAGGGAGTCTTGGACAAGTTTCCCTACTTCCTATAATGTGTTTCTTTTTCCTTTTATGGGCTATCTCCTTAGTTTTTTACTTCCTATATTTTTGCATCTCCTTATTTCACCTCCTTATTGCAGTATATTTTTATTTCAGCATCTCTTCACTGCCATAAATAAGAGAAAGTAGAATGTTTACTTTTCTGTGTGGCAGTCACCATGCTAGACATTTACAACCAGTGTAAATCATTGAGTTGCACCAACCATATCATAAATGTTGACCAATTACAGATATCATTATCATTTTTATTCTATTATTATTTAATTCATAAAAACACTATGAAACAACTGAGAATATTCCCATTTTTCCTTAGAAAACAAAACTACTGTATTAGTTTGCTAGGGCTGCCCTAACAAAGTACCACAGACTGAGTGGTTTAAACAACAGAAATTTATTGTCTCAGAGTTTTGGAGGCCAGAATATGAGATGAAGGTGTCAACAGAGTTGATTCTTTCTGATGGCCTGGGGGGATGGATCTGTTCCCAGCCCCACATTGCTTGTAGGGGGCCATCTTTTTCCTGTGTCAATACAATGTCTTCCGTTTGTATGCATCTGTCCAGATATCCTTTTCTTTTTTAACTTTTATTTTAGGTTCAGGGTTACATGTGCAGGTTTGTTACACAGGTAAACTCGTGTCATGGGGGTTTGGTGTACAGATTATTTTGTCACACCGGTACTAAACATAGTACCTGTTTTCTGTTCCTCTCCCTACTCCCACCTTCCACCCTCAAATAGGCTCCAATGTCTGTTGTTCCCTTCCTTGTGTCCACGAGTTCTCGTCATTTAGCTCCCGCTTACAAGTGAGAGCATGTGAGATTTGGTTTTCTGTTCCTACATTAGTTGTTAAGGATACCAGCCTCCAGCTCCATCCACATTCCCACAAAAGACATGATCTCATTCTTTTTATGGCTGAATAGTATTCCATGGTGTAGATACACCACATTTTCTTTATCCAATCTGTCCTTGATGGGCATTTGTGTTGATTCCATGTCTTTGCTATTGTGAAGAGTGCTGCAATGAGTATTCACTTACATATGTCTTTATGGTAGAATGATTTCTATTCCTCTGGGTACACACCAAGTGATGGAATTGCTGAGTGAAATGATAGCTCTGTTTTTACCTCTTTGAGGAATTGCCACACTGCTTTCCACAATAGTTGAACTAACTTAACATTCCCACCAAGTGTATGAGTGTTTCATTTGCTCCGCAATCTCATGAGCATCTGTTATATTTTGACCTTTTAATAATAGCCATTCTGACTGGTGTGAGACAGTATCTCATTGTAGTTTTGATTTGCATTTCTCTGATGATCAGTGATATTGAGCTCTTTTAATTATACTTGTTGGTCGCATGTATGTCTTCTTTTGAAAACTGTCTATTGATGTCCTTTGCCCACTTTTTAATGGGGTTGTTTGTTTTTGGCTTGTAAATTTGTTTAAGTTCCTTACAGACACTGGATATTAAACTTTGTCAGATGTGCAATTTGCAAAAACTTTCTCCCATATTGTAAATTGCCTGTTTACTCTGTTGATACTTGTATTTTGCTGTGCATAATCTCTTTGGTTTAATTAGATCCCATTTGTCAACTTTTGGTTTTGTTATGATTGTTTTTGGTGTCATCAACATGAAATGTTTGCTGGTTCCTATCTCCAGAATGGTATTGCATAGGTTACCTTCCAGGGTTTTTATAGGTTTGGATTGTGCATTTAAGTCTTTAATTCATCTTGAGTCCATTTTTTATATGGTGTAAGGAAGAGGTCCAGTTTCAAACTTCTGCATATTTCTAGCCAGTTATCTCAGCACCATTTATTGAATAGGGGGTCCTTTCTGCATTGCAAGTTTTGGTCAGCTTTTTTGAAAATCAGATGATTGTTGATATGCAGCCTTATTTCTGGGCTCTCTGTTCTGTTCTATTGGTCTGTGTGTCTGTTTTTGTACCAGTACCATTCTGTTTTGGTTACTGTAGCCCTATAATATAGTTTGAAGTCCAGTAATGTGATGCCTCTACCTTTGTTCTTTTTGCATGGGATTGCCTTGGCTATTCAGGCTTTTTTGTTTCATATTAATTTTAAAATAGTTTTTCCTGGTTCTGTGAAGAATGATATTGGTAATTTGGTAGGAATAGCATTGAATCTGTAAACTGCTTTGGGCAGTATGACCATTTTAATGATATTGATTCTTTCTATCCATGAGCATGTAATGTTTTCCAATTTGCTTTCATCATCTCTGATTTCTTTGAGCAGTGTTCTATAATTCTCATTGTAGAGATATTTCACCTCCATGGTTACCTGCATTCCTAGGCATTTTATTCCTTTTGTGGCAATTGCGAATGGGATTGTGTTCATGATTTGGCTGTCAGCATGGCTATTGTTGGTGTATAAGAATTCCACTGATTTTCGTATATTTATTTTTAATCCTGAAATGCTGTTGAAGTTGTTTATCAGCTGAGGAAGCTTTGGGCCAAGACTACAGGGTTTCCTAAATATAGAATTATGTCATCTGCAAACAGGAATAGTTTGACTTCCTCCCTTCCTAGTTTGATTCCCTTTATTTATTTCTCTTGCCTGATTGCTCTGGCCAGGACTTCCAATACTATGTTGAATAGAAGTGGCAGGAGAGGGCACTCTTGTCTTGTGCTGGTTTTCAATGGGAATGGTTCCAGCTTTTCCCCATTCAGTGTGGTGTTGGCTATGGGTTTGTCATTGATGGCTCTTATTATTTTGAGTTGTGTGCCTTCAATACCTAGTTTATTGGGAGTTTTTAATATGAAGCAATGTTGAATTTTATTGAGAGCCTTTACTGCATCTATAGAGATAATCATGTGGTGTTTGTCTTTAGTTCTGTTGGCATGAGTCACATTTATTGATTTGTGTATGTTGAACCAACCTTGCATCCCAAGGATGAAGCCTACTTCATCATGGTAGATTAGCCTTTTGATGTGCTGCTGGATTTGGTTTGCAAGTATTTTGTTAAGGAGTTTTGCATCAATGTTCATCAATGCTATTTCCCTGAAGTTTTCTTTTTGTTGTTGTTGTGTGTCTGCCAGGTTTTCATGTCAGGATGATGCTGGCTTCATAGAATGAGTTGGGAAGGAGTCTTTCCTCAATTTTTTGGAATAGTTTCAGTAGGTATGATAGCAGCTCTTCCTTGTACACCTGGTAGAATTTGGCTGTGAATTCATCTGGTCCTGGGCTGTTTTTGATCAGTAGGCTATTTATTACTGATTCAATTTTGGAACTTGTTATTGATCTGCTCAGAGAATCAGTTTCTTCCTCATTCAGTCTTGGGAGTGTGTATGTGTCCAGGAATTTATCCATCTCTCCTAGGTTTTCTAGTTTGTGTGCAAAGAGGTATTTGTAGTAGTTTCTGATGGTTGTTTTTACTTCCGCGGAGCTAGTGGTAATATCTTCTTTGTCATTTCTAATTGTGTTTATTTGGATCTTCTCTCTTTTCTTCTTTATTAGTCCAGCTAGTGGCCTATCTATATTATTATTTTTTTCAAAAAACTCACTCCTAGGCCAACTGATGAAGATATCAGTCATATTGGATTAGGGAACATTATAATCACCTCCTTTTTAGCTCAGCTACTTCTGTAAAGATCCTGTCTCTAAATAGGGTCATGTTTTTTTTTTTTTCCTGAGATGGAGTCTCGCTCTGTCACCCAGGCTGGAGTGCAGTGGCGCAATCTTGGCTCACTGCAAGCTCCGCTTCCCGGGTTCACGCCATTCTCCTGCCTCAGCCTCCCCAGTAGCTGGGACTACAGGCGCCCGCCACCACGCCCGGCTAATTTTTTGTATTTTTAGTAGAGATGGGGTTTCTCTGTGTTAGCCAGGATGGCCTCGATCTCCTCCTGACTTCATGATCCGCCCACCTCGGCCTCCCAAAGTGCTGGGATCACAGGCGTGAGCCATCGCGCCCTGCCTAAATAGGGTCATGTTACAGGCTACTTGGGTTAGAACTTCAACATATGAAATTGGGATAAAAGGGAATACTAAATAGCCTATAACAGGTACTTTGTTGTAATTTTAGGTTACTCTACTTGTAAGTGGGAACCAGAGCTAGCATTCAAACCCAGCCCCTGGGACTTATTCTCCTTCTCTTTTATTATTTTTCTGTACTATGCCCAACTCATTATCCATATACAGGGTATAACTGTCTCTCTTTAAATGAAAAGTATTTCAATTATAAATATTTTGTAATACCTGTGATATTGGGCATGAATATGATTAAGCAATGCTTAGTAATAAAATACTTTTTGAGAGAGAGTTTATGGTGTTACACAGGAAATGGTAGATCATTTATGTTTCTAATCAATGGTGAAAGTTCAGGCAGATAAATACCTCTCCCACTAGAAGAACTTTAAAATCCACTCCCATTGTCTCAGACAACAGAACATGTGTTTACCAGAAGATCTTGATCCTAAACAGATTGCTACAGACACAAAGATGAAGGGTGAGGGTATACATCCTATTAGCAGCTCCAAGCAGCTGCTAGCATGTAGCAGAGAATACAGAGTAAAGCAAAGCTTGCTGTGGAAATTTGATGAGAGAGATACTGAGATTAATATTCTGGAAAACATGGTAGCATGACAGGGTTAGATGCACTACCGCCTCCTTCCCCTCACACACACCAAGAGCTGACTAGAGTAACCAAAGAGAAGTTTTGAAAGATTTAAAGGAAGAATATTATAGAGAATATTATAATAATCAATGCTGACAAATATATCACGCAAAGTGTGGAGTGCTGACAAATATATCACACAAAGAGGAGAAAGGCAACACATTTGGAAAAACAAATGAAGATATGGCGTGCTGATAATTAGAAACTCTCATTTCTGAAAGAGATCTGAAATGTGGCAGTAAGCAATGGGAGGAATTATGGTATCCCTTTCCTCAAATGTCCTCCTATATTGGAAGCATGTGGGCTGAAGTAAGGACTACCACATTGAATCCCCTTTCAAGTGTGAAGACTGATCTTCTTAAGAGCAATGTCTGCTAATGTGGATGGGATCTTTCTCACCTAAGAATGCTAGGATTGGAGGTGTCATTCATGGATATCTGGGGAAGTCCATCTGAAGTCATTGTTGGGACTGAGCACCGCCAGCAGCACAGCATGCCTGTGTGTGAGCAAGGCATGAAGCCACCCATATGAAAAGCCAGGTAGTCTTAGGGCTTTTCTCTGATGATTCTTTACTACGTTATAAATTTCAAGAATAAAGAAGTAATTCCATGAAGCATGCATTTAGAAGAAATACAGTGCCTACAAAGGGAACATAACTTCAGACTTAATCTCCACAATGTTTTATGACAGAAAACTGTAGAAAAATATCAACATAATTTTTTTTTCAGATGAAGTTTTGCTTTTGTACCCCAGGGTGGAGTGTAGTGGTGCAATCTCAGCTCACTACAACCTCCACCTCCTGGGAGCAAGCGATTCTCCTGCCTCAGCCTCCCAAGTAGCTGGGATTACAGGCATACACCACCATGCCTGGCTAATTTTTGTAGTTTTAGTAGAGACGGGATTTCACCGTGCTGGCCTGGCTGGTCTCGAACTCCTGACCTCAAGTGATCCGCCTGCCTCGGCCTCCCAAAGTGCTAGGATTACAGGCATGAGCCACACCGTGCCTGGCCAATAACTACATAATTTTAAAGGAAAAATTAAGGCAAGAATGTTGTATCTAGTCAAGTTATTTCTTATCTGATGGGAACAGAAAAGTATTTTTGTTTTTTGCTTGTTTAAAAATTTTTATTTTTAATTTTTGAAGTTACATAGTAGGTATATATATTTATAGATACATGAAATGTTTTGATATGGAAATATAATGCATAATAATCACATTGTAGAGAATTGAGTTTTCATACCCTCAAACATTTACCTTTGTGGTACAAACAATACAATTCCACTCCAGAAAGGTATTTTTGAGTGAACAAACAGCAAATATAGATTAATTAGCAAGCTTTAAAAATCCAGATGGCCAATAAACATAGGCAAAATGTTTCTACCTCTCTAAAAATCATATATATACAAATTAAATGGAGATACAAGTCTTCAATTCTCTTTTCAAAAGATCAGTAAGATTGATTATACACAGTGATAGTAGGTTATACACAGTGATACTAGGGGAGTGGAAGGAAAAAGAGGCATTCATAGAAGATGAGAACCATCTGTAATCAAATCCATCAAAGTACCTGCATCTACTCCACAGTTAATGTCTTTCTACCTGTTTAAGATTGAAGTATGTCTGCTTCTAAAATAGATGTCTTTTCATTTGTGCTCTGGATTCCATCCTCTTTCACCTTCTCACAGTCATCACTCATACAATTTTCCTATCCTTCCATATCTTAATTTCCCTCTCCACTGAATTATTTTCATCATTATATATTATACAAATATACTATAGTATCTGCCATCTCAAGAACTCACTTTTGAATCCATGTTCTCTGGAGCACTTTATATTTTGTTACAAATTTTGGAATGAGTTGTCTACATTTGCAGTTTTCATCACTTTCCATTCTCTTCTTTGAAGTACCATTTGTCAATTGCCTCCATGATGTCAAACCCCGTAGGGTGTATCTGGCCTCATCTTGCTCAATAGCTCAACCATATTTGATCACTGTTTACCACTCCCCTTCCTGAAGCACTCTCCTTTGGCCATGACACCATGACCTCCTATTTTCCTCCCACCTCACTGGACACTAGACAGAGTATCTCTTGTGTCAGCAACTTTTACTCTGCTCAACTTCCGAATGTTGGAGTTCCCCAGGCCTTCATGGTGAAATCCCTTCACTTTTGTTTATCTACCTTCATCTCTTCAGGTGGATGCCTAAATGTGGATGAATAAAACATAATTTTAAGCAAAAGAAACCAAACACAGAAATTGATACTGTGCAATTTTTGGTCTATATAAACAGGTGCAATTAATCTATGATGTTGGAAGTCACGGGAGTAGTTACCCTTGGTAGGAAGCATTGATTGGAAGAGGGCATAAAGGGAGGTTGAGAATGATGTAATGTTTTCTTTCTTAATTTGTGTTCAGTTTGTGAATAATTCATTGTGCTCTACACTTATGATGTGCATGCTTTAATATATATACACATTTTAAGTATATATTAAATTACATATATACAATCATAATTAAATTAAAATTTAAAATCACCCAGTAACTTACCCCTATATTCAGGATAAAACCCACATTTCTTGCCCTGGCCTCCCAGACTGCATAATCCAGACTCTTCCTCATTCAGATTACTCTCTCACTCACCTCAGTGTACTCTAGTCTCCAGCTACTTTTTTATCCTTGACCACTAGCCTCATTCCCAACATAGGGACCTTGAATTTCCAGATGCTTCAAGCTGTATATATTCCCAAAAATTTTCATACATGGCTTCTTCTTAACCATTTAATCACTAGATTAAAAGTCCCTTCCTTAGAGCAGCCTTCCCAGAGCTGCTAAAGTTGTCCCTTAGCCACCCACTATCATGCCACCCTATGTATTTTCTTTGCTCTTAATACTCCGACATTTTATTTTATGTTTATTTGTTCATGGTTTATTTCTGCCGTAAACGTATGCTCAATACAAGCGAGGAACTTATTATCGAATTCACAGCCATTATTCTAGCACCTAGAGAAGTGCCTGGCAAATATTTTTGCAATTACTAGATGATCGTTCCCAGTGGGTATCTAACAAAATGTTTATGCATACCCACTGAGACAGCATTTCTACATCTAGAAATGTATAGGAAAATAATCTGAAAGTCTGCAAAGATATATATATATAATATAATATATATAATGATGCTGATTATAGTACTCTATAAAAAAGGAAAATGTCAGCAAATTCAATATACAGTAATACAGAATTGTCTGAGTATATGATAGAATTTGTATATAATAGAGTATTATGCAACCTTTTAAATGAATGATATAAAGAGCTACAGTACATAGTTAAATGAAAATTAAGGTATTTTCACATCATATAATCATGTAATATATGATTCCCACTTTGTATTCTCATATTATTAGATTTTATTATAATCATTTCTATCCATCTGTCAGTCTACCTGAAAAGCTACGTTCCAAAAGTCAGCAATACTCAGGCTGCAAATGATTTTCATTCTCTTATTTCTCTATTTTATTTTTATTATATTTATTTTATGATATAAAAGTGTAAAGCCATTTTATGTTACAAACAAGAAAAAATTAATAAGGGCCCTGAAACAAGAAGTGAGCACTGAAAAATCAATTTTATGAGATTTTGAAAAAATGTTGGATACCCACAAGTAAAAAATCTAGAAAAATCCAAGTCAGACAGAATCCCAAATATCCTCAGCTCCCACTGTAAATACTTTATACTATAATTCATTTGCTTTGATTATTTAAAAAATGTATAGTTGGCCAGGCGCAGTGACTCATGCCTGTAATCCCAGCAGTTTGAGAGGCCAAGGTGGGTAGATCACTTGAGGCCAGGAGTTTGAGACCAGCCTGGCCAACATAGTGAAAGCACCTTTTAGAGGAATTGTTCTACCTTTATACAAGGAAAAAGTGAACCCTGCAGAACAATTTAAATCAATGTTGAAAGAAAGAATTGGCAAAACTCTGCAGTATCCCTTAAAATATATATTTATAAATTTAAAATTCTTTTATTTTTCTATGCTGATGACACACAATACACAAATAATGAAGACACATTTTATTCTTCTTTCCGTTAAGGACATCTTAAGTCAATACACATCGAGTTTGAATCCTGGCTCTGATAAGACCTCGGCAAAGTCACCTAGTCAGCCTGTTTCCTCCACATATCTTTTCTCTTTTACTGAATAGAGGTACTGTGACGATTATATGAGATGATGTATGTGATAGCCTAGCATAATGGCTATTGCATATTATATATTTGTAAATATCTTTTGACCATAGGCTCAATAACCCTCCTCATTTTGTCAAGTTTTTCTTATGGGGACTCTCTTCAATTTATTTTATTCCTAAGAGATTTCAGAGGGTAATATCCTCTATATTTTCTCTAAATTATTTGTGTTTGATTGCTTTTAACCATTTTTTAAAAGATAGCTTATATGCCTAATTTAAAAATTAATATAATCTAAATGCAGAACATCTGAAAAACACAAAAAGACCAAATTTTATCTCTGAATTCATTTAAAAGTATGGTATTAGTAACTAAAATTAGAAGGGAGTATCTTAATGATAATTAACTGAACCCAGGAAAAGACAAAAATATTTTTTTCAAGTCCTTGCATATCATACTCTTTTTAAGAATTTCCTGTAGAGAATAGGCAGTATTCACAGTAGCATCACATTGTTGATTAATATTATAATAAGAAAAATTTCTTCCAGGCATCTCTTTTGTGTGTTTATATTATTCAACCTT
This sequence comes from Pongo pygmaeus, assembly GCF_028885625.2. Classification (NCBI taxonomy): domain Eukaryota; kingdom Metazoa; phylum Chordata; class Mammalia; order Primates; family Hominidae; genus Pongo; species Pongo pygmaeus. Next base: position 47,566,704 of record NC_072390.2, on the reverse strand, counting down.
TCAATTTTTATCTCCTCCTTATACCAACTAATATTTATAATTACCTAGAGAGTTGATGAGCACACTCTAAATTACTTACTGCAAATTATCTAATAGCAGTTGACTGGATGATCCCAAGAATCAGTGCTTGGGAGTTACATCAAAATATTAGTGCAACTTTAAATTGAAATTTCAATTTCCCTTTGGTTGAACATTCAAGCATGTTGTGCATCCATCCACCTAAGTATAATGTGGCTAAGGTCATATTTCCTCAAATTTCTCAATGAAAATGTGACAAAGAGCAGATTCCAAGACCTCCTGAAAACAAGATGGATTTCACTATCATTTTTTCTTGTCTCTGTAACCTGTAATCCTATCACAGAACACAGTTTAATGGGTCTGGCATGATTTGCTATTCAGAAAACCGTGTTGGCATTTCATAGTACCCATACTTTTCCAGGTGATGAAAATTTGATTGATTACTTCTGGTATCTTCCCAGATAACCAAATAATGACATCAGATTATTTAACCTCTTTAAAAATACATACATATTTTGCCTTTTCCAAATTATTTTCATTTAAAAAAATACCTTTATAATAATATTTCAAAGACTTCTTGATTTTAATGCAGACAGCTAATTTTCCTATTCTCACAATTTTATATATAGACAGATCTTTCTTCTTTTCTACATGACCAATTCATTCCTCTATGCATCCATCTTTCCATCATGACTAGCTCACTCTGATCAATGACTACTTGCTCCTAAAAGGCAGTGGTAAAGAATTCATTTAACTCCAGCCTGTTTGCTGCTCACTGTATAAACCTCTCCATTCAATAATTCACTATAGTTAAACAAATATTGATGGAGCACATACTATTTTCTCTTTCTTGTATGTTAGCAGAGCTGTTTATTTTCTAATTCTTATCCTTAATTGATTTGAAGATTTATTTTCATCTTTATGACCTCTGTTGGTAATTACTCCTGTTGTATCTTTGTAATGTGTCTCAGTGAATTTATACTATTTTCTTTTGCATTTGTCTTTATTAATCAAATTAATTTAAATTTGAAAACTGTCTCTTTGTCTTTAATGTTACATAAATTCCTGACTTTAACCAATTTGTATTGATACATAATAATTCCACATATTCATGGGGTACCTATGATATTTTGATACATGTATACAGTGTATAATGATAAAATCAAGCTATTTAAGATATCCATCACCTCAAACATTTATTATTTCTTTACATTGGGACCATTTCAAGTCTTCTCTCCTAGCTATTTCTAAATATACAATAAATTAGTTCACCGTGATCACTCTACCATGCTATCAAACTATAGGACCTAGTCCTTCTATGTAACTGTATGTTTGTACTCATTAAGCAACCTCTTTAACCCTACACCTTCATCCTTTCCATCCTCTAGTAACCATCATTCTACTCTTTCCCTCCATGAGAACAATATCTTTAGCTCCCACATATGAGTAAGAACATGCAATATTTGTCTTTTTATGCCTGGCTTATTTCATTTAACATAATGACCTCCAGTTTCATTCATGTGGCTAAAAGTGTCAAGATTTTTTTATGGCTGAATAGTATTCTATTGTGTAGATATTCCACATTTTTTATTCATTCATCCACTGATGGACACTTAAATTGATTCAATTATCTTGGCTATTATGAATACTGCTGCAATAAACATGTGGGTGCAGGTATTCCTTTGTTACATTGACATATTTTCCTTTGGATAAATACCCCAATAGTGGGATTGCTGTATTATATGGTAGTTCTGTTTTTAGCTTTTTGAGGAACTTCCATACGGTTCTCCATAATGGCTATACTAATTTTACATTTCTACCAACGTTGTATAAGAGTTCCCTTTTCTCTGCATTATTTCCAGCATTTGTTGTTTTTTGTCTTTGATAATAACTGTTTTAACTGGGATAAGATCTCACTATAGTTTTGATTTCTACTTCTCTAATAATTAGTAATGTTTAGCATTTTTTCATGTACCTATTGGTCATTTGTGTGTCTCCTTTTGAGAAATGTCTATCCAGATCCTTTACCCATTTTTTAAGTGGATTGTTTGTTTCTTTGCTGTTGACTTGTTTGAATACCTTGTATATTCTGGTCATGAATCTTTTACTGGATAGTTTGCAAACATTTTCTCCCATTTTTCAAGTTGTCTCTTCACTTTGTTTATTGTTTCCTTTGCTTTGCAGAAGTATTTGTAGAAGTTTAATATAGTTTCATTCATCTATTTTTGTTTTTGTTGCCTGTACTTTTGAAGTGTTAGCCATAAAATCTTTGCCTAGATCAATGTCCTCAAGGGTTTCTCCTGTACTTTCTTCTAGCAGTTTTATAGTATTAGATATACGTTTAAGTCTTAAATTGATCTTGAGATGATTTTTGCATATGGTGAGAGCCAGAGATATAGTTTAATTATTCTGCCTGTAGAAGTCTAGTTTCCCAGCACTATTTATTGAAGAGGGTATCCTTTCCTCACTGTATGTTACTGGCAACTTTGAAAGAACAGTTGGCTATAAATATGTGAACTTATTCCTGGGTTTTCTATTCTGCTCCATTGTGTGTATGCCTGTTTTTAATCCCAGTACCATGATGTTTGATTACTACAGCTTTGTAGTATACTTTAAAATCAGGTAGTGTGATGCATCCAGCTTTGTTCTTCTCACTCAGGATTGCCTTGGCTATTCAGCCTTTTTTGTTTCATACAAATTTTAGGATTTTTAAGATTTCTGTGATGACTGTCATTGGTATTTTGATAAGGATTACATTGAATCTGTAGATTGCTTTGGGCAGTATAGTCATTTTAACAATATTAATCCATGAGCATAGGATGTCTTTCCATTTGTTTCTGTCACTTCTTTATTAGCTAATTTGTTATTGGTGAATACAAATGCTCCTGATTTTGTATGTTGATTTTGTATTCTGCAACTTACCGAGTTCATTTATTAGTTCTTAGAGTTTTTGGTGGAATCTTTAAATTTTTCTAAATATAGGATCATGTCATCTGCAAAGCATAACAATTTGTCTTTGTCTTTTTCAATTTGGATGCCTTTTATTTATTTATGTTGCCTGATTGCTCTGGCTAGGACAGCCAGTACCATGTTGAATAAGAGTAGTAAAAGTGAGCATGCTTGTCTTGCTCTCATACTTAGAGGAAAGGCTTTCAGCTTTTCCCCATTCAGTATAATGTTAGATGTAGGTTTGTCATATATGGTCTTTATTATGTTGAAATAATTTCCTTCTGTACCTAATTTGTTGAGAGTTTTTATCATAAAGCAATGTTGAATTTTACCAAATGATTTTTCTGCATCTATTGAGATGATTATATGGTTTTTGTCCTTCATTCTATTGATGTTATCCATCACATTTATTGAGTTTTGAAAGTTGAACCATCCTTGCATCCCTGGAACAAATCCCACTTGGTCACGGTATATTATCTTTTTGATGTGTTGTTGTATTGAGTTTGCTAGTATTTTGTTGAAGATTTTTGTATGTCTGGTCACCAGGGATATTGGCTTGTAGTTTTCTTTATATGTTGTGTCCTTGTCTGGTTTCAGTATCAGGGTAATGCTGGGCTCATAGAATGAGTTAGGAAGAATGAACTCTTAATTTTTTTGAATACTGTGAGAAGACTTCTTTATAAGTTCTTCTTTATAAGTAAGTTTGATAGAATTTAGCAATAAAGCCATCTGGTCCTGGGCTTTTCTTTGTTGAAAGACTTTTTACTACTGATTCAACCTTGTTACTCATTATTGATCTGTTCACCTTTTCTATTTCTTCCTGTTTCAGTCTAGTAGCTTGAATGTGTCCAGGAATTCATTCATTTTCTCTAGATTTTCCATTTTTTACCATATAATTTTTCATAAGTCTCTAATAATCCTTTGTATTTCTGTAGTATCATAATGTCTCCTTTTTGATTTCTGATGTTATTAATTTGAGTCTTCACTCTTTTTTTCTTTGTCTCTAGAAGTTTTTGATGTTCTTTGTCTCTTCAAACACTGGCTTTTTTATTTTGTTAATTTTTTTGAGACAGAGTTTCTCTCTTGTTGCCAAGGCTGGAGTGCCATGGCGCGATCTCGGCTCACTGCAACCTCTGCCTCCCAGGTTCAAGCTTCAGCCTCTTATGTAGCTGGGATTACAGGCATGCACCACCATGCCTGGCTAATTTTGTATTTTTAGTCGAGATGGGTTTCTCCATGTTGGTCAGGCTGGTCTCAAACTTCCGACCTCGGGTGATCCACCCGCTTCAGCCTCCCAAAGTGCTGGGGTTATAAGAGTGAGCCATGTTTATTGCAGCACTATTCACAATAGCAAAGACTTGGAACCAATCCAAATGTCCAACAATGATAGACTGGATTAAGAAAATGTGGCACATATACACCATGGAATACTATGCAGCCATAAAAAAAGGAGAGTTCATGTCCTTTGTAGGGACATGGATGAAACTGGAAACCATCATTCTCAGCAAACTATCACAAGGACAAAAAACCAAACACTGCACATTCTCACTCACAGGTGGGAATTGAACAATGAGAACACATGGACACAGGAAGGGGAACATCACACTTTGGGGACTGTTGTGGGGTAGGGGGGAAGGGGGAGTGATAGCATTAGGAGATATACCTAATGCTAAATGACGAGTTAATGGGTGCAGCACACCAACATGGCACATGTATACATATGTAACAAACCTGCACATTGTGCACATGTACCCTAAAACTTTAAGTATAATAATAATAAAATTTTAAAAAAAAGAGTGAGCCATCACGCCCGGCCTGTTAATTCTTTATATTGATTTTTATTCTCTATTTTGTTTAGGTGTGCTTCAACCATTATTATTTCTTTCCTCCTACTAATTTGGGGTTTAGTTTGTTTTGTTTTTGCTTTTTTAGTTCCTTCAGGTGCATCATTAGGTTGTTTATTTGAAATCTTTCTACTTTTTCGATATAGGCATTTATTGGTTTAAACTTCCCTCTTAGCATTGCTTTTGATAGATTTCATAGCTTTTTGTATGTTGTATTTTAATTTTCATTTGTTTTAGGAGATTTTTTGACATCTGTCTTAATTTATTTATTGAGCCAATGGTTGTTCAAGATCTTGTTGTTTAATTTCTATGTATTTACACAGTTTCCAAAGTTCATTGTTATTGATTTCTAGTTTTATTTCACTGTAGTCTGAAAGGATACTTGACATGATTTTGGCCTTTTAAAATTTGTTGTGACATTTTTTGTGATGTAACATATGATCTATCAAAAAGAATATACCATGTACTGGTGAGAAGAATGTGTATTCTGCTGCTATCAAATGAAATGTTCTATATATGTTTGTTAAGTCCATTTGGTCTAAACTGCAGTTTAAATACAATGTTTTCTTGTTGATTTTTTGTCTAGATGATTTTTCCAATATTAAGAGTGGGGTGTTAAGGTCTCCAAATATTACTGTATTAGAGTCTATCTCTCCCTTAAGATCTAGTAATATTTGCTTCATATATCTGAGTGCTCTAGTGTTGGGTGCATATATACGTAGAATTATGATATCCTCTTGATGGATTAATCCCTTTAGCATTATACAGTGATCTTCTTTGTCCCTTTCTACAGACTTTTACTTAAAGTCTGTTTCATATGATATAAGTATAGCTACTCCTGCTTCACCTTGGTTTTGATCTGCATGGAATACCTTTTTCCATCCCTTCACTTTCCATTTATATGTGTCTTTTCAGATGAAGTGAGTTTCTGGTAGGCAGCATATAGCTGGGCTCTGCATTTATTTTTCCATTTAGCCAGTTTATGTCTTTTAAGTGAGGAATTTAATTTTTATATTCAAAGTTATTATTGATATATGGGGACTTATTGCTATCATTTCATTGTCTTAATTATACTAATTATCACTGTGTTATATATCTTTTCTTTCTTCCTCATTCATTGTTTACCTTTACAATTTGTGGGTTTTGTAGTGATTACATTTGAGTCCTTTCTCTTTCTCACTTATATATCTACTGTACTAGTGAGTTTTATACTTTCCTGATAGTAGATGTCATCCTTTTACTTTCAGATGTAGGATTTCCTTTAGAATTTCTTGTAGGACTGGTCTAGTGGTGAATTCATCAATTTTTGCTTGTCTGGGAAATATTTTATTTCTCTTTCATTTTTGAAAAATAACAGGCCAGGTGCGGTGGCTCACACCTGTAATCCCAGCACTTTAGGAGGCTGAGGCGGGTGGATCATGAGGTCAGGAAATCAAGACCATCCTGGCCAACACGGTGAAACCCCATCTCTACTCAAAATACAAAAAATTAGCCGGGCATGGTGACAGGCGCCTATAGTCAGCTACTCGGGAGGCTGAGGCAGGAGAATGGTGTGAACCCGGGAGGCAGAGCTTGCAGTGAGCCAAGATCACGCCACTGCACCCCAGCCTGGGCGACAAAGCAAGACTCCGTCTCAAAAAAAAGAAAAAAAGAAAAATAACTTTGCTAGGTATAACAGTCTTGGCTGCCAGATTGTTGCTGTTGTTGCTGTTTTCAGTACTTTGAATCTATCATCCCATTCTCTCCTTGCCTGTAAGGTATCTGCTACAAAATTTGCTGTTGGTCTGATGGGGATTCCATTATGTGTAACTTGCTGCTTTTCTCTTGCTGCTTTTATAATTCTCTCTTTGTCTTTGTCTCATTGTTGCCAGTTGGACAACAATGTGCCTAGGAGAAGACCCTTTGAGGTTGAATCTATTGGAATTGTTGAACTTCCTATATCTGAACATGTATATCTTTTTCAAGGCTTAGGAAGTTTTCAGCTATTTTTTCATTGAACAGGAGTTTTTATGCTTTTATCCATCTCGTCTCCTTCTGGAACTCCCAAAATTCAAGTATTTGATGACTTTATGGTGTTCCATGTGTCACATAGGCTTTCTTCATTCCTTTTCTTTTTATTATTATAAAAACTGACACATTGTAATTGTACACATGGGGTATAATTTGACGTTTCAATACATATATATGTTGTATAATGATAAAATCAGGATATTTAATGTGACCATCAGCTCATGCCTTTATCATATATTTGTGGTGAGGACATAAAGCATCTAGCTATTTTGTAGTATACCATATCTTACTGTTAGCCATGTCACCCTACTGTGCTATAGAACACCAGAACTTATCTCTTCTATCTAATTGCTACTTTGTATTCATTGATCAACCTCTCCCCTTCCTCTTCTTTTCCCTCCCCTCCTCAGTCCCTGGTAGCAACTGTTCTACTCTCTGCTTCTACAATGTCAACTCTTTCTTTTTTTCCAATTCCATACATGAGTGAGAATGTGCAGCATTTGTCTTTCTGTGCATAGCTTATTTGCTTGATGTGATGTCCTCCAGTTCAATCCATGTTGTCTCAAATGACAGTATTTTACTGTGGATGAATAGTGTTCATTGTATGTATACACCACATTTTTTCTTCTTTCATTCATTGTTGACACTTTTTTTCTTTTATTGTTCATTGTTGGACACTTGAGATAACTCCATATTTTGGCTATTGTAAATAGTGATGCCATAAACATGGGAGTACAGATATCTCTTCAACATACTGATTCCATTTCCCTTAGATATATATGGAGTATTGGGATTGCTGGATTATATAATAGTTCTATTTTAATTTCTTGAGTACCATGCATGCAGTTTTTCATAGCGGCTGTCCTAACTTACAATTGCTCTAACAGTGTGTAAGCATTCTCCTTTCTACACATCCTCACCAAAAATATTTTTTTTTGTCTTTTATTATAGCCATTCTAACTGGAATGAGGTGATATCTCACTGTGATTTTGATTTGTCTGACTGGGTTCTTTCAAAAGACCTGTCTTCAAGTTCAGAAATCATTTCTTTTGTTTGATCTAGTCTATTGTTGGAGTGCTCAATGGTATTGTTTTATTTCATTTATTAAATTCTTCTGTACTAAATTTTCTGCTTGGTTCTTTTTATGATATCTATCTCTACTGAATGTCTCATTGAGATCATAATTTTTGTCTTGTTTCTTTGTATTGCTTACCTGTGTTCTCTTGTATGTCACTGAGTTTCTTTGATATTTTTGTTTTAAAATCATTTCCAGGCACTTCATAGATTTCCTTTTCTTGGGCTCTATTACTGGAGAATTATTGTGTTCATTTGGAAGTGTCTTGTTTCCTTGCTTTTTCCTATTTTGCTTTCTCATATTTCATATATTGTGTTCTTACATTAATATCTGCACATTTAGTGTAACAGTCACATTTCTTAATTTATAGATTGGTATTCATAGGGAAGGACTTTTTCCTACAGCTGTATCTATAGTGTTGGCTGGAGAGGTTGCTTTGGCTTTGAATCTGGGTAGGCACAATAGTGTAGTCTCTGTATGATTTATTTGGCTGTAATCAGCATTAGTTGTATCTGTGAGTTCCTCAATGGCTTGGGTTGCAGTTAGTGCAGTTTGCTTTAGGGTTTGCTGAAAATGTGAATGCCAGGCAAGCTGGTTCTCTGGCACAAGCTGGTGGTGGTGGGCCAGGCATGCCAGTCTTCAGAACTCCAGGTGGAATACAGGGGCACTAGTGGTGGCAGGCCTGAGGATTCTTGTCCTTGATATAGGACTACCCAGACAGGTATATTAGAGTGCCTAGAGTGCCAGCAGTAGCAGCAGTGGGTCAAGAAGGTGGGAGGTCCCTTGGGCTCTGTGTACAGCATGTGTGGTGGTAGTTATAGTGGCAGGCCAACCCCTGGGCCCCTGAGAGGTGCACATGGGCACCAGCAGTGATGGCGATGAGCTGAGGAGTTCAGTCTCCAGGTTCCCAGGAAAGCATGCAGGTGCTGGCACTGGATAGAGTAGACCTGTGCTTATGCCCCTGTATGGTGCATGCATACACCACTGGTGGGGGCAAGCTGCCCTTATACCCAGGCCCCTGAACAGAGTTTATGGGCAGTGGCAGCAGTCTGGGAGAGCTTGTCCTCAATGCCCTGGAAGATGTGTGTGGGTGCTAGCAGTGGTGGGCAGAACAGTTTGATCTCCAGACCCCCAGATGATATGCTGGGCACCCATGGTGATGGGCAGAGAGGGCACATCCTCAAGTCCAGGTATGTGTTGGCACCGGCAACGGCAGGCAGGGTAGGTCAATCCCTAGCCCCACCCTGTGCGATGCCAGTGGCAATGGTGGAAAGTGGAGCAGGCCTGTCCTCAGGCCCCAGGATGGTGCCTGGCTGGTGGGCTGGTTTCCAGGAACCCTGAAAGTGCATGCAGGTGTGCCTGCCATGCCGCTGGAAGGGGTTATGTTTCTGTCAGTGTCAGTGGCCCAGGGCAGATGGCTATCAGGCTCTGCTAAATGCAGGCTCCATCTCCCTTTATCCTCGGGCAGCTTTCCTAGCACACTGGTCAGCCTGCTTCCTAGGCTATAAGACACTGTGGGCTGGAGTTCTGAGGACCTGGCTGCACTGCTAAGTCCACCTGGTGTTGTGACACTTCGGCATCTAGGTGAATGGGGGAGATATCAGTGAGGCTCCTGGAATGTGGAAATAAGGGACTGTGTGGCCTCAGGGCAGAATGTAGTATGGTGGGGTCTAGGGTCTCAAAATGGTGCCAAGCTTCAGCTTCTTGGACCTTGGGGAATGTGTGGGACCCAGCACAAACTCCCTCCCTGAAACAATGCCATCACATGGACTGCAGGAAACTCAGGGTCCACATGGGCTGAGGGGCTCTCCCTTGGCTAGAACTGCAGAATTCATGGTGAAACTGTAGACTTCTGGGGCTCTCTTGCTTACCTTTCCGTCTGTCACAATAGTGCTTCCTCCTGGCTCTGAGTCAATCCCAGCCAGGTTGGCTTCTTTACTTCCCTCTCCATCTGTGCCTCAGAGGTTCCCTGTCACTTCCATGCTGAATTTTAGTGTCTGTCTCTCTTACAAGCTCCATTCATAGTATGGTTACCTATTCACTGTTTGGTCCTTATCTGTGAAGAAGGTGAGTGCAGTGAGCCTCTATTCAGCCATCTTGAAGTCAAGTTTAACCAATTTTTTTCTCTGGACTTCCAATACATAGTCAGATTATATTTCATACTTGGTTTCTTGCCAGCACCTTAACATAGCTAATGCATATATTGCCAAAGGCCTTTGTCCAAATCCTAGTTACTTCATTTTAGAGCATCTATTTTGCTAGATGAAGAAATAAGATGAAAAGATATAGATAGTGTCCACACACAAAGTACCTGCTAGTAGACTTTTTTAAAAAAAATCTTTCTTTACCTTTGAATTGATTCTGTTAATTGACATGCTTCAAGACTTAAATTCACCATCATTTCCTCACCTATTTCATAGCAACAAAATACAAAGTAAAATAAATCCGATTACTTTTACACTAAAAATGTGTTTCTAAAGTGATTATAAAACCATTTGATAGTGTCTCTAAATTACTTGTCCATGAGACAGCTAGGTAAAATCCCCCACTGATATCTGATTTGAATCAGAGATTTTCACTAAACCAATGCATGTCTTCATATAACCCTCTGTAGATGTCTACCATGCCAAATCTTGCCACTGCTGAAAAAAAACACATCAGCAATATTGATAATCACTTATAAATCATCTAAATAATCACTATTATATGGTTATTCATTTGAACATCTATGCATCTATGAATTTGCTTTGAGTAAAATGAAACCAATGTGTGAAGATGTGGCTGAGCTCAGATTCCTCATTTATCTCCAATATAGTCCATGCTGAGATTTAGTAGTTAATATTTGCCACTTAAAGAGTTTGTTTACAGAGGTAGAATGAATGGTTAAATAAAAAGCATATGATATCAGGAAGCATTTCAAATCATTAATAAAATACCCGAAATAGGTTTTTAGATTCCCTCCATTCTATCAACATCAAAATATAATCAAGTAGAGTATTTAGGCTTATCAGTGAACTTAGAGTAAAATTTATGTATTATTTTTTATTCATAAAATTAAAACAAAAGTATGGTTACTTTTCTTTCTTATATTTATACTTCAATAGGATAAGATTATATTTTTACAAAATGAGTTGAATATACAGTTATTAAACTGATACATTTACATATTATCTTAATGTCCTCATTTTAGCAATAAAAAAATTACCAGTCTGATATCTGTCTAGTTTAGGGTTAAAAATTAAATAAGTGAAAAAATACTAGAAATAATGTTATAGAACTGGATATAAAACTGTTGGTTAAAAATTATACCTACATCTTTAAAGTTGAAATAAGCCTGATAACAATAGTCAATATATTTTAATGTTTTAATTGATTGGAAAACATGTTAAATAATTGTGTAAATTTTCTAGATTTTAGGATATATAATTTTTTTAGATTATAACAAATTATGAGGTTTTCCTTCAGCATAAATATCAAGAGTGTGCAGAAATGTGGGTAAATAATAGAGTAGGTCATCTTTATATCACTTAGTTATGGGTTTAATACGGGAAATATTTTGTTCTTTCTTGCTTTTGTGCCATGTTTTGATTAAGTGCTATTGTTTTTCTGCATTGTTCAAGTTCATGTAAAAAGTAGAATAAACTCATTCTGAGAGAAATATTCCATTTTTCTAAAACTTCCCACATATGTGCATTACTGTTTTTCTCAAAGAAACTTCGAATGAACAAACTTTATATTATGAGAAAGTTTGAAGTTGACTTCAGCATAACAGTATTTTGTCTTAAGCATCAGATTCACTGTATTCACCAATAGCGGGAAAGTTACAACCGAGTCCAATTTTCAAAGCTCAGCAAGAATGTGCTACTTCAGAAACTAAAAATTAAAAAAAAAATTTACTTTTAATTTTAAAAAGTACAAATTTGTTTAGAGTAAGTAGAGGACATCAATCATTTATTTACTTATTTGACAATCGTATTTGAGAAAACTGGGCATCTGCTTGGCAATGAAAATTTAAAGACAAGACAATGTTTATATCTTAGAGGAGAGTATGTGGCACCATTAGCAATGGAGTTTCCTCAAATAATATTATAAAGGCTTTATGGCAAGTATTTTCTATAGGGTATTACATGGAAATTCAAGAATGGCTAAATTTATTAGAGACAATAAACCTAAATTTCCATAAAATGTCATTTATCAACCAGAAACTCATTATTTGGCTCCTTTTACCAATGATGCTGTAATGGCTTTTGTTCATAAATAATATCTTAAGAAGTTACTTTAGGAAATAACAGAATTTGAGACTCATTATGACTCATTTAAGACTTCACAAAAGAGTAGATACCTATACTGAGTCTTAGAGGCTGACATGGTAGAAAAGAAACACATTTCAAAGAAAAGTATATATAAGTTTAACCCAAAATATGAGAGAGCTGCAAATAAATATTAGGCAGAAGTAGCTGCAGGTAGCATCCCAAAGAGTTCGGAAAGGAGAGTCAAAGACATGGAGACTTACATAAAGCAAATCAGGAAGAATCTTATATGCGGGGGCTAATAGCTTTGAATTTTGTTCCACAGACAATGGGAAGACATTGAAACATTTTAAGCATGACCATGGCATGACCAAGTTTATGTTTTAGAGAAATTGCCCTTGAAGAAAAATATAGATGGACCTGCAAGATTTGGACTGGAGGCAGAAAGTCAACTTAGGATAGAGTGAAATATTTCAGGTTAAAGGTACTGACAGTTTATACTGATACTGACACAAAGGCAATGTAAGGAAAGTGAAGGGCACAAATTGGAAACATATTTAGGAGGTAAAGACAAAGGACTTCGTGATTTGGAGGTAAGAAGTAAGATAGAAGAATGAGTCTGGCACTCATTCACCAAATTTGTATGACCTTTTTCTACATTTGAGGCCTTTTGCTAGTCACCAGAGACATAAAAATATTCTCAGCTTGGGTAATTGTGTAAGTTGCAGGGCAAACCTCTAGGATAGGTCATATAGTTTAGTAGCAGGTTTCAGATAGAAGAGAATGTGTTCTTGTGTGGATGTGTTAAGTTTGAGGAAGTGATGATGCAGAGTAAGCAGTTATCAATATCATATTAGAATACAGCTGAAATATTGAAGGCAGAGCTACTAATCAGGGAGTCTTGAATTGAATCTGTTTGATTTTGCTTTTGAGTCACTCCTTGCTAAATAGATGTTCTGCCTCCAGTTCAAATCTTACAGGTCCATTTATATATTACTTTCAAGGGCGATTTTTCTGAAACATGAATTTGATCGTGCCACAGTCAGACTGAAAATGTTTCAATGGCCCCCTGTGGAATAAAATTCAAAGCTATTAGCCCCCATAAATAATATTCTTCCTGATTTTTCCTAAGTCTGTAGGTCATTGACCCTTCTTTCCCAATGCTCCAGGATACTACTGGCAGCAACTACTGTCTAATATTTATTTTTCTTGGAACTTATAAATATTGTATATTTATGATGAAATTCCAACAGTTCATTTTCCAAGTGTTGTATGTGTATCATCACATTTCATCTTCAAAATTGTGTGAGATATAAATTATTACTATATCCATTACATAAATGGACACAAAAGGAAGAACAGCAAGGTAAAACACTTCATTAAGTTCTAAACATCTATATTTAAGTATACTTAAATCAGTTTCCAAATTGTTAAACCTTAAACAAATCTGAATATGAAAGAATTTCTATGTAAACCATCAATTCACCTTTCACAAAACCCATGACATCCTGCCTTATTAACACCTTTGTTTCAGCTGTCAAATACTTGGAACATCTTTTAGGGACTGTGCCTTGAGACTTATTTACATAAAACTATGTTTTACAAAATTTTTTCTGTGTAATCTCTACATGGCTGCGCCTTTCCCATTTCCATTCTGAAGAGGCTATGTATCAATTAGGAGGTTTACTATTTCTGTCTCTAGCATTTCAGCTTTCAGTGGTGACTCCTGTACTGCAGGTCTCTCATTTATTGACTATGGCCATTGAGGATGCAGAGTTGTCCACATTTGGGGGTTGTCTAGCTTCTTTTACTTAGCGTAATGTGTTCAAGGCTTACCATGTTGTATCATTTTTAGGTACTTCATTACTTTTTACTGCCCAGTAATACTACATTGCATGGATAGATCACATTTTTTTTTAATCACTCCTTAGGTGATGGACATTTATGTTGTTTCCATTTTTTGACTCTTGAATAATGCTGATACCAACATTCATGTCTTTGTGTAGACATATGTTTTCATTTCTGTAGGGTGTATGTATCTAGGAGTGAAATTCCTGAGTCAAGTCATATGGTAGCTCTCTGTTTTACCTTTTGATGAACTGTCTTATTTTTTTCCAAAGTGGCAGTACCATTTTACAATCCCATCGGCAATGTAGCGAGTTTCAATTTCTCCACATTCTCATCACCATTGCTATTCTCTCTTTTTTTATTTTAGCCCTCCTAGAGGGTGAGAAGTGCTACCCCACTGTGGATGTGGTTTGCATTTCCCTAATGACTATTGACAAGCAATTATTTGTAATACTGTATAGAGCTTAAATTTTTGGTGTCTAGATACAAAATACATTTTCTGTTCTCTCATATTCTTTATACAAAATTAATTTTAAAAATTTCAGTTGGGCCGGACGCGGTGTCTCACACCTGTAATCTCAGCACTTTGGGAGGCCGAGGCGGGCAAATCACCTGAGGTCAGGACTTTGAGACCAGCCTGGCCAACATGGTGGAACCTGTCTCTACTTAAAAAATACCAAAAATTAGCCGGGCATAGTGGTAGACACCTGTAATTCCATCTACTCAGGAGGCTGAGACAGGAGAACCACTTGAACCCAGGAGGCAGAGGTTGCAGTGAGCCAAGATCGCGCCATTGCACTCCAGCCTGGGCAACAAGAGTGAAACTCCATCTAAAAAAAAAAAAAAAATTCGGTTACATCTCTCTAAATTAATATCCTAACCTTAAATGAGTTGCAACCTGCAGTTTACAAAACACTGGGCTGGATGATTCTTAAGGGTCTTTCTAGACTTCACAACCCAACAGTGCCTTATATGTCATTATTGTTCTAAATGCTTCTTAAGCAATGTTTCACTTAGTATTTATAACCACCCCTTGAAGCAGGTATAAATAGCGCCATTTTATATAGATATAAATCCAAAATCAAATAAATGAAACAACTTTGCCCCTAAGGCCCATGCTGTTGTTTGCTTTATTGAAATAAAGTCTTGCTATGTTCAATTGATCCTTAGAAACTTCTGTAGTTTTCTCATAGTCCCCCAGGTCAGTCATTTAATGTTCTTGGCTCCTGACTTTCACTACATGACTGAATAAATAATGTCTTTTATTCTGCTTTCTTGCTTATTTAGTCAGTTAGTTATTATAAAGTTTTGACTTTTTTCCTTTTTTTCTGTCTCTACTATTAATATGTGCTTACTATAGAAAATTGGAAAAATAGTGGAAAGCAAAAAAAAAAAAAACAAGGAAAAACTTATAAACACCAGCAATTCCAACATCAAAGATGACTTTTCTAATTTTATGGTATCTACAATTCCAGACCCTCTTTTGGCAAAACTGGGCTCATCCTGCACGTAATGGTCTATAAACTGGAAAAGTATACTCACAATACATGATTAAGTATATTTGCTTTTTACTCTAGCCTGAGTTTACCCTCCACCAATGATGGATTTCCCTTTAGCATTGAATTTATAACCTCTTATGCCTGACTCTCTCATTTCTTTCCCCAAATTAGGATTAATTACGTTTTCCAACTTCTAATATTGTGAATTTCTGAATCTATGCCAGTTTCTTCATGGATAAAACTCTCAATATTTCTCAATCTTCTCACTTTTATTACTTATCCCTATATCCTTTCTGATTCTTTCCATTTTCCCCATCTTCCAGACTTCCCTTTACTGTGAGAGGAACCATAAAAAATCATTTTTAATAGAGGTGATTTTATGTCCCTGCCATGTTTATCAATATGTTGTCACCAATGCTAATTGGTAACCATACATATAATTTGCCAACTCCGGTTCATAAGCTTGAAACCATATTTGATGCCAATCTTAGAAACAAATTGTATTATACAATATGGAGAGCAGAAATTACTTTTAACTTGACATCTTTCCTGGCACACAGGTGATAGTCAATAGATGTTTGCTTGATGATTGTGAACTGATGCCTGCTCATCCCTTCTCTCCCCACTTAGATGAAGGCAGAAGGCAGATGATGGTAGAATTGACATTTCAATCACATGTAGTAAGTAGCATAAGCATGTGTGTCCACATAGGCAATTTTCTTTTTTCATTTATTTAATAATCTTCCTTTGAGGCCAGGTGCAGTGGCTCACACCTGTAATCACAGCAATTTGGGGGACCAAGGTGTACAGATCGCTTGAGGTCAGGAGTTTGAGACCAGCCTGGTCAACATGGTGAAACCCCGTCTCTGCTAAAAATACAAAAATGAGCCAGGCATGGTGGCATGCACTGTAATCCTAGCTACTCGGGAGGCTGAGGCATGAGAATCACTTGAACCCAGAGGTGGAGGTTGCAGGGAGCCAACATGGTGCCACTGTACTCCAGCCTGGGTGACAGAGCAAGACTCCTTCTCAAAAAAAAAAAAAAAAAAATTATCGATTGAGTTCTTGTGATAAACCTATTCCTATAGTAGTTGCATAAGAGTTGGTGGTAGAAAGAATTCAAGATAATTATAAGATTGTGTCACTTCCTCATTGAACTTATAGCTTCATTGTATAGGCAAAAGCTTTTCATGTTAAGTGTTAGAGAACATTCATAAAGAATAAGAAGTGGCTGGGCATGGTGGCTCACACCTGTAATCCCAGCACTTTGGGAGGCTGAGTCAGGACGATTGCTTGAGCCCAGAAGTTCAAAACCAGCCTGGGCAACAAAGTAAGAGTCCATCTCTACAAAAAATTAGCTGGGCATGGTGGCACGCACCTGCTGTCCCGGCTACACAGGAAGCTGAGGCAGGAGAAACTGTTGATCCCAGAAGATTGGGCCTACAGTGAGCCATGTTCACGCCACTGCACTCCAGCCTGGGTGACAGAGTGAGAGACCCTGTCTTAAAAAAAAAAAAAAAAAGAATAGGAAGTTAAAGATAAGATCAGATTTTTTTTTCACGTGAAAAATATGCCAGATGGGATCTAATTAAACTAAAGAGCTTCTGCACAGCAAAATAAACTATCATCAGAGTGAACAGACAACCTGCAGAATGAGAGAAAATTGTTTCAGTTTGTTCATCTGACAAAGGTCTAATATCTAGTCTATGAAGAAGTTAAACAAATTTACAAGAAAAAAACATTAAAAAGTAGGCAAAGGACATGAACAGACACTTTTCAAAAGAAGACATACATGCAGCCAACAAACATGAAAAAATGCTCAACATCTCTGATCATTAGAGAAATGCAAATTCAAACCACAATGAGATACCATCTCACACCAGTCAGAATGGCTACTATTTAAAAGCCAAAAAACAACAGATGATGGCGAGGTGTGGAGAAGTGGAGTAAAAGGAACACTTTTACACTGTTGGTAGGAGTATAAATTTGTTCAACTATTGGGGAAGACAGTGTGGCAATTCCTCAAAGACCTACAGGTAGAAATACCATGTGACCCAGCAATCCCATTACTGGGTACATACCCAAAGGAATATAAATCATTCTGTTATAAAGATATATGCAAGCATATGTTCACTGCAGCACTCTTCACAATAGCAAAGACATAGAATCAACCTAAATGCCAATCAATGATAGACTGGATAAAGAAAATGTGGTACATATATACCATGGAATGCTATGCAGCCATAAAAAGGAATGAGATAATGTCTTTTGCAGATACATGGATGGAGTTGGAAGCCATTATCCTCATCAAACTAACGCAGGAACAGAAAACCAAACACTGCATGTTCTCGGTTATAAGTGGGAGCTGAATGATGAGAATACGTGTACACGTGTGGGGGAACAACACAC
The DNA here is from genome assembly GCF_028885625.2 of Pongo pygmaeus. NCBI lineage: Eukaryota > Metazoa > Chordata > Mammalia > Primates > Hominidae > Pongo > Pongo pygmaeus. Next base: position 47,548,802 of record NC_072390.2, on the reverse strand, counting down.
AGTGCGGCCTGTTGGGGTGTGGGGGGCAGGTAGAGCATCAAGAAGAATAGCTAATGGATGCTGGGCCTAATATCTAGGTGATGGGGTGATCTGTGCAAGAAACCACCATGGCACACATTTACCTATGTAACAAACCTGCACATTCTGCACATATACCCCTGAACTTAGAATAAAAAGTTGAAGAAAAAAGAAAAATATGTAATGACTGGCATATTTATTTGATTTGATGACACAGCTCATGGAAATATATATTGCAAAGTGAACTTAGTTCAAGAGGATTCATCTCAGTGGGAAAGACTAAAGTAGGTAGTATTAATAATTATAGGAAAGGGTGTACTTTCACTGGGATAGAGAATGTGAATTAACTACACAAAAAGGGCAAAGAAAAGCACTGGACACCTTGCTCTGAGTAGATCTTGGACATTCTGGTATGATGTTTTAAGTTTTAGAGCATAAATAGTATATGAAAACTATATTTTAGCATAAAATAATATTTTACCATTACATTATAAGGATTTTATGCACTTATTATTTTGTATAATACTGACAAAATACTTTTCTAAAGCAACAGAAATACAATTTCAAAACAAAAAGTTGTCATGAAATGTTATCCAGATACATTTTAAAACTGAATTATATTTTAAAATTTACATAACTTGAGATACAAATACGTTCTTGAAACATTGAGCATCCTTTTACTAATTTCAGCACTGCTTTGTCTGTATACTTAGGTTGTTTCATTTGTATATATTTTTCTCTTTTTGACTCTTCAATCTCTGAAGGTGGAAACCCCCATAACTTATTTTTATCTCTATTGACATCTAATATATTATCAGTAAATGTTGATTGAATTTAAAATGTTGAATTATTATTTTTATGCCTGGAAACTCTTATTTTGGAGTTACTTGCCATTCTTACAAGGAAGACAACTGAACATATTCTTAATTCATTTTTGTTTTTTCATGAAGAAGAAAATACAGTTTTCATCACAAAGTATTACCTATGTCCATCCACCATTTCAATCCGTTTTTTTTCTCTGAGTATGGAGCCCTCAACTATTTGAATCACTGTAATAAATATGTTCCATAAATGAAATATAAGTTCTTCTTTACTATTACCTAGGTGACATTAGACCTTTCCACAGGTTACAGGGAGTGATTTGGGGTAACGAAACAAATCCGTAGGGAAAGCCATCTCAGTAGGTAGACTGTGTAAATGGATTATCTTATGGATCGAAGCCTGTGATTTTCAGGCTGATGTCCAGACACCAGATGGCTTTAATCCTTTCATCCAGAACACTAGCAGTCTGCTTTAGTCACATTGCTCTTGCTAATATTTTTAGAGCATCTATGTGGTCCCCAGTGCATGCACTTATTATTCTATTAGGCAGATATTATTTCTTTTGAAGCTAGATCACATGGCTCCTAGGCTATGTTGCAATCATTGGCATTAATCTCTATCTGTCCAGCTTTAGGGTGGAAAGTTTCGATGTATGCATCTTCTAGGGAAGGACATTTAGACATTCCTTTTCTGAAGATGAAGAAATGACTTACCAATATCAGGAATTTCAAACTTATCAGCATTACCTTTCCCTACCAAAATACATGCTAATAATAGGTAGTTCTTGTTGTTAAAAAAAAAATTTTAAAAAAATCCTGCTTCCTAAAAGATTAATAAAACAAAGAGCTTATAAGGAGCTAGCACAGAAACTTCCTTGTCATTTTCAAAACCACACAGGCTAACCTTAAATAATAATAAAGGATTTTATAGGAGCTATTCATTTCAAAAATTCCAAATATTCCTCAAACACTACATATATGTTTTTCTCTCCTCTAGGTTTTTGTTTCCTCTTAATCAATATGAACAAGAATTTTCCATCTTTATAGTTGGAAAGAAGGTTGGACTCTAAATGCGGCTCTTTTGAATACAAATCCATACAAAGTGTAGAAATAACAAAAGAGACTCTCTTTGCATGTTTAATCAGCCTTGTTGCAAACTCTCATTCTAAAAATTGTTATCATATAACTTAAAGTTAAATTTGTAATCTTGTTACCCTATTATGTACTAGAGTTCTGAATTTACCTAAGTTGACAAAGAAATGAAATTTTTCAGCTTTTGTCTGACATGCCTGCTGTTTATGATTTTAGGGATTATATTCATTTTCAGCATTAAATTCATAGAATAAGCAAAATGTCAAACTTTGTTTACTAATTTTATACTTATCTGTTCTTTTAATATCCTGTCTTGGTTCTCTAGTTATAACATAGATGAACCTAAAGTTTGCTAGAAACATTTGCCATTAGCTTCTTCTAAAAAAAAATTAAATTTGAGGATAATCCTACCTCCAGAGCTTATTCTGTTCCTGGTCATTGACTGTGACAGTGGAAGGCTCATCTGAAAGCACCGGAGCATCCCATCTAAAAGCATAAAACATATTACATTTCATGAAAAAGCTAATTCAGATTGTTTAATTCTGGTAATATTGCCTCTGTCACCTTCAAAATCAAAATGTTCTTTCCTGTTATTATAAGGAAAACAACCAAATTGCTAAAAAACCCATTTGAATACACAGCTGCCTTATGTTGCATACTAATTTGATTAAAAACGCTCGTGACTCACCAGCATTTTTATACAAAATACTTTGGTAAATTTAACAAAGACTGTTTAAAAATACATCTAAGGAGGTTTTGCTGACCAGAGTCCTCAGCAGTGACCACTGGCGCCCCTGGACTGAGCAAAAATCTTTCTGGCTGTCTTGGAAAGCATGAAACAATTGTCAAGCTATATTTGTTTGCTCACTGCTTTGGGCACTGAGCCAACCTCATTGCAAATAACTGCATTAGTCAAGTGTATCCAAATTATTACAACACAGCGTCCATCCCAGTTATTGCTTTTGAAGCACTTTCTGATCTTCGTGTCACTAGAAAACATTTATTTGAAGGGTGAGCATCACATAAATTCAAGTCCACTTGTATTTATAGAAAAGTGAGAAGACTACTTTCACAAGTGGCTTTATTTTTCTGTCTTTATGAGAAGGAGACTTTGAAGTATTTATTGTTGTAATCCTAAATCAGAAGAGTTTCTCACCTTCATCAGGATATTTGCCATCCTGCATGTTTTCTTTTATCTCTTTCTTGAGATGATTTTTATCTAGTGTTAATACTTATCTACACTTTAACTAACTGTAACTTTGTTTCTAATAATGAATGTAAGGGGTGAAAACACTGACGATCAGGCTGGGTGCAGTGGCTTATGCATGTAATCCCAGAACTTTGGGAGCTGAGGCAGGAGGATCACCTGAGGTCAGGAGTTCGAGACCAGCCTGACCAACATGGCAAAACCCCGTCTCTACTAAAAATACAAAAATTAGCTGGGCAAGGTGGTGCATGCCTGTGATCCCAGCTGCTTGAGAGGTTGAGGCAGGAAAATCACTTGAACCTGAGAAGCGGAGGTTGCAGTGTATCAAGATCGCACCATTGCACTCTAGCCTCGGTGACAGACCGAGACTCTATCTCAAACAAATAAACAAACAAACAAACAAATTGATGATCAGTCAAAGCCAAACTACTGAAATCTGTGCAACTAAATAGATGACGCTTTTAGAAATCTTATTTCATTTCTTATGGGTGAGCCCTAAGCTGGGTCTGCATAGAGAAAAATAAATTCTAGGTCTTTCTTCATGACCTTTCTGGTGAATTCATACACCAATGAAGATATTCTTCAACGCCTCATTACTCTCTAACAATAAGATTTGTTATTTTGGAAGATGCACTAGCTCTTTAGTCCACAGGATAGCTAAGAATATATGCTAAAAATTTATCTGGCATAAACCATCTTGACTTACTTAGGTTTCCAGGTTAACTCTGCATTGCATAATGCTTGGGTTTGTTTGTTTGTTTGTTTTTGTTGCTTGCTCTACTTTTCTACTTAATTCCTTTATATTATCTAGAGTTCCAATCTACTCTTCCATATAGCCCAAGCCACTGTGTGCCTCAACTTGCTTCTTAGAATCTTAAATTAATAATTTCGCTATCGGTGATATTTTTTAAAAATGTCTGCCATTACTCTTTCAAGAACATTCAGAAGACTAATGAAAAATTATTTGTGATTTCAAACTTAGGCAGTTTCTGTCATAAATTTAATGTTTAGCAGCATTTTGCCATTTGACCTCCAAAATTAAACACAATTTAGAAAATATAACATTATGAGAAAATGAACCCATCTATATTTCTGAAAAACTACAATGAATAAAATAATGTTCCCACAGAGGCTTGATTCAATTAAAAGCTATTTAGGATAAAGTACAAATTAAACAAATAAATAATGTGATCTTCGTTGTATTCTTAAAATATTTTTTTTTTATTTATTTGTTTATTTTTGAGAGATGGAGTCTTGCTCTGTCACCCAGGCTGGAGTGCAGTGGCAGGATCTCAGATCACTGCAAACTCTGCCTCCTGGGTTCAAGCGATTCTCCTGCCTCAGTCTCCTGAGTAGCTGGGATTACAGGTGCCCGAACCACACCCTGCTAATTTTTGTATTTTTAGTAGAGACAGGGTTTCACCATGTTGGCCAGGCTGGTCTCGAACTCCTGACCTCAAGTATCCACCCACCTCGGCCTCCCAAAGTGCTGGGATTACAGGCATGAGCCACTGCGCCTGGCCTTATTCTTAAAATATTTTAAAATATTGTCAGGAAACAATTCTGTTGAGGGTGAACAGAAATAAGTTCTCTGATTTTTCTGTTACTGTCAATTAGCAAAAAGTGTGATGCATCTATCTTCAAGTTAAAAATAATAAGCTTGTCTTTCAACAGTATTTATCAAGTACTCACCCTGTTAAATATTCTGAAACTTCCAGCATATTCAAGAATAAATGCCAAACAACTGGGAGATGGTTAACTGAAACATACTGGAGCTATAAAAACAACTATTAACAAATGTCATGGAAATTATCTTGATATAATGTAAAGTGATAAAAATTTAAACAAAACAGGGTAAAAAGATAATAGTAATTTTGTTAAATATATGGGAGTACATAATTATATACTAGTTTTAAATTACATTAAATCAAATGCAGATGTATTTGTCCATGTGTTTGGTATGTGTATATATTTGATAGAAAATTCAAATTTTAAATATAACTTATCCTTGAGTTGTAGGGTATTACTGATTTATCAACATCTTTATAAGTTATTATAGTTTCTCAATATGTTTCATGGCTTTGTAGGATTTCTTTTATAAATTAAAAAACCACTAAATGTTGCGGTTTTTTGAAAAATCTTATTGTGAGACTATGAAAAAAGTTAATACCCTTTTATCCCACGATAAACTTTACATGTAGTTATTCTGCTACCTTTTTAGGTCTTAGTTTTATTTACTTAATTGCTGTTACACTTGTGGTAAGGTATACTTAATCATTTTCTTATCAGTTGATTAGAACCCAGTGTCACTACAATTTTTAATTTTATCTCTAAAGATTACAAAATATTGACAAGTTATCTGGATGTCATTCTGTGGTGTGATAGGGATGGAGTGGGAGACATTTTCTAAGTGAGGTTTTGGAATTCTTATAATATTTTTGAAAATGCCTATAAAGTTGAAGAGAGAATTTTACTTGAGATCATATAAAGGATTGGGAAAACATCTCTGAAATTGTAATATGTTATTTTTAGGCCTCATTCTTTTTCACTATCTATTTTTGCACGTTTCTCCCTTGACAAAAATGAAGCTATCCTTAAACTTTTATTTGATGGTTTCCCCTAAGATACAAACAGATAAAAGCAACGATTCTCAGAGTCAGTATACAGGGAAAACATCTGTAGAGATTTGTTATAAAAATATTTCTTTAAAACCTCCAGAAATCTTTTGTGTCTAAAACTACCTGTAAATTAAAAACACAAAGATGAAGCAAGTAAGTTGTAAAATTGCTGTTTGCTTTATAAATATTTTATATCATGGTTTACTTCATGAGTATGTAAAAAAATTCAAGAATGACTCTATTTTATAATGGAAAGAAATTATTCTAATCTGAGAGCTGCTTCTAGAAACTTCTAGGATATTCTACCATAATACAATATAGTTATCACAAGTTACTACCAGGAAACTGAGTCAGAATGTTGACAGTATATTATGTGATGGTATAAGCATACTGTTAAGGGCTGCTATAATAATGTACCACAAACTGGCGTGGCTTAAAAAATCAGAAGTTTATTGCTTCACAGTTCTGTAGACTAAAAGTCCAAAATTTAGGTGTCAGTGGGGCCATGATCCCTCTGAAGATGCTAGAGAAAGATCTGTCTCAGGCCTTTCCCCTAGCACCTGGTAACCTTAGGTGTTCCTTGGCTTGTAATTGGCTGTCTTCTTTCTCTGTCTTTTCACTAATTTTAACTTGATTACCTTAACTTCATTACCTTAGTAAAGAACCCACGTTTAAACTAGATCATATTTCTAAACTAAGTCGGAGGTACTGGGGGTTAGGACTTCAACATATCTTTTTGAGGGGACAGAATTAAACTGCTTATCCAGGCAATCTATACTTCTCACAAACTTTGACCTTCCAAGTTGATCTTTTATGTTTAGAGGGTAAAAGTTACCTTTCCACAAAAAGCAAATTGATGGCTAGTGTTTTTCTTGAGGACAAATCACTCGACTTAGAACACTCCAAAAGAATTATAAATACTGAAAATTGGCAAAACCCAGTGTAGCATTAGGGCTTCACTGTAGAGACTTAGAGAAAGCTAAGAGTTCATTTAGAGTCCCATGTTCTTTGCTGTTTAGTGTATAACTCTGTAGAAAGATTTTTGAAGTTACAAAGGGACATGAAGATCAGGGCATTTTAGGTTGGAAGTGCCACTTTTCATTTCACAGATGAAGAAACACTTGAAGACCCTAAGCAATATTTGGCCAGAAAAAAAGAACTTGCTGGCAGATGGATTAAGCAGACAAAATTTCATCCATAAAGAATATTTTATGCCCTAAAATATACAAAATTAGAGGCCTCAATTGGGAAGCTGATTGTTTCATAGTTGACAAACATAGCCAGTAATATGCAGATATATCACAAAAATGAAATCCGCCAAAAATAGGTTACCACTTTGTAACATATTGGTTAAAACTGTGAGACACAGACGTTATGGGAGAAAAGGAATGAACTTAAACCAGAACAACTAATATCTGCCCTGGGACATCATAAGCCTGAGGTTTGAATTCACTTTTTCTTTATTGTGCTATTTGTATTTTTTTCTTTTGATTCTGCTCTGATTATCTAGCTGACTGAAACAACTAAAGTAGGATAAATTGTGACATCTTTGCTTTTTCAGTTGAATTTTTTAAAGTAGCATAAAGACAGGAGACAGTTGTGTGTACCATTATGCAATGCCCACAAAGTCATTATAGGTATTTCTTGCAATTGCCAAAAATATCTATGAATAAAAAATAGCACAGTTCCATTTCTAATACAATGTTTTACCATACATAATAAATGTCGAAGCTGAGTTAAAGTGAGGAATCATTTATTTTGTGAGAGTCAGTCAAATACAAGTTATATAAGGCATTTCTGTATCTCCATACCTGCAGTCTTACCTTTCATAATAAAAGTTTAAATTACCTTTGTTCGTTTTTCTTTCAATAGTCAGGTCCCTCTTCCGTAGGGCTGCTGCAGTTTGCTAGTGGTTCACATCAGGTCCTATTCATCTGACTCGCTCCCCTGCCTAGAGATGTCACTCAAGGAGGCTGGACAGCAGCAAAGATGGGTGCCTGCTCCTTCAGTCTCAAAGTAGCTAATCGTAGCAAACATGAATGCTTCATTTTGCATTGAATTATAGTTTGTAGCATTATCATAAAATTGATAATGCTTGTTTAATTTTTTTCCTCTAAAACATTTTAAATGTTAAGTAGGAACATTGAGATTCTAAAATTACTGTGGTTTTTTTTTTTTTTTTTTTTTGCTTATACTTAGCTTTGTCTTGTAAACGTTTTCATTTTTAACAGGTATATGCTGTACTTATTTTGTGTTAAAACAGTAGTATATGAGAAGTTGTCTCTCTAGGCCATCAAAAATGAGTTTGGGCTACCATGAGACTGGATTTTTAAATGTCTGGAAAAAAGATGGGTGATCAGATTTATGTTCAAGTCATAGCTATGCCAAATAGCAATTGTGTGTCCCTGGCCAAGTTATCAAAGATTTCTAAGTGTGAGGAGAAGAAACCTTAAGATTTTTAGACCTAAATGCAAGGATAAGATACTAGAATATAAAAACAGGTCACTCATTCTTTTGGCAATCAGCTAGAAATCAAGATCAATCTCCCCAATTCAGTTTCTCTTAAATGTACTTGTATTTATTTCATGTTTGTAAAGGCTAACATCATCTACTATCTTACTAAATATTATAAGACTTTTTATTTTGAGATGGAGTCTCACTCTGTTGCCTAGGCTAGAGTGCAGTGGCACGATCTCGGCTCACTCCAACCTCCGCCTCTCAGGTTCAAATGATTCTCCTGCCTCAGCTTCCCAAGTAGCTGGGACAATAGGTGGGTGCCACCACACCTGGCTAATTTTTTTTGTTTTTTTTAGAGGCAGGGTTTTACCATTTCAGCCAGGCTGGTCTCGAACTCCTGACCTCAAGTGATCTGCCCGCCTTGGCCTCCCAAAGTGCTGGGATTACAGGCACCAGCCACCGTGCCCAGCCTAAGTATTGTAAGACTTTTATTTGGAAAACTGGTAACTACTAAGCTACACCTGCAATGCTTTGACTTTGTAAGTGAAAGTCATGCATGCATTTTCATTAGAGGAAAGAGAATAATCTAATACTTTAACTTATGTAGTTATTATACAATTGCTTTATCAAGATCAGAATTTATACAGATGAAGGCCAAAACAATTCATATTAAGCTTTGGAACAGATTTTCATGAGCTTTAGACTATGTTTCTCATGGTAAGAGACAAAATTGAATGCATCATTTGTTCTCCCAAACACTCTGCACAGAACCTGGTAAAGTAGATATTCAATAACTCTAAACTGCTAGTTAGCAAATATCTGTTAAGCATCCACTACATGCTCAGCACTGTGTTGAAAACTAGAGACACACAAGTATGGCTACGCAAGATAAAATCTAGCTCTCAGGCTTAACTATTTATTGATTATTTACTATGGCATTAACATGGTAGGTCATATATTAAGCACTACAGGCATCAGGAACTATATAAATATTGTTTAAATTCTATAAATACATGATTTAATCTTCATAGGGACTCTATGCAATACATTTTTATTGACTTTTTCATCTTTTTACAATTTATTTTATTTTTACATATTTAGGGGTACAAGTGTGGATTTCTTGCATACATATGCATTTCTTACATGCACCATGGTGAATTCTGGGCTTTTACTGAAACCATCACCTGAATAGTGAACATTATACTCAATAGGTAAATTTTCAACTTTCATCCCCCTCCCATCCTCCAACCATTTGTGGTCTTCAGTGTCTGCTCTGTATGTCCATATGTAGCCGTTGTTTGGCTGCCACTGAGAACATGCCGTATTTGACTTTCTGAGTTATTTCCCTCAGAACAATGGCCTCCAGTTCCGTCCATGTTGCTGCAAAAGACATTATTTCATTTTTAATGGCCGAGTAGTAGTCCATCAGTAGTATTCCACTGTAGTGTACCACATTTTCTTTATCCAGTCATCTAATGATGGAGACTTCAGTTGATTCCAGATCTTTTCTATTATGAGTAGTGCTTCAATAAACATACCAGTGCAGGTATCTTTTTGCTATAATTGTTTCTTACCCTTTGGGTATATACCCAGATGAAATGGTAGCTCTATTTTTAGTTCTTTGAGAAATCTCTATACTGTTTTTCATAAAGGTTGTATTAATTTACATTCCCACTAAGAGTATATAAGTGTTCCCTTTTCTCCACATCGTCAACATGTTTTTTTTTTTGTTTTTTTAATAATGGTCATTCTGACTGGTGTAAGATGGTGTCTCATTGTAGTTTTAATTTGCATTTCTCTGATAATTAGTGAGATTGAGCATTTTTAGGATTAGATCTTGGGATTGTTTTTGCTAATTCTGTTAAAAAGTGACATTGGTAATTTGATAAGGATTGCATTGAAGCTGTATATTGTTTCGGGCAGTATCGTCATTTTAACGATACTGATTCTTCCAATCCATGAGCCTAGAATGTTTTTCCATTTGTTTGTGACATCTACAATGTCTTTTATCAGTGTTTTACAGTTCCTGTAGAGGCTTTTTAATCTCCTTGCTTAAATGTATTATAAATGCCATTTTACAGATAAGGAAATTTAAACTTGGAGAGGTTAAATTATTTATTTTCCCCAGTTTTATACATACATACACACACACATACACACACACACATGCTGGTGTGTGTGTATATGTATTGTTAACAACACATCAATCTAGAAAATTCTGAGTCCAAATTCTAAACTCTTATTATTTTAATATATTTAAATATAATTTTGTTTTGCCTTCTTTAGCATAGTATCTAGTGCCATATGATTTTGATTGCTACAAGTTGAATTAAACTATTATGGTGAGAAATTTTGAGAGAGGATAAAATGTGCTAAATGTGATTAGAGTGTGTAATTTGCTTTTAAAAATCATTTACATATAATTGCTAGAAAATCTGAGCATTGGTGTTATACTATAATTTCTTTTTAAATCTGATTCCATGAATATGGTTACAACTCGGGACCCTTTTCTGGAAGTAAAATGAGAGTGTCTTGGAGCATTTGATGACTTGAATTGTACCCTGAAAACTTAATTTGTATGAAATTATTTTGTTTTTAAGATATAAATAGCTAATTAGCACCCAAAACAGGAGACAATTATGTTACGTTTAATTTTACAAATGCTTAAATAGGACTTAAAATATGCCACACACCATTCTAACAACTTACACAGTGATGTAAGTGCCTTTTTCAGAAGCATAAAGTAGTAAAGTAACTGCCCAATACCACACAGCTAGTCAGTGGTAAAGCCAAAATCCCAATTGAAGCACTCTGGTTCCAGATCGCAGGCTTTTCATCATTATGCTAGGCTGTCACTTGTTTGTCAGAATAAACATATTGTTCTATGATAATTCTCAGTAGAACTGTAGTCTCTGTATAATATCAATATGACAGTTTCTTCAGTATTAGTTACTTTTTAGATAGATTTTTTTACTGAAATAGAAGATATCTATTACTTGATCTTCCTTTACATAGAACCTTCAGTGTTACTTACTGTATATCATATTTTAAAACAAGATTAAAATCTACATGCATATTTATAACTTGATTGTAGTCTTTTATTTCACATAGCAATATTCATTCAGTACTTTATTCAAATGAATTTTTATGTTTTGAAAATTAAGTAATCAGTGCTAGTGCTTTATTTTCGGTTTTCTTTTCATTTTTATATCTGTTTATAAAATATACACATATCCTTTCACTAATGAAACCCAATGCTCAGTTGTCCTACATAAGCTGTTACTTTTCTGACTATTATTGCTCACTCTTTCTTAAATCTGTGAATCATATTTTTCATCCTTTATGGAAAATTCTCTGCCATTATCTTCTCACTTTTTAATACTCAAATGTATAGAAAAGTACAATGAGTATACAGCCTACACCTTGATTCAAAAATTAGTAATATTTTTCTCAAGCTAATTTTTGCTGAACCATTTGAAAGTAAGTTGCAACTGTCATAATTTTTCAGTGCATTTTCTAAAAATAGTAAAATTCACCTAGTAACCACAGTATAATTAGCACACCAAGGGAAATTAAAACCATTTTCCTAATACCCAGTCCATATTCATATTGTCATTCCCAGTTGTCCTCCAAATGTCTTCTACAGCTGTTCTTTTTAAACTAGCATATAATCAAGATACATATATTGCATTTTTGGTCTCTTTAGGCTATTTGATACAGAACAAACTCCACTCGTATTTTACATATGTACATACATTGACTTTTTTAAAAGATCAAGCCAGTTATAGATAATACACCTTTTGAATTGATCTTATTGTTTCTTGTGGTCTGACTTACTTCTTTGTCCTCTGTACTTTCTATAATATTAAAATACACGTCTAAAAGTTTGAATACAGTCAGATTAAATATTTTTGGCAGGAATACCTTACAGATGATGCATCTTATTAAGCGCTTGTAATTTCACTATTAATGGTGCCCTGTTTGATTATTTCTTTAAGGTGGCGACTGACAGTTTTCTCCATTTTTAAGGTACATCTTCCAACTGGCAATTAGTACACAATTTGTAGGGTGGTAGTTGGTGTCATGTGAATGTCTTGTGCCCTGTCATCCTTTCACATAATTGCTTTGACATTCATTGATGCTCCATTCCTAAATCGATTACTTCAATGACTATAAAAATAGTGATTTTTCCAATGCTAGTCTTCCTTTATATTTATAAGCTGGCATTCTTCCTTAAAACAAAACAAAAACAAAACACTCTTCCTCATCAAATGGGTGTGAACTGTAGTGATTTTGTATGCTAAACTTGTACCCTAATGCTTACTGAATTCCCTAATATTATAGCCTTTTTTCTTCATTGAGCTTCTTGGGTTTTTCACATGTAATTTACAAGTATATTTACAAGTATATATTACTTATATAATTTACAAGTATATTTAACCTCTTTGTTGACAAGTTTACCTTTCTAATCACTTCTTCAAGTCTGATCTTGTTGGTTTTCTTATCTTGACTTTATGAGAGTGTGTCTAAAATTTTTAAGTAAAACTGTGTTTGGGGAGGAGGAATGAATTTCTCAATTTAAGAAATAACAACAAAAAAAAAAAAAAAAAAAAAAGAAATAACAACAATTCTTATTTTATTGAATGTTTTTATTAGTAATGGGTATTTTTGCATGATTTTCCATAATTTATGGAAAGAGTAATGTCATTTTCTTCTTAGACTTGTCAATAAATTAGATATTATTAATAGATTTAGTAACTTTGGTTCTTTTTTGAAATCCTAAAATAGGCATCACTTGATTATGATAAATTATTTTTAATATATCATTAGATTTTTTCTAATATAACATATTATACATTATATAAAATGTTTCATTAATATACATAGGTAAGATTAATCTATGGTGGTCTACTTTGTATATTTAAAATTTTATGTAAAATACTCATGCATATAAATATTTCCATGCTTTCTTTCATTTTTTGTGCTTTTAAAAGATTCTGTGCTTTTAAAAGATTTAAACAGCTTTGGGATTATTGGAATTTAGAAGTTTGAATTCATCTGTCAAAACATCAATAAGATGTCTCAGTTTATAGGGTGATAAGATTATTTAAAGTTTCTAATTTGTTTATATAGATATGGGTAATTTTAAATTTTGTGTCTTGATGGGTTCATTTTTGGTAAACACTAGTTACTAAAAAACTGACTTGGCCTTCTGTTTAATTTAACAATTTAAAATAATATCCTTTCACTTGTACCTATTACCAATTATTATTGTACTTTCTCCTTTCTCTTGCTCTTGGAATTCTATTTTAAAAATTGAGTTATTTTAACTCTTCAAACACAAGGCATGTTCATACTATTCTTTCATTCTCATTTTAGCCTTAGACCACAATTGCATATACTCGATGCTCACTACTATTCTCTTTCCAAAATTTTCACTATCATGTCCTGGATAGGAGAAGCCTGTTCACCAGCATTGTCCTCAGGAAAGGCTTACCATGTGCTATTTTTTGAGTTCCTGCATGTAGGGATTTGATACTAGAGGAACAATTTGGCTGGATAACTCCTCAACTCATACTTTTTTTCCTTGAGTACATTTTATTTTTTTATTTTTTATTTTTTTTCTCTTTTTTTATTATACTTTAAGTTTTAGGGTACATGTGCACAATGTGCAGGTTAGTTACATACGTATACATGTGCCATGCTGGTGTGCTGCACCCATTAACTCGTCATTTAGCATTAGGTATATCTCCTAATGCTATCCCTCCCCCCTCCCCCCACCCCACAACAGTCCCCGAAGTGTGATGTTCCCCTTCCTGTGTCCATGTGTTCTCATTGTTCAATTCCCATCTATGAGTGAGAACATGCGGTGTTTGGTTTTTTGTCCTTGCGATAGTTTACTGAGAATGATGATTTCCAATTTCATCCATGTCCCTACAAAGGACATGAACTCATCATTTTTTATGGCTGCATAGTATTCCATGGTGTATATGTGCCACATTTTCTTAATCCAGTCTATCATTGTTGGACATTTGGGTTGGTTCCAAGTCTTTGCTATTGTGAAAGTGCCGCAATAAACATACGTGTGCATGTGTCTTTATAGCAGAATGATTTATAATCCTTTGGGTATATACCCAGTAATGGGATGGCTGGGTCAAATGGTATTTCTAGTTCTAGATCCCTGAGGAATCGCCACACTGACTTCCACAAGGGTTGAATTAGTTTACAGTCCCACCAACAGTGTAAAAGTGTTCCTATTTCTCCACATCCTCTCCAGCACCTGTTGTTTCCTGACTTTTTAATGATTGCCATTCTAACTGGTGTGAGATGGTATCTCATTGTGATTTTGATTTGCATTTCTCTGATGGCCAGTGATGATGAGCATTTTTTCATGTGTTTTTTGGCTGCATAAATGTCTTCTTTTGAGAAGTGTCTGTTCATATCCTTTGCCCACTTTTTGATGGGGTTGTTTGTTTTTTTCTTGTAAATTTGTTGGAGTTCATTGTAGATTCTGGATATTAGCCCTTTGTCAGATGAGTAGGTTGTGAAAATTTTCTCTCATTTTGTAGGTTGCCTGTTCACTCTGATGGTAGTTTCTTTTGCTGTGCAGAAGCTCTTTAGTTTAATTAGATCCCATTTGTCAATTTTGGCTTTTGTTGCCATTGCTTTTGGTGTTTTAGACATGAAGTCCTTGCCCATGCCTATGTCCTGAATGGTAATGCCTAGGTTTTCTTCTAGGGTTTTTATGGTTTTAGGTCTAACGTTTAAGTCTTTAATCCATCTTGAATTGATTTTTGTATAAGGTGTAAGGAAGGGATCCAGTTTCAGCTTTCTCCATATGGCTAGCCAGTTTTCCCAGCACCATTTATTAAATAGGGAATCCTTTCCCCATTGCTTATTTTTCTCAGGTTTGTCAAAGATCAGATAGTTGTAGATATGCGGCATTATTTCTGAGGGCTCTATTCTGTTCCATTGATCTATATCTCTGGTTTGGTACCAGTACCGTGCTGTTTTGGTTACTGTAGCCTTGTAGTATAGTTTGAAGTCAGGTAGCGTGATGTCTCCAGCTTTGTTCTTTTGCCTTAGGATTGACTTGGCGATGTGGGCTCTTTTTTGGTTCCATATGAACTTTAAAGTAGTTTTTTCCAGTTCTATGAAGAAAGTCATTGGTAGCTTGATGGGGATGGCATTGAATCTATAAATTACCTTGGGCAGTATGGCCATTTTCACGATATTGATTCTTCCTACCCATGAGCATGGAATGTTCTTCCATTTGTTTGTGTCCTCTTTTATTTCATTGAGCAGTGGTTTGTAGTTCTCCTTGAAGAGGTCCTTCGTGTCCCTTGTAAGTTGGATTCCTAAGTATTTTATTCTCTTTGAAGCAATTGTGAATGGGAGTTCACTCATGATTTGGCTCTCTGTTTGTCTGTTCTTGGTATATAAGAATGCTTGTGATTTTTGTACATTGATTTTGTATCATGAGACTTTGCTGAAGTTGCTTATCAGCTTAAGGAGATTTGGGGCTGAGACAATGGGGTTTTCTAAATATACAATCATGTCATCTGCAAACAAGGACAATTTGACTTCCTCTTTTCCTAATTGAATACCCTTTATTTCCTTCTCCTGCCTAATTGCCCTGGCCAGAACTTCCAACACTATACATTTTAAAAGTTGCTTTATTGTTACCTTGCTTTATGTGTTAATATTGAGAAGTTTACTGATTTTCTTTCCTTCCTAAATGGCTTGGAGTTTTAGCCCAGAAAATTATTTTCTTTATCTATAAAGGATAGCAGTTTTACTAAGACAAGTCTAGAAAATGACCATTCTGGACCTATTCTCCCAAATAGATACAGGGCAACTTTTCATTATGTAGTTTCTGGTCTTTTGTTTTGGAAAAGTATTATTATATTTTAATGATAGTTTTACACTTAAATTCTTTTCCATTGATTTGGTTTTTAATAGTCAGAGACTCCAATTATACATTTGTTTTATCTTCTTTGTCTGCCTTCTTTAGCTATCACTTTCTTTTAGATCATTTTGCCTCTTTATTTTAGACTCTCCTCACTTTTGTCCTGTCTACCCTTAGTTTTATATATATGCATATGTATATATTTAACTTTGTAAGTTGGTATTTTTTTCTGTGATATTTTGTTCTTATTCCTCAAAGTTTTATCTGGATTCTGTCAGAGTATATTTCACATCATCCTATTGTTTGTTTATTCTTTTCTATATTGAGTTTTCATGTGTACACTAACTCATCAAATTGTACTCAAATGGAAACGTTTCCAATTTTTCTCTGATTCATAATCATGAAATATTATGTTTATCTTCTTCCTCTACCAAAAGTGTATTTATTTTTGTATTTTTTTTCTTATGGTAATTTTTTATAAATCCTGGATTTTCTTGTGGTTGTTATTGTTGTTAATTTTTCTGTTATGTCTTATTAAGTCAGCAATTGTAGTCAATCCTGTGGGATGAATAGAGTGAAAAAGGCAAATAAGTGTCTTTCTTAGATTCTTAATCTAGTTTCTTCCTTTTCTGAGGCTAAAGAGAATTTTATTTAAATAATTAATGTCTTCTAACCCTTGGGTACTATTTTGTTTCTGAAAGGTCATTGTTTTCAGTCATTTCCTTCTATTCTTTCACCAAGAGATGCATCTACCTTCTAAGGTTCCCTCTCTCATTTTGAAATAGTGCCTTTTCATAATTGCTATTCAAGTTTCACTTATATAGAAGCTAGGATTTGAACCATCAGATCTCAAGCTTTCTGCAAATATTTTATATTCAGAATAGGCCTTCTTCTCTGAGGGCATGCCCTCGTTAATGGTATTGGTGTTAGCCCATGCATAGGGGCCTCATGCAGGCTTCCCTGTAGCCACTGATCAATGCTTCACTCCAGTGTGAGCTCTAGACCTGTCCTTGCTGGTCTTGAGAAATATGTTTTTCTACTTTCTTATAAATTGGGATTTTCAGTCTCTCTATCTCCTGATTTCACTGTAGGCATGAGCTAGGTATGATTTGTTTGCTCACCTTTTAACATGTGGATGTGTGGAGAGATTAAAATTAAGGTGGTTTTTATTATCCTCTCATCATTTCTTCCTTCTGTTCTCATTCTATTACTCCAATTAGAAATGCTTTGGTCTTTTAAATTCGCCCATCATATTTCTCAATATCACCTCAGCCCATTAAGTGTTTTATTGATTTTGTTTTTATTTGAAGAACTATATGGTTTATTTCTAGATGTTTCATTTGTTTTATTTTTATGTCTCTTTGTTCATTCTTAATATCCTTTTTTAACTGGTCATTTTTGTTACTGGGAACTCAATCTTTTAAAATACTTTATACATATCTTCTATATTTTATATATTGTAGTTTAAAATATCAGCTTTTGGCCATATACATATGTTGTGTGTTGTTTTGATTGACTTGCCTTTTTGTGTTTCTGATAATCCTTGATTGTGAGAACATTGCTTAAACTAAATTGGTGGGAGTCCTTTGGCATATGTTGAGGATTAAGGGAGTCTTCCTCCAAAAAAGGATGTCTTCATTAGCCAGAGGTGAATGGGAGTCCCACTGTCACTTCGTCTACATTTAACTTGTCTTAAGATTCCATTTCATGATGTCAGTGATGATACCAGCAGCTCTTCTTAGACAACCTCATTCTACCTCACTGCCGATGACTCAGGCTTTGCAAAAAATCCAGTTCTTACTGGTCTAGCCTGCGCTATTTTTTCTGTAAATGCAGTAGAAGAGATTCTTCAAGTCTTCACTACCTTCTATGAAATGAGAATGTCTCAAAGAATGTGACATTCTAAGTTTTTGTTGTTCTACAACAGGAGGTCACTTGGAATTCCTTGGAAGGCAATCGGTCAGAAGCATGTCTGAATATGCTTTCCTAAAAAAAACAAGTATATCTAATTCACTGACCTATCGACATGAAAGGTAAAAAACATCAGTAAGTGAAATAGGGACCAATGTTTAAAGATATGAGAAAATTCAATATATAGTAATGTCTTAAATATTTATGACATAATATCTGCTTTGCAGTCCAACTCCAAGCTTCCCTGATATATTTATACATCTTTGATATATACCAAATATCTTGTTCATAGTTTTCCAATCTGTCTTTAATTCTGCCTGATGCTACAGACTCAAGCTAATTTAACCATGTTGAATTTCCAGCATTTTAGTCATAAAATTCAAACTTTTAGAAACAAAATGTCTATAGTAGTTTGCTCTGGTAATATGATCATTCTTGCTTTGATGCTTGTATGTATATAAAATAATCATACTTTTATTGAAAAAACTGGGAGCTGTGTTTTTCTGTTCAATCTAATTTCTCCATAATTTGCAATAATTAAAGTGCCACAGTGGCTCCCCAGGTAACAGAGAATTAAGGGAAATTCAAATTGTTACATACATAGCATAGATCCCAGTATTTATGGACTGTATTGCAATAGAAAGAATTTCTATTATGGCAATAATGTTGCTGCCTTCTCCCATTCCTATTCTACTTTAAATAATGATCCTGCATCTTTAAAAATAAGTAAACCTTATCATTTTTACTGATGGTAACTCATAGTTTTATGAATGAGCTAGCGTAGTTTTCCTGTCGAAAATTTATAAGTCCAGTATAAGCATCACTAAACTGGCTTAAAATATACCCGTACTCTTGATATCTAACTTGAAGAAGGAAAGGAAGTTGAGGATGGGATTTATCCAAGAGAGTTTACATATATTCATAAACTTTTGAGAAAGAAGAAGAGCATCTACATTCCTGGGGTGGACTATTGAGAGTAAGTTCAGAATTCTCCATTGTCAAGGAGTCAAGAAAACATTTTGAAAGAAAGGTGTACTTACTAGTCGACTACAGTAGAAAAGTAATAAAATACCTCCAATTGTGTGATTGTACAGTAATGAATAAACAAGGAATTAAGGCTAGTTAGAGCTTATCAATGACAGATAAGTTAGATAGAGCTTCTCAATGACAGAGTTTACAAATGTGCTTTTAGAGTTTTTGTGGAGAAAATTCCTGGAAAAATTGATAAGAAATATATTAATGCACCACCTGTTTCTCAAGAGACTCAATCAAAGGAACATAGAAATTCAAATAATTAGTGTTAGATCTGGGACTATTTGTCTCGTTTAAAAATCAACACAGTCTATTAATGCCTTGGCGCTTTTGGTAAATAAAACAATTTTTCAAGAAAGTATTTTGATTAAGTACCAGCCACATTTCAATCATTATATTACAAGGCTTTTCTCTAGTAATCGATGCTTATATGTGTAGATTAAGGTGCTATTTATCATTATATTGACATTGCCTTGGTTCTTAAAGAACTGTTCTCTCCTGATTCTGTCTTGACCACTGTCTGCCTTGCTCTTAGTCTTCTTCAAGACTCTCCTTCTTCCACTCAAAAAGAAATGTTGGCCATTTCAAGTCCATATAATTTATATCCTAAACCAGTTTTGAATCTATTGTCTCTCTCAGCTGTAACTATTATCCTAGTTTATATAGGTGTCATTTTTCATCTGGATTACACCAACTGCTTCCTATTCTGTCTCCCTGTGTCTAGTCTTAGCCTTTTTCAAAACCTCCCTCCTCACAGCTATTTAAAACCCTTCAGTGATTCTTCAAAATCCAAACTTTCCCAATCATCTGGCCTCTGCCAGACTCTCCTCCTTATTTTGAGCCATTTTCATCCATCTTTACACAGTAGATTCTCGCATTACCGAGTTGTGTGCAGTTCTCTTTGTACACCAAGTTGTTTCCCGCCCTGGACTTTTGCTCATGCCATACCCTTTCTAGGATGCCTCCCCTCAGTCAGATTTCTATACTCCTAGTCATCCTTTGAGATTCAGTGCAAATACCATTTTGCTCAAAAAACTTTCCCTAGAGCTTTCTCTCCCTGTTTCATATTCCCATGGAGTTTGGTGTTCTTACGGCCATGTATTATATAACTATTGATTTTCTTGATGGTAGCACCATGTCTTAATCACTTTTTAATACTCTGTACCTATCACAAGGTCTGGCAAATAATGACATATAACAAATAATTGATGAGTATATTAATTAAATAAGAAATAAACAGATTTTTTCAGGCACAAGGGGAATTGCAAGTACTTTTAAACGAAAATATCATTTTCTTTATACATGAATTTATAGATACTACATATTACTACCTTTAACAAATTTCAATTATATAAAGATTATGAAAAATATGACTAATCACATAGGTATTCTTTTAAGTAGCTTAAAGAGTTTAGGCTTGTGTCTACTACATTTGACATTCTTGTGTTTGTTTCAAATTGTAGTAAAGTTTAGTGAATTGGGCATAAATATAAAATGCCACATTACTATTTTTTCAAGAAATAGCTCTCTGTGGAATGTAAAATCTTTTGAAATCCCCATTGTGCTACAGTGCTACTATAAAATGTACTTCAGTGGATCTTTGAACATTTTTATTTTTAATCAAACTAAAAAAAGTCAGAATATGTTCCTTTCTTATTTTTAAAGCCTTGGCTTTATTTTCCTCCCAGATTGTGATCCAAACCAAACTCTTTTGAATATTTAATTGACAAATAAAGATTATATATAATCAAGGTATACAATGTGATGATTTGATATATTAATACTTATGCCTTTTGTAATGATTACCACAATCAAATTAACACTTTCATCACCACTCATGCTATACAATAGATCCCTGAACTTGTTAATCTTATAACTGAAAGTTTGTATTCTCTGACCAGCATCTCCCATTTCCCCCAATCCCCAGCCCCTGTGAAACACATTTCTACTCTCTGGTTCTATGAGTTCAATTATTTTTTCTTGGGTTCTACATCAAGTGAGATCTTACAATATTTGTTTATTTTAATCTGGCTTATTTCACTTAGCGTAATGTTTTCAAGATTCATCCATGTTGTCATAAAAGACAGGATTTTCTTATTTTTTATGACTGATTATATTCCATTGTGTGTGTGGATATATGTGATATTTTCCTTATCCATTCATTTTTCTTAACCTTCACTACTCACTGTTGCTACTTACTCTACCTTCTGTTTGGCCAAACCATTCCACTTGTATGCTGGGATTTCTGCTTTTCTGTTTTTCTATGCTCAGCCTATTTATTCTGATTCATATAGTGTTTCCCTCCACTTCCATATATCCAGACTCTACCTTCTTGTCAAACCAGAGGTCAAAGCCTACTTCCTCTTCCTTTATAAACATCCTCACTTCTACCCTAAGAGAAACCATCTCTCCTTTCTAGAAGTCTCAGGAGTTTGATTTGTATCTCTCTATGGAGTTCTACCTCATTTCTACTCATACACTCCCAAACAGCTGACCTTAAATAAACATGTCTCATGTTCCACGCCCCCTTTTAAGTAATTGCTCTGTCCTTGAGTGTTAGGAATAAAAATATATTATTCATCTTTATATTAATGTATATAAAACAAAATGTACTTTATATTATATTGGCATTATTTTAATAATATGTATTGAATGAGTGTGTAATGTACAGATAGTAATATCATAATAAGATAATTGAGATGAAATGAATTATAATTAATTCAATTTATACGTATTGAGGAACTACTACTATATGCTAGCCACCATGATTTTTAAAAGGAATTGAAAAATTTTCAAAATTTCAGACTAGGATCTGGAAGCATACTGCAACAATTAAAATACTGTGAAATCATTGTATACACAATGAAGACACTGTGAGAGCAGAGGGGCATGCCAATCAGCCTGGGAAGGAAACATAGGCTGGTTGGAAAAAGAGCTTTTCCAAGCCTTGAATGACTAGCCAGCGTTACATACATACATAAAGTTAGAAGAATATCTCAGAAACAAAAAGAAGCAGCAAATATAAAGGTCAAATAGGAAAAATATGACACTTTCCAGAAACTTACAAGAATGTCACTAACCCAATTTGGAAAAGTTTTATGTGCTGACATGAGGAGTCTGACCTTATCATAAAATTTACTAGTTTACATAAAAAGCTTTTAAGCAGAGAAGTGACAAGATAAGGCTTTCATTTTAAGAAAAGCCCTTTGAGGCAATTGTGTAGACTGTATTAGAGGGAAAAAGACAGGAAAGGAGTTCTATTTGGAAGATTTGCAATGTTTCCCAGACAAGAAATAATGAGAGCCTAATGCAAAAGGTGTCAGTAAGGATGCTATGGGAAGGAAGGAAATGAGACATAATTCAGAGGTAAAAGCCACAAGGTAGACAGAAATGCAAAGTGTGGGAAAAGGAGCCTAGGATGACTCCAAGGTTTCTTGCTTGGGACACAGGTGATTTTCTAAAAGACAGGTTTAATAAGAGGAAAAACGGGTTTGTAAGGAAAGATGATGACATTGGTTGAGTTTTAGGTGTTGGCATCTAGAAAATAATTTCCAGTCTTTGTATATAAGTTTATATATATACATATATATGTCTATATATATGTTTATATATAGACATATATATGTATATATGTTTATATATGTATACGTATATTTGTATATATGTTTATATATAGACACACACACACACACACACACACAGATATTGTCTTGGGTTCTGTCAATGTGTAATTAGCAGAATAAATCATGGGGTTAGATGTCAATCTGAAAGAATGAACATATAATATGAAAAAAATAGTGGGATAAGTAAGGTAAGAATTGAAAAGTGTATGTTGTTTTGAAAAATGACATTGTAATTCTTGCATAAAGACAGATTAAGTGGGATTAGAAGAGAAATACAAACAGGGAAAAGATGAAAAATGCAGCCCACTCTTTGAGGAAGCCTGGCTGGGAAAGATTAGCGAAAGTTGGGTTGACTGCTAGAAAGGATTCTAGGTGGAAGGGAGTTATGTCTTTGCTTTCTTTTATTTTAAGTTGGGAAAGTTTGAATATTTTTGTGTATTTTGTGAATTAAAAAGAGGATAGGATAGAAAGAATGAATAATTAATGGACTGAACCTCAAGGAGACAGGCGAGGTTGGGAATAAAGGCACAGGTAGAGTCACCCCTTAAGCCAGATGCCAGGGAAGGAGTTAAATGTTGGATTCATCCAGAAAACACTAAGAAGATGAGAAGATGCAGAAAGACTGAGAACATTTTATTCAATGGACTTTTTTCCTTGGAGGCAACATAGGCTAAACGCATGAGGAGAAAAAGAAACATTTTTTCTCAAAGGCTTGTTCTTTTAAAAGATATTTCCTGAACTCTACAAAAACCAAAATTAAAGACTCACAACACTAAAATAAATTTTTTTCCAAGGACCCTCTCCAAATTCATTCCTTTTGTAGGTTGTTGGAGGAGTGATACAATTCTTTTATTTGTAATCATAATTATAATTTATGGTAACAGAAATGAGAGAAAATACAACAGACCATAAATGAGAGCAGTGATGGGACTTCTTTAGAATGCAGCATTTAAAGTGAGTCTCATGTATGTGAAGAGTAACAGGGAGCAAACAGCCTTGTGAAGTACTTAAGGCAGAAAGGTGCATGACATCTTAAAATAAATGATAGGAAGGTCAATATGATCAAATTTACCCAGTTCAGGCGTTGTTAGTAAAAATTAAGCTGAGGAAAAGTAGAAGAGGATGTGGAAGCCTTAATTAAGGTGTCAGATTTCCTTCCATATGCCATAAGAAAGAATTGAAGGTTTTAAACAGAGAAGAGATGTAGTCAACCTTTGCATTTGTCTCTCCTCTGTCAATTATTACCCGAAATCTGTACCCAAACTAAAATACTTCCAGTTTCTTGAAGACACCTTGCTTTTTTCATCTAGCTCTTTGCATATGAAGGTCTTCTTGAAAACTCCATCCTTCTCAGTAACCTTCCATGAGTACCCCAGATAGCCTCAGCTACCTATATAGCATCCCTAACAACCTATACTAGCACCTATAATAGCATTTTTACTGACATTTTAAATCAATTTTTAAGTATGCAAACATACAAGAAAATGCAAGGATAATTTTGTAGCCCTTTCCTAGGCAGATTGTAAGATAGCTCTAAGATTCGCCTTCTCTTGAGAACCCATCCTGTATAATTCACTCACTTTGAATGTGAACAGAATATGTGATTTTGGTGGGATACTCTTTATTGATTAAATTATATCATGTAAGACCCTTTATAGATTCTAATGCTGACTTTGAAAAAGGGAGCTCTGATTTTGTGAGATACCCCTGTGGCTAAGTTTAAGGGTGGCCTGTAGATGCTGGGAGCAAACTCTGGGACTAGCCAAAACAAAACAAGGATCTCAGTTCTACACACACAAGAAATTCATTAATTTGCATAAAGCAGACACAACCATGAAAAAACAAACTGAGTCGGTAAATGGAGCACTAGCACCCCAGAGGCCTACATTATGCCTCCTTGTAGAAACAATTCTTTTCCTTAAAGTTTACCACAGGCCTGACTAGCCCTACCATTGGTTATTTTTGCCTGTTTGTGAAAGGTATATAATTAGAATTGCACTGTGTTATCTTTTATGATTGGCTTCTTCCACTCAACATTATATTCATGAAATTTATTCATTCTGGTCTATGTAGTAGTAGTTCATTCTCATTACTACATAGTATTTATTCTCATTGCTCTATATATTATGTGAATAAATAAGAATTTACTTACTCAATCTATGCCTGAGGGATATTTTTATTTTTATTCAGATTGGGGCTATCGTGAACAGTGCTGCCATGAACATTGTTGTAAATATATTCTGGGATACAAAATACACATTTATGTTGCATATATGTCTAGGACTTGAATCATTATAACATATTTGCCAATATTAACACAAAGAAAGAGGATGGGAACAAAGCTGTACTGGAGCCAGTTGGTTCCTTGAATCCATAGGAACAAATGAAAAAAATCAGAAATAGTAAATAAGAAGGTTACCATAACAACATCTTTAAATATATACTTGTGCATTTCTCTGTACTTTTATAAAAGACATAAAATTATATAAATCAATATATATACATGTCACTGAATTAAGATACAATAACTAGATTCTATGAGGTTAAAATGTATGCAGTAAGCCCTGGAGCAACCACTAAGAAAATAAATCTAGCAGCTGGGTGGAGGGTATGCACCCGTATTCCTAGCTACTCAGGTGGCTGAAATGAGAGGATTGTTTGAGGCCAGGAGTTTAAGGCCATGATGTGCTATAATTGTGCCTGTGAGTAGCCACTGCATTACAGCCTGGGCAACATAGCAAGACTCCATCTTTAAAAAAAAAAAAACTCCAAAAATATGTAGTAAAAAAATCATTAAAGGAGTTAAAATTGCACACTTGAAAATATTCACTTAAGTAAAAGGAAGCACTAAAGAACTACAGGAACAAAGAAGACACAGACATCTAGAAAGAAACAAATGGATGATGTGATAGTTAATTTTAGGAGTCAATTTTAATCCTAAAATTGAATCAGAATTCCAGGATTTCCTGGTTTTGGACTCCAGGACTTAACACCAATGCCCCCAACTGACCCAGGTCCTCAGGCCTTTGGCCTCAGGCTGAGAGTTACAACCATTGATCTCCCTGGTTCTGAGGCCTTCAGACTTGGACTGAGCCATGCTAGCAGCTTCCTAGAGTCCCTAGCTTGTGGTCAGTCTGTTGGAATTCTCAGCTTCTGTAATCATGTGAGCCAATTCCCTATTAAATTCTCTCTCTCATAGCTATATCTACATCTATCTATCTTCTTATCTATCATCTATCTATTGATCTATCATCTATCTCATGTGAGCCAATTCCCCATTAAATTATCTCTCTCTCATATCTATATCTACATCTATCTATCTTCTTATCTATCATCTATCTATTGATCTATCATCTATCTCAGGTGAACCAATTCCCCATTAAATTCTCTCTCTTTCATATCTATCTATCTATCTATCTATCTATCTGTCTGTCTGTCTTCTATCAGTTCTGTCTGTCTGGAGAACTCCAATACAGAGGATATAAAACAACTATATCAATAATAACATTAAATGTGAATGGATTAAACAATCTAATCTAAAGACAGAAATTGTTGGATTGGGTGAGGAGAAAACATTCAAGAGAAAACATTCAACTACATGCTCCTACATACAAGAGATAATTTAGATTCAATATACAAATAGGTCAAAAGTAAAAGAATGGAAAAATGATGTATTATACAACAGCAACAAAAGAAAAGCTAGAATATGTGTACTAATATCTGACTAAATTTTTAAGTGTTCTAGCATAAAGAGAAGCATTTTATAATTATAAAGTGCTAATTCATCAGGAAGATAAAAGCTATTATAAATATATATGCAGGAAACAACAGAGCCCTAAAATAAATTTAGCAAAACTGACAGACTTGAAGAGAGAAATAGATAATTCAGGAATACAAGTTAAAAATTTCAGTGCTCTACTTGCAACAATGAGTAAAATAACTAGGAAGAAGATCAACAAGGAAACAGAAGACTTTAAAAACATTTTAACCTAAGATGTAACAGCAATATATAGAATACTCCATCCAAACCCAGCAGAATATATATTCTTCTCAAGAGCATATGGAATATTCTCCAGTGTAACCTTAAAACAAGCCCCAAATAACTTTACAAAATTTGATATAATACAAAGTACGGTCTCTGAAAAACAAAATATGAAATTAGAAATTAAGAGATGGAAACTTGGGAAAATTACGAATAAGTAAAATTAAATACAATCCTGAAAAAACAGCAAGTGAAAGAAAAAATTACCATAATATTAGAAAATACATTGAAATAAATGATAAGGACGCCATATATCAAAAACTTGTGAGATGTAGTTAAAGCAGTGTTCAGAGCAAAATTTCTAGCTGTAAATGCCTACATGAAAAAAACAAGAAAGGTCTCAAATCAATAGCTTTCTGTCTTACAACACCAGTAAGTGTAAACTAAACTTAAAGCAAGGATATAAAAAGGAAATAATAAGATTAAAGCAGAAATTAATGAGATAGAGAATAGAAAAATAACAGAGGAAAAACAGTGAAATCAAAAAGCTGATTCTTTGAAGAGACCAACAAAATTGACAAAACTTTAACTATAACCAGTAAAATAAGAAAGATGCAATATGAAAATCAAGAATGAAAGATGTGATATTATTACCAACTTTAGAAAAATGAAAAGGAATGTAAGTAAGTCAGGAGTATGAACAATTGAATGCCAGCAAATTAGATAATTCAGGTGAGACTCATGTATTCCTAGAAAGACACAATCTATCAAAACTCACCAAAGAAAATTTAAAAATCTGAGTAGACTTATAAGAAGTAATTATATTGAATTAGTAATCAAAACTTTATTTATTTATTTATTTATTTATTTTTAATTTTATTACTATTATCCTTTAAGTTTTAGGGTACATGTGCACAACGTGCAGGTTTGTTACATATGTATACATGTGCCATGTTGGTGTGCTGCACCCATTAATTCATCATTTAGCATTAGGTATACCTCCTAATGCTATCCCTCCCCCCTCCCCCCACCCCACAACAGTCCCCAGACTGTGATGTTCCCCTTCCTGTGTCCATGTGTTCTCATTGTTCAATTCCCACTTATGAGTGAGAACATGTGGTGTTTGGATTTTTGTCCTTGTGGTAGTTTGCTGAGAATGATGGTTTCCAGTTTCATCCATGTCCCTACAAAGGACATGAACTCATCATTTTTATGGCTGCATAGTATTCCATGGTGTATATGTGCCACATTTTCTTAATCCAGTCTATCATTGTTGGACATTTGGGTTGGTTCCAAGTCTTTGCTATTGTGAAAGTGCCGCAATAAACATACGTGTGCATGTGTCTTTATAGCAGCATGATTTATAATCCTTTGGGTATATACCCAGTAATGGGATGGCTGGGTCAAATGGTATTTCTAGTGCTAGATCCCTGAGGAATCGCCACACTGACTTCCACAATGGTTGAACTGGTTTACAGTCCCACCAACAGTGTAAAAGTGTTCCTATTTCCACCAAGAAAATCCCAGGCCCAGATGGAGTCACTGGTGAATGTTACCACAAGTTTTAAGAGGAATTAACACAGATTCTTTACAAACTCTTCCAAAAGCTAGCAGAGCAAGGGACACTTCCCAACTCATTCTATGGGATGAGTATTACTTTGGTACTGAAACACGAAAAAAATTACAAGAAAATAAAACTACAGACCAATAGCTTGTGAATATAGACACAAAAATCCTTAATAAAATACAAACAAACAAAATCCAACACCATGTAAACTGAGTTATACGTTATAATCAGGTGAGATTTATCCTAGGTATGCAAGGTTATTTCAGTATCTGGATATCAACTAATATAATACATCACATCAATAAAATAAAAACCAAAAAGTATGAGCATCTTAATAGACATAAATATGGCATTTGACAAAAACAAACACTGCTTTATAATTAAAAAATAATAAACTAGAAATAGAATGAAACTTTTTAACCTGATAGATACAAGGCATCTACAACAACAACAAAACCCACAACTAACATAATTATTAGTAATCAGGAAAATAATTAAAGACATTAATTATTAGTAATCAGAAAAATAAAAACCAAACCACAACATCATAACTTTATATCAACTAGCTGGCTACAACTTTTTAAAAAACATATAATAGCAAGTATTGGCAAGGATGTGGAGAAACTGGAACCTTTACTCAAACCTGGTTGGAATGCAAAATGGTGTAGCCACTCTGGAAAGTCATGCAGTCTAGATAAAATTGAATTACTTAAAGAAGTTGTTCATTTCATTTAAATTTTGAAATGTATTATGATGAATGTATTTCAATATTCTTATTACTTTTAAAACTGGATCTGTAGTCATATCAACTTTTATTTTCCTGTTATTGATAGTTTGTGCCTTATCTCACTTCTGTCTTGGTAAGTTGCCTATTTTGTTTTATTTTATTAATCTATTCTAAGAATGAACATTTGGTTTTGTTGTCTTTCTCTACTGTAAATGTGTTCAATTTCTATTCAGAGCTTTATTATTTCCTTCCTTCTATTAACATATTCTTTAGATTCGTTTGTAATTCACTAAGTTCTTTAAATAGAAATTTAGAGCATTGATTCTCAAACTTTGAAGTTCTAGATTTGCTTCAGCAGTGTTTGAACTGCATTGTAAAAGCGTAAATGTAATATTCTTCATTAAGATTTATTTCTAACTATATTTCTAATTTATCTTGAGATTTCTTTTTTGACTAGTATTTTTCACTTGTTAATTTGTTTTTTGGTTGGAAATCTGTTGCCTAAATATCAAAATATTTGGAGACTGTTTTCGTAGTTATCTTTGTGATACTAATTTGTAGCTTTGTTCCGCTGAGATCAGAGAACAAAATCTGAATTATTGCCATCACTTGAAATTTTATGACTTTCCTAACAGCCTACAGTGTGATCATTTTTGCTTAATATATTTTGATGATATGTTGTTAGGTGCACACTTAACTAGAATTGATATATCTTCCAGGTGTACTTTTTCAATATAAAATATCTTGTTAATCTCTAGTAAAATTTAAAATGAACTCAAATTAAATATTCTTGTGATATTTACTTTACATTGTTGATGCTTTATGATATGTATTTTAGATGTTATATTACACTTTCTATTTTCTTATTCTTCAGATTTGTTTTTGTATGTGGCAGGGAGTTTTTCTTTTAATCAAGTCTCACTATTTTTACTCTTCTAATTGTAACTGTTTCTAGTTCTAACTGTAGCTGTTTCTAGTTACATTTATTGTATGTAACTACTGTTACGGTTGTTTTTATCTCTTATACCACAATGATTTTATTTAGCTACTCTTTTGTGTATAGCTTTTTCATTCTTTAAGTTCTTGGAATAACTTCCTTATTCTTGGAATAGTTTCATTATTCCACTTTCCTCACTAATAACTTGTTAGTTATTTATTCTTTTACTACCGTTTTCATGAGTACTCTTGATATCATAACATGTATTCTTGGCTTTTTATAGTCAAAATCAAATTATTATGTTTACCACTTCCCCCAACAAAGCTAGAGTTTAGAATAAGTTAAAATGATTATTTCCTTCTGCGTTTTGTATAAGTTTTGCAATGCATTTCAATTTTGCAATTATTTTGAATCCCCAAGATTCTATTATCCTTTTGTACAGTTAGTATTACTTTATATTTACAAATTTGTTTGCCATTTCTTTTGAGCTTCATTATTTCTGCATTTCCATGTTTGCATCTGCCTGAAGAATCCTTTGGCAATTTCTTTTAATACAGATCTCTTTCCAGTGAGTTCTCTCAGAAGTTATTTGTCTAAAAATATTTGGATTTGCCTCACCTTAGAAGGATGTTATTATGGGCCTTAGAATGCTAGGTTGCTTTTTTTCTTCATTTGTCTTATGTTTTATGATGAGGGATTTTTTTGTTTTTGTTTTTGTTTGATTTTTTACTCTGTCACTTTACTTCTACCATTCATTTCCTATCATTTCTGTTATCAATCTATAGCTACTGCTTTAAATGTAACATACTTTTTCTTCTGGCTGTTTTTAAGATTTTCAATTTAACTTTGCTTTTCTAACAATAGTATTAGTACATCTAAGGATGTTTTTCTTTGTATTCATACTGTTTTCTATTTTAAAAACCTCATGAAATTTGTGGGTGAACTCTTTCACCAACTTTGGAAAATTATTGAGCACTATTATTTTTTAAAGTTTCAGTTAAACTTTTATTCTGAGATATTTTTAGTTCCACATGCCAATGTAAGAGATAATGCAGAAAGATTTTCTGTATTCTTTACTCACTTTCACCTAATGGTAACATCTTGCAAAACTATAGAGCAATATCACAACCGGATATTGATATTCATACGCCCAAAATACAAAATGCTGATTAACACCAGGATTCCTCATATTGCTCTTTTATAACCACACCCACATTCCTCCCTCAACCACCCATTTCTTCACCTGGCAACCACTAATGTGTTCTTCATTTGCATAATTTTGTCATTTCAAGAATGTCATATAAATGGGATCATACAGTTTGTGACCTTTGGGGATTATTTATTTTCCTATGGAATTTTGTCCAGGTAAATGCACACATGTATCAATGGTTTATTCCATTTTTTTTGCTAAGCAGTTCCGTGGTATGACTGTACTATAGTTTGTTTAACCATTCACTTGTTGGAGGATATCTGGATTGTCTTCAATTTTTAGCTGTTATGAATAAAGCTCCTATAAACATCCATGCACAGGTTTTGTATGAACATGTAACTTCTCTGGGACAAATGCCTGAGAGTACAATTGTTTGGTCATATGGTAATTAAATGATTAGTGTGTTAAGAAACTGACAAACTGTTTCTCAGAGCGATTGTACCATAAATTATTACCAGCAATGTGTAAGTCAAATTTCTTTACATCCTTACCACCATTTGGTGTTCTCATTATTTTTGTTTTAGCCATTTTGTTAGATATGTAGGGGTTTTAATTTGATTCCCCTAATGGCTAATGATGTTGGGCATCTCTTCATGTGCTTATTTGTCATACATATGTCCTCTTTGGTAAATTATCTCTTCATGTCTTTTGCCTATTTTCTAATAGGATTATTTGGTTTTTTAACCTTTGAGTTTTGACCATTTTTAAATAGCCTAGTCTTTTTTTCAGGTGAGTGACTTACAAATATTTTGTCTCATTCTGTAGCTCTTCTTTCCATCCTCTTAACAGATCTTTCACAGAGCAAAAGTTTTAATTTTAGTAAGCTCCAACTTATCATTTTTTCCTTCTATACATTATGTTTTTGGAGCGGAGTCTAAGAACCCTTTACCTACCTCTAGATCCCAAAGATATTTTTGTCTAGAATTGTTTATAGTTTTTATTACATTTTAATAAGTGATCCATTTTAAGTTTTCTCGAATAATTTTTCTGCATCTATTGATATGAAACTTTTCTTCTTAAATTTGTTGATATGGTGGATTACACAGACTGATTTCCAAATATTCAAACAGCCTTGAATCCCTAGAACAAAGTCCACTTGGTTATGTTCTGTAATTCTTTATATACAGTTGTTGACCTCTATTACCCATTGTCTTGTGAAAGATTTTTATATCTGTATTCGTAAGGATGTATTGGTCTGCAGTTAACACTCTTTCTTTTGTACTATCTTTGTCAAGTTTTAGTGTCAAGATAATAGTAGTTTCATAAAATAAATTGAGAAGAGCAGTGGCTCACGCCTGTAATCCCAGCACTTTGGGAGGCCAAGGCGGGCAGATCATGAGGTCAGGAGATCAAGACCATCCTGGGTAATACGGTGAAACCCTGTCTCTACTAAAAATACAAAAAAAAGAAAAAATATCTGAGCATGGTGGCGGGCACCTGTACTCCCAGCTACTTGGGAGGCTGAGGCAGGAGAATGGCGTGAACCCGGGAGGTGGAGCTTGCAGTGAGCTGAGATCGCGCCACTTCACTGCAGCCTGGATGACAGAGCGACACTCCATCTCAAAAAAAATGATGAGAATAATAATAATAATAAATAAGTGTTCCTATTTTCTGTAAAAATATGTTATAAAGTGTGTCAATTTTGTGTTCAAATTCATTGTTGAAGTTCTAACAGCTGGTACCTCAGAATGAGACTATATTTGGAGGTAGAGCCTTTAAAGAGGTAATTAAGGTTAAATGAGATAATATGGGTGGACCCTAATTTGGTATGGCTGGTGTCCTTATAAGAGGAAATTTGGATGCACAAAGAGACGTCAGGGATGCATACATACAGAGGAAAAACCATGTGAGGAGACAGACAGAAAGCAGCCAGCTGAAAGCCAAGGCTAGAGAGGCCTCAGAATAAAAACGATCCAGCCAGCACCTTGATCCTTGACACGTAGCCTCCAGAACTGTGAGAAAAAAATAGTTTCTGTTGTTTAAGCTACCCAGTCTGTGATGTTTTGTTATGGTATCCCTAGCAAATTAATACAGAGAACGTATATAACTGGTTTATTTCTTCCTTAAACATTTGTAGAATTCTCCAGTGAAACCATGTGTTGGGAAATTAAGTCTTGTTTTGCAAGTTTTCAAATTATGGATTCAATTTTCCTAATAGTATTAAGCTTGTTTAGATGACCTATTTCATATTGTTTGAATTATTGTAGTTCATGCTCTTTGAGGAATGGTTAATTTCATCCAAGTTGCCAAAGTTATATTTATAGAATTGTTTATAGTATTTCTTTGTCATTCTTTTGATGTCAACAAGATCAGTAGTACTATATCCCTTGCTTTGTTTCTGATATTAGTAACTTGTCTCTTCCCTTCTTTATTCTTTGACAGTCTTGCTAGAAGTTTGCTAATTTTATTGATGTATTCAGAGAACATATATATTGAAGACAGAGATATATTCAGATCTTTATTTTATTGATTTTATTGTTTTTCTATGTTCAATTTTATTGATTTCTGTTTTTATATTTTTTCCTTTTACTTGCTTTGGATTTATTTAGCTCCTGTTTTTCTAGTTTCTTGGGATGTTTGGGAAGCTAAGATTGCTGATTTGGTAGCTTTCATTTCTTCTAATATATGCACCTAGTGCTATTAATTTTTCTCTCAGCACTGCCTTAGATGTATCTAACAAATTTGAACATGTTGCTTTTTCATTTTCTTTCAGTTCAATGTACTTTTTAAACTCCCCTTGAGACTTCCTCTTTGACCTACAAATTATTTAGAAATGTGTGATTTTCCAAGTGTTTCTGGATTTTCCTGTTAACACTCTCATATGGAACTCTAGCTGTGGTTGAAGAAAATATTCTGTATGATTTCAAGTCTTTTATATTTGTTAATACTTGTTTTATGGTCCAAGATATGGTCTGTCATAGTATATGTTCCATGGGTACTTAAACACATGTGTATTCTGCTATTGTTGGATGGAATGTCCCTATAAATGTCAATTAAACCTTGTTGATTGATGACGTTGTTGAGTTCTTCTCTATCCTTAATGATTTTCTGTTTAGGTGTCCTATCAATTATTGAGAGAGGGGTGTTGAAATCATCAACTATTATTGTGGATTTTGCTACTCGTCCTTTCTATCTGATTCTCCTTCACATATTTTGCAGCTCAACTTTTAGGTTCATACACATTTAAGATTGCTATAACTTCTTCTAGATGGATTAATTCTTTTATTATTATATAATGTCCCTCCATGTCTCTGATTATTTTCTTTGACATAAAGTCAAGATTATTTGATATCAACACAGTCATTTCTGTTTTCTTTTGGTTAATGTTTTTATATCACTTTTCATCCTTTACTTCCAGCCCTCCTATATCATTATATTTGGAATGAGTTCCCTGTTGACAGTACATAGTTGAGTCATGTCTTTTTAATCTGCTCTGCTGATGTCTGCATTCTAATTGATATACTTAGACTATCTACATTTAATGTAGTTATTAATGTTAGAGAATGTCTGCCATCTTATTTTTTGTTTGCTTTCTATTTGTTTTCTGTTTTTCATTTCTCAGTTTTATTTTTCTTGACTGCTAATGGGTTATTGGAATATATTTTTGAATTCCACTTGGATTTTTCTATATTGCATTTTAGTGAATCTCTGTGTAGCTTTACTAGTGGTTGCTGAACGTATTACATTTTAAATACATAACTTGTCACAGTACACTGGTGTCTATTAGAAACCTTACCTCCCTTGACATTCCTCTGCACTCTCCATATGTAATATAATTGTCTTAAGTATTTCTTCTAAACACAGTTAGAATCACATCAGACGTTATAACTTTTGCTTCAACCACCAAATATAATTTAGAAAACTCAAGAGGGGGAAAAAGTGTATTAAGTCTACTTATATTTTTACTTATCACATTTTTTTCTTCCTAATGTTCTAAGTTTTCTTCCTTTATCATTTCCTTTCTGTAACTGAGAAAACCTTGTTAATGTGGTTTGCAGGAAACAGCCCTCCAAAATACTAACCAGCACACAAAAGAATGGGAAAAGATTTGAGAGCAAAGGGCAAATCACCACCATCACATTATCTCCATTTCACATATCCTCCTTTATGAGAATACTGGAAGAACATACCAAAAGACCATTAGGCAGTAATATGGATGGTATGCCATTAATATTTATGTGTTTTTGTAAGATGTTTGTTTCCCAAATTTTCTGAATTTACTATGTTGTAATTTTAAAATTAAAAGGAAATTATATACCTATTGCTTTTAGAACATTTTTGGTGACCAGGAAAAAAATTTAAAAAATATAAACACATACAGAAAGAGAAAGAGAGAGAGAGAGAGAGAGAGAGAGAGAGAGAGAGAAAGGTCTAGCTGAGCAGCCTTAAAGGAAGCCACCGGTAAGAGGCAATAAAAATATAAAGCAGTGGTATTTAGCACTGTAATGAAGTAGAGAAAAGTTCAAATAGGAGTAGATGTTTGAAAGCTCCAAATGCTGAGAAATGTCAAAGTCACTGGGGACTTCCATGAGAGCAATTGTAGCAGTTTGAGGAATAAACATGAGGTGAGGTAATAGGAAGGTCAAGTCAGAACTGTGGTATCCTTTCAAGAAACTTGGATTAAGAATGAAAGCAGGGGAGTGATACTTTTGTCACACACCAATAGTCAAGGGAAAAGTTTTGTGTGTGTTGTGTGTTTTGTTGTTTGTATTTTTAGTAGAAACAGGTTTCACCATGTTGGCCAGGCTGGTCTCAAACTCCTGGCCTCAAGTGATCCAACCGCCTCGGCCTTCCAAAGTGCTGGGATTACAAGCATGAGCCACCATGCCTGGCCTGTTATTTTTAACATAGATGCAGTCTCAAATATTTGTATATGGAGCTGAAAGAGTCAGTAACAATGAAAATGAAAATATATGAGAAAATAAAAACTGGTAGAAAAAGATTCAGAACAGGTGAAAGAAACAGTCATGCCATTGAGAACCGCTTCATGTAAAAAGATCCGTCTGCAAGAAGATATGCAAGATCAAAACATTTTCAGTTAGTGATCTGCCAATATTATTGCTTGTTTTCTTTAGTCATCTGATTCAGAGTTATGTATTTCTGCATTATCATGTCGCTTCAATTAATGAACCTATGAATTGAGTGTATGTAATGTTGGTTGCTGTTTCTAAGCCTCCAGGTGGCAGTGGCCTTATTGCAGTAGCTTTTGTGATAACACCAGTCTCTGAAACCTACGTGAGAAATATAAAATCATTCTCCCACTGATTGTTTTTCTGTAGAGCCTCACAAACATATATGTCCAACTCTCATTTCTTCATGTGATGGCTGTAGTATCCTGTGGTCACTTGACACTAACACACATGTCATTTTCAAATAATAGTAGTGCACACTAGAGTTTCACAAATATAGTCAGTAAATACAACCTAAAATTCACTTATGTGAATTAACTTAGACATGTTTTAATTAGGAAATCAGAAAAAAAAAAAAGGTTGTTTGTCATAGGCCACCTGTGGGCAGGAATTAAGTTACATTTTTACAACTTTACTGCAAAAGTGCTATAACCATGGAGAAACTCAGTACGTAATTTTAGATTAAACATTCCCTGATTTATAAAATTGAAAACATTCCCATTGTGATCAGCGATTGCTTTTAAAAAAGTAAAGACACCACATACATTCACAATTACTTTATACTTTAAAAACAAAAGCAAAGTGGTCTCATGGATTTGTAAATACAAACCTTATCTTATTTAAAGGAAATCAATTATGTTTAGTATTCACAAGTAGTGCTACCCTAGTAGATTAAAAACAGTGATGTATAAATCTCAATTATTTTTATACTATGGCTATATTATATTTCTGAAATTGTTTGTCAGCTAAAAAAAAAACATAAGCAACATTATTTCAGTTTATTTGGATCACTATAATTTGTTTAATGGAGAACAACACAACTTTCAGGGAGAATGATAGAGTTGGAAACATAAGATATTAATAGTGAGATATCGACCAGCCACAGTAGCTCACACCTGTAATCCCAGCACTTTGGGAGGCTGAGGCAGGCAGATCACTTGACGTCAGGAGTTTGAGACCAGCCTGGCCAAGATGGTGAAGCCCCATCTCTACTAAAAACACACACACAAAAAATTAGCCGGGTGTGGTGGCAGGCACCTATAATCCCGGCTACTTGGGAGGCTGAGACAGGAGAATCACTTGAACCCGGGAGGCAGAGGTTGCAATGAACTTAGATCACACCACTGCACTCAAGCCTGGGCGATAGAGTAAGACTCTATCTCAAATAATAATAAAAATAATAATAATATCTCAGTTAAGAGGATCATGAAATGAATGATCATCTATGTTTTCACATCAATGGATTCTGATTTATGGTATTTAGATGTATAATAGACTAATATTTACCCCCAAAGTTATTTTATTACAAAGAGTCTTCATGATTTGATGTCACACAGAGGAGTTAAAGCCATGTCTCCTGATTTTATCACTGGTGATATTAAATCCGCCTTAGGTCTCAGTTTCCTTACTGTAACATGGAAGGAAGTAACACTCCATAGAGTTTTTAAGATGCTTACATTATATAAGTAAGGCACCTTTCACAGCATCTAATGGTATAAGAGCTCAATAAATGATTTTTTGTTTTATTTATTAATTAGCAATGGGAGAAATGCCTTATGCAAGAGTGAAGAAGCAGTACATCTCTTAATCTAGGAACCAAGTGTACAGGTTGGTTGTCCTCCAGTTACGGGGCCACCTGAAAACTAAATAAGCAATCATATATCTTGGACAACCTAGGATAAGAAAAGAGTAAGCTGTTCTTCAACTGGGTTTTCCATATGGCAGACTGAGATGATGTTCTTCACCATGTTAGGAACATTTATATACAAGTGTTAAGAATGGTCCTTTTTATCAATTCATTTGCTACATAATCATAGTACCCTCCACCTTTCTTTGTCTCAATTCTATGCACACCACCAGCCTTCTGCCAACATTGAATTTTCAGCTTCTGTTTATTCATTCATTTATTCTTAAATCAAGAATACTTACAGTGCCGATTTCCAGGCACTACGGAGGCAAGATGGGCTATTTCTGCCCTCAACACATTTAAATATGAATATGAGAAAGTAGATAATTAAAGAAGTAATGACATAGTATTGAGAATTCCTATCCTAACAATTCCCTAAGGATTCTCTGGAGAACCTCTATATGAACAAGATGTTTTATTGGTAGAGAAGTATCTCATAAAATCAGAAATGTAGTATTATACCAGCTCTGGTTATTTATATTGCAAACAGGGAATTTTTATAACAGCCTTATTGATATATAATTCACAAATCATAAAACTCACCCACTTAAAGTATACATTTCCATGATTTTTTATATATTCACAGATTTGTACAACCATCACCACTAACTTTGAAAATGTCATCACCCCAAAAAGAAGTTCCATACTTACTAGCAGTGGAGTCACATTCCCTCCTATTTCAGTTGCTGTAACTTCTAATCTATTCTGTGTCTATAGATTTGCCTATTCTGCACATTTAATATAAATGGAATCATAGTGTATGTAGATATAGCCTTTTGTCACTGGCTTCTTTCACTGAGCATAATGCTTTAAAGGTTCATTGAGCTTGTACCAGTATTTCATCCTTTTGTTTGTTGAACATTTCTTCATATGACTATACCATATTTTGTTTATTCATTCATCACTTGATGGACATTTGGGTTGCTTCTACTTTGAGGGTATTGTGAAAGCTTGTGTGGACATACCTTTACACTTCTCTTGAATGTGTACCTCAGAGTAAAATTTCTGAGTTATATAGTAACTATATGTTTAACATCTTGAGAAGCTGCCAGAATGTTTTCCCACCAACATGTATAACAGTTCCACTGTCTCCATATCTGGTCAGCAGTTTTTATTTTCTGCTTTTTTGTTGTTTGGTTGATTGGTTTTTAACCATTCCAGTGAGTATGAAGTGGTATTCCATTTTGGTTTTGATTTCTCAAATGACTAATGATTTTTAGCATCATTACCTGTGCTTATTGGTCATCTATATGTCTTCTTTGGATAAACGTCTATTCAAAT
Source organism: Pongo pygmaeus (assembly GCF_028885625.2). Classification (NCBI taxonomy): domain Eukaryota; kingdom Metazoa; phylum Chordata; class Mammalia; order Primates; family Hominidae; genus Pongo; species Pongo pygmaeus. The sequence continues at coordinate 47,509,594 of NC_072390.2, read as the reverse complement.
ATGTTGCTCCTTTTAAAATTGAGTTATTTGCCTTTTTATTGACTTGTATGAGTTCCTCGCGTATTCTAAGGACAAAAGTCCTTCATCAGCTATAAGGTTTTCAAGTAGTTTGTCTGATTCCTTTGGTTATGTTTTCACTTTCTTAATGGTTTCCTTTAAAGCACAAATGTTTTTAATTTATCTTGAGTTTCAATCTATCTTTTTTTTTCTTCTGTGGCTTGTGCTTTTGGTATCATGTATAAGAAGTTCATGACTAATCCAAAATTACGAACATTTTCATCTGAGGGTTTTATAGTTTAGTTTTTACATTTATGTCTATGATCCACTTGAGTCCATTTTCTATGCATATTTCTGGACTTTCAATTCTATTCCATTCTTCTGTGTTTCTATGCTTATATCACTACCACTGTCTTGATTATTGTAACTTTGTAGCAAGTTTTGAAATCCAGAAGTGTGAGTCCTCCAACTTTGTTCTTTTGCTAGATTGTTTTGGTTCTTCTGAATCCTTTGTATTTCCACATGAATTTTAGAATTTACTTCTCAATTTCTCCCAAATTATGTAGCTTGACTTTTTATTGGGATTATGTTAAACCTGTAGATGAATTTTGGAAGTATTGCCATGTTAACAATATTAAGTCTTCTGATCTTTGAACATATAGATGTCTTTCCATTTACTAGGCCTTCTTTAATTAGTTTCAACAGTATTCATACTTTTAGACCACAAGTATTATACTTCTTTTGTTTCATTTATTTCCAAGTATTTTATTCTTTTGATGCTATTTTGTTGGAATGATGGTATTTTGGGATTATTTGATAATAATTTTTGATAGTGTATAGAACATAATTGATTTTTGTTCATTGATCTTGTACCCTTCAATCTTGTAGAACCCATTTATTGGTTCTAATATTTTTTTACTGATTTTTAAAGATTTTCTATATATAAAAGCATGTCATATATCATCTGTAAATATAGTTTACATTCTTCCTTTCCAAACTGAATGACTTTATTTCTTTTCCAGCCTAATTTCTCCATGTAAGACTGACAGTAAAATGTTGAATAGATGTATTCACATATTTATTGTCTTTTTCTTGACTATAGAGGAAAATATATACTTACTATTGAATATAATGTTAGCTATAGGGATTTTTGTCAATAGTCCTTACCAAATTGAGAAGTTCCCTTCTATTCCTGTCACATCAAGTACTTTTCATTAAGCATTCCCAAATTTTTTTTGCATCTGTCATTTTGCTAAGTTTTTCTAAATGTTTTTATTTTCTGCACTTCTATTATTTTATTGCTTCATTCTCTATGTTAAGTATATATTTTCCAGTGTGCCATTTTAATTCCTTTGCTGTTTCTTTTATATGTGTTTTGAGTTAATTTGTTAGTGGTTACACTGGGGAATACAAGTAACATCTTTGCTTATAACAATCTAATATCAATTAATACTAACTTTATTTTAATAGTATTCAAAAACTTGACCCCAATAAAGCTCTGATCCGCCTCCCTTTTTCCTCTGTTACTGTCATACAAGTGACATTTTTCTACATTATAAGCCCAGCAACAAAATTAATAATTATTTCTTTATTCAATTGTCTTTTAAATCCAAGAAAAGAAGAAAGGAGTTACAAACAAAAATACATTTTTATGGCAATGTATATCTATCTGTGTAGTTACCTTTGCTGATGCTTTTTTTTTTTCGTAATGTGGATTTGATTTCTTGCCTAATATTTTTTCATTTTAGTCTGAGGAGCACTCTTTAGAGCAGATCTGCTAGCCAAAACAAACAAACAAAATCTGTTTTGTTTTTGTTTTTGTGTTTTGCTGATCTGGGAATGTCTTAACTTCTCCTTCATTTTTGAAAGATAGTTTAACCAGATATAGAATTCTTAGTTGACAGTATTTTTTCAATACTTCATATATATCATTATTCAGGCCTTCATGATTTCTAATGGTAAGTCAGCTATTTATATTTTTGAGAATCTCTTGTACATGATGATTTACTTTTTTCACTCTTTTTTTTACTTTTTTTCTCTTTGTCTTCCAGAAGTTTGACTGTGATATTTCTATATATATGGAAATTTGAGATTATTATATGTAGAGGTTACCAAACTTCTTGAATGTGTAGATTAATGTTTTTCCTCCAAATTTGGAAGTTTTTCCCCACAACTCCCAGAGGCTCTGTTAACTTTTCTTTATTCATTCTCTTTCTATTCTAACTGAAGAATCTCAAATGACCTATTTCAAGTTTACTGACTCTATCCTATGCCACCAAAAGTCTGTTGTTGAGCCCCTCCAGGGAATGCTTTTATTTTAGTCATTATACTTTTTAACTCCAGAATTTTTATTTGGTCCTTTTTTATAATTTTGATTTTCTTATTGATTGTTTCTAGTTGCACACCATACATATAATTCCTTCAGTTCTTTAAGTTAGATTTCTTTGGTTCTTTGGACATATTTATAATAACTGATTTCAAATTTTTGCCTAGTAAATCCAACATCTGGGCTTTTTGGATTTTTTTTTTTCTATTTACCATATTTTCCCCAATTAGCCATGGTTTCCTGTTGTTTTTTTTTTTTTTTTTTTTTTTTTTTTTTTTTTGAGACGGAGTCTCGCACTGTCTCTCAGGCTATAGTGCAGTGGCGCGATCTCGGCTCACTGCAAGCTCCGCCTCCCAGGTTCATGCCATTGTACTGCCTCAGCCTCCCGAGTAGGTGGGACTATAGGCATCTGACACCATGCCTGGCTAATTTTTTGTATTTTTAATAGAGACGGGGTTTCACCGTGTTAGCCAGGATGGTCTCGGTCTCCTGACCTTGTGATCTGCCCCGCCTTGGCCTCCCAAAGTGCTGAGATTACAGGCGTAAGCCTTTCTTTCTTTTTCTTTTTTCCTTTTTTTTTTCTTTCTTCTTTTGAAACAGAGTCTTGCTCTGTCACCCAGGCTGGAGTGCAGTGGCATGATCTTGGCTCACTGCCGCCTCTGCCTCCTGAGTTCAAGAGATTCTCCTGCCTCAGCCTCCCAAGTAGCTGGGATTACAGGCACCCAACACCACACCCGGCTAATTTTTGTATTTTTAGTAGAGATGAGGTTTCACCATGTTGGCCAGGCTGGTCTCAAACTCCTGATTTCAAGTGATCTGCATGCCTCGGCCTCCCAAAGTGCTGGGATTACAGGTGTGAGCCACCACACCTAGCCTCTTTCCTGTTTCTTTCCGTGTTTTATACTTTTTTATTGTTGTTCAAAACTAGACATTTTAATTAGTATAATTTGGCAACTCTGGAAATCGAATTTTTTCTCCCCAGGGTTTTTTGTTTTTGTTATCTGTTATTGCTGTTGCTGCTACTGCTGCACCTTGTTTGTGATTTTCCTGGACCAATTCTATAAAGTCTGTCTTCTTTATTATGCGCAGCTACTGAAGCTTCTCCCCAAACAGACTAGTAATTTGACAAATATTTTTTAATTGACCTGAGCCAATAAGTCTCCCAGATGTTGTCAGTGGACTCTGTGTGTGTGTGTTATACATACATAAAACAATATAGCAGGTTATAATTATGTCTTTTCCTTTACTTCCTGCTTATACAGGTCCTCTAGAACAAACAGCAGTAAGAAAGTGGAACATTGTCGTGTCTTTTCTGAGAATGTAAACTGCCCTACACACAGGTGTGCCTTTTAGATTGCTAGTGCTTTGTCAGAGATTTTCAAAGACCCTTTAAAGACATTTCTTTTTCCAGTTTTTCCTTTTAAGTTTTTCAGTTAGCCTCTTGCTAGCCCCAATAGGTGTCACTTCTTCAGGAAACTGTGGTATCAAACAGTTCCTACTGATTTTTCTAGACAAACGCTCTAAGCATGGGCTTGTTTATACTGATTAAACTATGAGTCTTGTCAAATAAAGATAAGCCCTGCATATGGGATTTTTCCAGGGAGTTTCTGGACAGATCAAATAGTGACAAGAACACCACATTCATTCCGCTGCATCCTGTGTTTACTAGAAGTTGGTTCTCACAGTTATTGTGGTATTAAGGCTGTTGGTTTTCCAGGTTTACGAGGAGTTGAAGTAGGAGAATGGGAATAGGGCAAGCTAGAACATTACAAAGCTTACAATTTTTGCAGAAATTCAGCTGTTTTCCTTGAATGGATACTCTTCAGACTGTGGGCGAGACGTTGGTTAATTTTCAGAGTTCTGTCAAGTCAAGGTCGATTTTTGACAAATTTTGCTTTCATGAAGGGACATATTTTCAGAGCTCCTTATTCCACCATTTCGGAACTGCTTCTCCGCAAACATGAATTTTTAAAATAAGTCATAATCTTTGACACAATGTATGTTGATGTGAACAAGATTGTCTAAATAGGAGTGGTTATAACATTGGCAAGATCTTTGTATGCATATATATAGTCTTCCCTGGATTTTTCTTGGGAAAGTGCAATATTGACACTTAAGTGAAATACCTTTCATCCATGTCCACTTCTTGAGTGAAATTATCCTTTTCAAAGCTCATACTCTATTTCCACACTGAAGGCAGAGCAAATGACATCATTTTTTAGTTACAAGAAAAAATTTATATTTTGGCTTACGTACTTCTTATAACTTAAAATATAGTAAATATAAAAATAAATCATAGCCTTATATCATAAAATTATATGTGCCAAGATAGCCATCTTATTATAAAATGGGATGCATTTAAAAAATGGTTCACCACTTTGAGTACCCAAAGCCAAAGATAAGTAGAAGTAAATACTGATGAACTTTTATTTTACTTTTATTTTCTTCACCAAGGAGATTAATCATAAACTTGGAAAAGGTAAACAGTAACAAGAGGGCCCAAATCCCTTAAGACTGGTAGTGTCCATACCCAGCAAAACAGTCCTGGATCCTGAAAGAATGTATCCATATGATTAAGGAACTAAAGTTAGTTACTGGAGAGAAGCTGTGAAGCAGGTGAAAGAAATGTGAAAACACTAAAATTAGGAAATTTGTCTCATTTTTCAAAAGGAGGAGAAACTAAAGCATGGTGGGAGTAAAATTAAGCCTCAGAAAAGTATTCTAGATTGGTTTATTTAGGAGATTATATGTGAAATCCTATAAAAGGGAAAATGTGTTATTGAAATATATGGATTCACTAAAAATTAATTATGTAAATTATGCCAAATTTCCCTCCATTCTCTTATAAACAAGTTTGCTCTAACTACTATTTAGAGCATAGGCTGATATTTGCAAAATATAATATTTCATTGTATCCTTGTGGAAGAAACAGTTGCATAACCATAACCAAAGAAAATTGGTGGTTTTAAAGTCATCCTTGATATGCCACTGGGCTGCTGCTGGACTCAATCATTTTTGATTCCTATTTGTAAAGGCATACTTTAAAAATGTCTGGTTTTCAATATTATGGGGAAATTGTATCATATGGCAGAAAAAAGGTTGAAGATTATCTTGATTATAAGTATAAAACTAAAATATGAAATTTAAAAGAAGACAGTGGAAACCATCTACAATTTAAGTTCCAGTGTTCAATTATTTAAAGCCATAAGATGTTTCTCTGTTTTTATATTAATGTTAAGAAAAATATTTTAGGGGAGCGCTGTAAAATGAGGCACTGCATGGACTGGATTAGCACCTTTTATGATTTCTGAGTTCTCTTCCAATGCCAAGATTTGGGGATTATATATAGGAACTTTTTATTTAAGGTAAAGTTGAAATATTTTAATAGCTGGCAAAAATCATATACATGTAAAATATTCTGAATCCTAATATCCCAGTGATGCATTTATCTCTACCTATGTCATTCTCTACAATAATTCTTACTTTATCCTGGTGATTGATATTCATAAAGCCTGATATATGGGAATATCACCCTTGAAATAATTAGTATGTATGTAGAAACAAATTTCAGATCACTTCTTCAATGCTGGCATGCAAAAGCCTGTGCTAAAAATAAAATACAGGAAAATAATGTAATGTTTTGCAGAAATAACATTTAAGTATTCGAATTGAGCCCTCACTATCTTAAATTGTAGCTATGTGACTTTATCTAATGAAAGAAACTAAATGAATCCATGCTAATGCATTATTGGTATGTGAAGAACAAGAAGAACAAATCACACAAATTTCCCCACTTAATTATTGTGATAGAAATTCATTGTCGTATTATTGACCTATTTGGTCATGCCCAAGTTAATCATGTCTGAACCTTTCCCAGTGGGAAATAAGCTTGTTCATTTCCTGTCTTGCAAGAAAATCAACTAAAACTCAGTCACATATGCCTATAGCCCGATCACTGCAGCCCACTGTAACCATCATCTCCAACAGGGAAACTGCAGTCTGCAATGAGCCCAGGAGACTTGGTGTCAGAAACTCATCACTTCCTGTGTCCTTTCTTTTTTTTTTTTTTTTTTTTTTTTTGCACTCTGCTCAATCATTTGCCACATTAAATTAAGCCTGTTTGCCAAAACCCTTCCTGCTTTCTCTTTGCAAGGAGCTGTTTTGAAATACTGAAACAGAGTTTACATGCAGTAACAGACTAGTAAGCCAGCAACTTTAGTCGCTTATTAAAGTCAAGCATGTGTCTTTGTTTCATGTTGCTAATGATGTGGAACCATAGAGGCCTGAGTATATTTCGCCTGGACGGTGTGGGAGCGAATGCTGAGAGCTCATTACTCGGCTCCCCATTGGAATCCTGCAGGCTTCCGCTCATTGAGGAGACTGTGGGGGCTTTGACAGAATTATTATACTGAATATTTTTAGACTCATTAACTATATCACCAAAGCAAAACATCTCTTCCTCAGATGCAAATGGCTGCAGCTACTGTGGCTTTGCTTTAGTTATTGCAGAAAAAAGGATGAAGCTTGAAAATAACTTAAGAAAAAGACTTCTCATGCCTGAATGTTTGATTTTGCAACTTATATTGGGACTGTTGTGGCTGTTTTGCCACATTTGAGCCACTTGTATACAAGTGCTATTTATAAAGATAAACACATTCATTTCTCCATATTAAGCAGTAATCAAAATCTTTTTTAAATTTTCTGTGTGTTCTATAATGCATTTCTGGATGAGGCTTTGACGATTATGCTGTGAGCTGAGGGTTATGATATTCATTCCCAAGACTATAGAGTAACTTTTGGTGCCTGACCTAAATCTAAACTGAGAATGACTATGTAGTTAAAATAATAATTTGGGGGAATAGCTGTTCTCTAATTCAGGAATTGTAACATATGCTGCCTGGCGTGAAAGATGACACACTGTCTTAGATCATTACAATACCTTAACACAGCACTCTGATTTAAGGTTGAAGAGCAAGAAAGGAATTTTAACCTACCTCCAAATTGTCTTGCTCTTGTGGATTTCTGTTCAACTTTAATATTACTTTATTGAGGCTTTTGGTGATTTAATTTAGGCTTAAGAAGCCCTTAAAGAAAAAAATATGCATACCTTAAAATTAATTCTTTAGAGCAAAGGACAGAGAACTACATTTATGGTCCTTCTGGTATGAAAGTTAAGTTGGACCTGTAGAGGATTTCAGGTTTCCAAAAATAAATTAAGTTTTGGCACTTTGACAGAGAGTCTTTAATTTCTTATATATTACTGTTTACAAGCATGCCAAAAATTTGCCACCTAAGGCAGCTAGACTGAGATGTGTTTTCTGGACTTTTAAACATTAATATTTGGTCTGAAATATTTTGTACCTTAATGAAAACATTGTTGTTTGTGCACAAATATTCAGTGCTTTGGAAGAAATACCGTTTGATTTTATTTGTGGTTCATTTCCCACACTACAGTGCTTTGACAATGGTGACAGTGACTTCATACATCAAGAATTTCTCCTGCTTTCCATGACCGCCAGGGAATCTGAGGGGAATACTTTACATCTGAAACATGTTTTCCTTTGGGATTCTACCGTTAGAATAACAGGTCTGATCAGTAGCCCATTATGAAATGGAACTTCCACATGGAAGAGAAAGGAGTGAAGAAAGAAAATACCTAAAAATCAAACATATAATAAAACTACAAAACTGAATTTTATGTGCATATTGAATGTATACTATAGCTTTTAGGATGCCATTATACTCTCATTAGAAATCCCAGTATCCTATGTTCTTTTACAATCAAGAGCATACAAAACTTTGACGGTGTGAGGTAGGAACTATTTCATTTGGATGATTAGAAGACAATGATAGTGTGGCCAATGTCATAGAATTAATTGTTTTGTGGGAGAGTTCACTTCACCTGGAGTCTCAGAGAGATTACTCAAAATTTCTGTCAATGGTTCTAAAAAAGATCATGAGATAGAGTATACATCAATTCTCATTTTTTGTATTCCTTTCAAATAAGCATTCAAAACATAAATGTTACTACTGATGAATCAGAGACACCATCCTTTATTCAAAGATATTACAGATCTGCTTCATGGAAAGCACTCCTTTAGATATTCACATTACAATAGTAAATAAAACAGACATTCTTATTCTAGTGAGGGAGACACATAGCAAACAAGATAAATACAATATATGGTGTATTAAGAAATTAATCTAGAATGGATATAGGAATATGTGTTGGGGAAGGGATGGAATTCTAGATAGGATGGGAAGAGAAGTATTAGCTGAGAAGGAGTAGTTTTAATAAAAACATGAAGGAATTGAGGAACTAGTGAGAGAACCCACCAATTCTGGACACACTAGCAATGTGGATATTTGCGGGAAAGATTTTGCAGTAATGCAGAATACACAAAGTCACTGAGATAAAAGCATATCTATAAGAATAAAGGTAACACTGGGCCAGTGTAAAAGACAGAAAGGAGAAGATGAGAACAGAGAAATAATGAAGGGATATATTATTTAGAGACCTAAAGACCATTGTCTTTTCCTTAGAGTGAGCTGGAAAACCATTGAGAGCTTTGAGATGAGAAGTGACAAAATCTAAATTATGGTTTAATTGGATCACTCTGGAAAATGGGTTCGAAATAGACTGAAAGTGGTCAAAGACAGAGGAAGGGAGGCTATTTTAATAATCCATATAAGAGATTTTGATGGCTTAGGTCAAGATGGTGCCCATGGCAGTAGTGAAAGTGGTCAAATTCAGGGTATATTTTAAAGATAGCACCAATAGGATCTTCTGATGACCAGATGAAGGGAGTAAGAAAAATAGAGGAGTGAAGAATGATACCAGAATGATTTGCCCGCACAACTAAAATGAAGTTGGTCTTAAATGGCAAAAGAAACAAGAGGAGACAGATTTAGGGGGAAATATCAGGAGATCAGTTTTGAACATGTAATATCTGAGATGGATTTAAGACATTCAAGTGAAGATGTCAGGTAGTTTGTTGATAAACAAGTCTGGAGTTGAGGGAAAGTATCCTTGCTGGAGATACTAATTTGCAAGATTTGCACATATAGATAATGTTTACAATCATTAGACTAAATGAGTTAATCTCAGGATAGAGAAGAAATCATTGATGACCTTGATAAGAAAAGTTTTTTTAACAGAATTATGTCAATGAAAAAAATCTGATTGGAGTAGATTCCACAGAAAATGAGAGGAGAACCTGTGCAGACATGAGTAGAGACAGCTCATTCTACAATTTTGATATAAACATAAGTAGAAAAACAAAGAAACAGGAGAGAGCAAAATGTGAGCATGAGAAGATTTACTTTCCAAAATATTTGTACACGAATACAAATGATTGAGTAGAGAGGAGGAAATGTGTGAAAGGAGAATTAGAGAAGAATTGAGGAATTGCTGAGACACTGTCCCTTGAACAGATGAGAGGGGATGGAATCGATTGCACAAGTAGAAGGATTGGGCTTTGCTAAAACATACACAGTAACAAGAGAGAGGGTAAACTACACTGACACAGACAAAATGGTTGCTGGAAATTTGTGGACAATATTTTCTGATTACTTCAATATTTTTCAGTGAATTAGAAAGCAAGTTCAGTTGGGACCATGAGTGTGGAGGAAAAGTTGTTTGAGATATGCAAACCTGCACTGTAATGGAAGGAGTATTGGCCTGGGGATTGAAAACTTGAATCCTGTTACTAATTATTGGTTTGCCCACTTTAGTGTTATTGGACCTCAAGTTGCACAACTGTGAAATATAGCGTTCATGCCAATATTCTTAAATTCTGTTTTTGTCCACTGATTCACTTGTAACCATCAGAATGTTTGACATAATGTTACAATCAAAGCTGCTAACATAATTACAAGAAATGAGAAGCCAATACATCACTACCCAGAAGATCAATGATAAAAGAATTGCAGACATGCAAATGTAATATCACTATTCAAATGTTTACCATTATAGATGCTATTGCACAATGTTCGTGTTTTGTTTTCCATTTGCATACATTAGGAAGGACTGAAATTTTCAAAGTAGTTACTGGTGAAAAATTCAGCCCTTGTTAAAACTATGTAGTCCTATAGCTGATCAGTTGACCTGAATCAGCCATGTCATACCAATCAAGTAAACTGAATGTGTGAATAGGAATATAATAGCCACCAATAGCCTTGATTTGTATTTACTTAGGTGCAGTCTTAAAACTTTTCAATGGCCCAGTAGCTACAACTACTGTTATCTTGTCAGCAATATGAGGACCAATATAATTTGAGTCGTTAGAGGGGAATGACAGGATTCTGTTTCCTTAACTTTAGGTCCCAGTGCTCTTGGGCAGAGGGCTTTAGTGATGACAGTGAGACAAGCTGCAGAACTCAACAGTGAATACCTGACCCTTAGCTTGAATTTTCCATTTATAAGATGTCACCTGTTGAAAACAAGATGTCGCCTCTTGAAATCTTGAATCAGCTTTTTAAGTCAAAAAAGTAAATGTTAACTCACATAACCATATGAAAGAAAGTGTATTTGAATGCATATATTGTTTATAGTATATGTTGCAAACCCTCGACCATAGAACCCCCACAACAACTCCTGTTGTTACAACTATAACTTTCTGTGTTGAGATGGGATGATCACAGGCCTTGTGTAGAAAATGATAAAAATCCTTTATAAATTCTGTAAACATAGATTATTCCCACGGCCTCTATGTAGGAAATGCTGCATCTCCTATACCAAAGTAGTTTATAATAGCTTTTAAAATGGTGTTTGTATTAGTTTTCTATTGCTGTGTAACAAATTACTACAAATTTGACAACTTAACATATAATACATTTATTAATTCACAATTTCCACAGATCGGATACATAAACAGAGTTGAACAGGGTCCTCTGCTCAGCATCTCACAAGACTGAAATCCAGTTGTCAGCCAGGCTGTGTTCCTTTTTGGAGCTTAGGATCATCTTCCTAGATGTATTATTGGCATGTATTGTTGGCAGAAATCAGTTTTTCTTGCTGGCTGTCAGTAAGGGACAACTCTCATCTTCTAGAGGCCCTCACAATTCTTTACACTGCAATATCCCTTTCAAAGGGCCTCTCATAACATGGCCCTTCAATATTTAAAGGCGACTCCCTTCTTATCTGCAAAGACAGCATCTTGTATAACCACATAACCTAACATAATCACAGGAGTGACCTCCCATCACTTTTTCCATATTCTATTGGCTAGAAGCAAGCCAGAGATTCTGCCCATACTCAAAAAGAGGGGATTCTACAAGGATTTGACTTGTTGGGAATCATCTTGGAATTCTCCCTACCATAGTGGTACAAGGAATATTTATTGAGATAATGTATCTACACATATAATACTTGATTTATAAAAAGCACTTGCTAAATGGAAACTTATGACTGATACTGTTCATATAAAATTTAAACACTATGCAAATAGTAGTAACTTAAAGGTTATATTTAGAAAAAAATTATCAAATTGGGAATTGAAAATTGTTGTCATACATTGCCATCAAACATTTATTAGGCATTTATTTGTACATTCCTCTTCAATTGATTGTGACTGTGTAGGTAAATTAGCTTACATAATGCATTGAAGCATTAGGAATTCTTCCCTCTTAAAACAGTACCTCTTAAGCATTCTGAGTTGTGAAATAAAACCAAAGCAAATTCAATCTTAAATAAGTTATTTTAGCCTATTACAAAGGCTAAATGAGAGTCAACAATTTTATTCTAAAGATCATTTAGTCTAAAAATATGATGTTAATACAGTCAACCAAATGAATGTCACAGATGCTTATGTATGATAACTGATAAATTGTAAATTATCTCATATTGAAAAAGAAATGTGCTTATTTATTTCTCCTTTTTAAACATAACTTTCTAGTAAAGAAAATAGTTAAGTCTTCCATTTAAATTCAAGGGAAAGGCATCACAATCATTTAGAAAAGTGGCATGTGGCATGTTTACATTTGATATTGTGCTTCAGTTCTACTTATTGCAGGTTTTCACTACTGATAGTTGTATCGTAAAAGATCATCACTTTCTTTGTGTACACAGAGTTAGAATTGCAGAAAAAGAAGCATCTACTTACTTTGAGTTTTTAATTTTTGTGTGTGCATACTGGATATATATATTTATGGATTAGATGAAATAGTCTAACAAGGCACTCAATGCATAATAATCAGAGTAAATTAGGTATCCATTACCTCAAGCATTTATCCTTTCTTTGTGTCACAAACAATCCAATTATTCTCTATTAGTTACTTTAAAATGTACAAGTTATTGTTGTCTGTTGTCACTCTGTTGTGTTATCAAATACTAGATCTTATTTATTTTATCTAACTATATTTTTATATCCATTAACCATCTCCTATTCCCCATGCCCACTAACCTTCCTAGCCTCTGGTAACCATCATTCTGATCTCTATTTCCATGAGTTCTATTGTTTTTACCTTTTAGCTCCCACAGATAAGTGAGAACATGCAAAGTTTGTATTTATGCCTGGCTTATTTCACTTAACATGATGTCCTCCAGTTTCATCCATGTTGCAAATAACAGGACCTTATTCTTCTTGTGGCTAAATAGTACTCCATTACGTATATGTACCACATTTTCTTTATCCAATCATCTGTTGATAGGCATTTAGGTTGTTTACAAATCATGGTGATTGTGATAGTGCTGCAATAAACATGAGAGTGCAGATATCTCTTCAGTATACTGTCTTTCTTTTGGATATATATCTAGCAGTAGGATTGTTGGATCATATGGGAGCTCTATTTTTAGTTTTTTGAACAACCTCCAAACTATTTTCCATAGTGGTTGTACTAATTTACATTCTCACCAACAGTGTGCAAGGGGTCCCTTTTCTCCATATCCTTGCCAGCAGTTGTTATTGCCTGTATTTTGGATAAGAGCCAGTTTAACTGGAGTGAGATGATGTCTCATTGTAGTTTTAATGTGCAGTTCTCTGATGATCAATGATGTTGAGCACCTTTTCATATACCTGTTTGCCATTCATGTGTCTTCTTTTCAGACATGCCTATTCAGATCTTTTGTTCATTTTTTAATCTGATAATCAGCTTTGTCCTATAGAGTTGTTTGAGTTCCTTATATATTCTGGTTATTAATCATTTGTCAGATGGATAGTTTGCAACTATTTTCACCCATCCTATGGGTTGTCTCTTCACTTTATTGTTTCCTTTGCTGTGCAGAAGCTTTTTAACTTTATGCGACCCCATTTGTCCATTTTTGATTTGGTTGCCTATGTGCTTGTGGGGTATCACTCAAGAAATCTTCAGTCCAGTGTCCTGGAGCATTTCCCCAAAGTTTTCTTGTAGTGGTTTCATAGTTTGAGGTCATGGATTTCAGTCTTTAATCCATTCTGATTTGAATTTTGTATATGGAAAGAGATAAGGGTCTTGTTTCATTCTTCTGCATATAGATAACTGATTTCCCCATCATCATTTATTGAAGTGACTGTCTTCCTCGGTGTATGTTCTTGGCACCTTTGTCAAAAGTGATTTCACTGTAGGTGTGTGAATTTGTTTCTGAATTCTCTATTCTGTTCTATTGGTCTACCTGTCCGCTGTTTAACGTAATTTGAAGTTAGGTAATATGATTTCTCCAGTTTTGTTCTTTTTGCACATGATAGCTCTGACTATTCTGGGTCTCTTCTGTTTCCACATAAAGTTTAGGATTGTTTTTTCTATTTCTGTGAAGATGTCATTTGTATGTTGACAGGGATTTCATAGGATATTTAGATTGCTATGGGTAGTACAAACATTTTAGTTATATTGATTCTTCCAATCCATGAACATGAAATATTTTTCTCTTTTGTGTGTGTCCTTTTCAATTTCTTTCATCAATGTTTTATAGTTTTCATTGTAGAGATTTTTCACTTCTTTAGTTAATTACTAGGTATTAAATTGTATTTGCGTCTATTGCAAATGGGATTACTTTCTTGATTTCTTTTCTAGATTGTTCACTATTAACATGTAGAAATGCTGTAGATTTTTGTATGTTGATTTTGAGTCCTGCAACTTTGCTGAGTTTGTTCATCAGTTCTACTAGTTTTTGGTGGCGTCTTTAGGTTTTTCCAAATATAAGATTATATTATCTGCAAACGAGAACAATTTACTTCTTCCTTTCTAATTTGAGTACCCTTTCTTTCTTTCTCATCTCATTGCTCTAGCTAGAACTTCCAGTGCTATGTTGAATAACTATGGTGAAAGAGGGCATCCTTATCATGTTCCAGATCTTAGAGGAAGGACTCAGTGTTTCCCCATCAGTATGATACTAGCTTTGGATCTATTGCATATGGCTCTTATTATATTGAGTATGTTCCTACTATGCCCAGTTTTTTGAGGGTTCTTATTATGAAAGGATGTTAAATTTTATCAAATGTTTTTTCAGCATCAACTGGAATGATCATGTGGTTTTCATCCTTCATTCTGTTGGCATGATGTATCATATTGATTGATTTGCATATGTTGAACCATCCTTATATCCCTGGGATAAATCCCACTTGGTCATGATAAATGATCCTTTTAATGTATTGTTGAACTCAGTTTGTTAATATTTTGTTGAGGATTTTCCTCATTAATGTTTGTCAGTGATATTGGTTTGTAGTTTTTCTTTTCTTTTTTTGATGCATCTTTGTTGGGTTTTGGTATCAGAGTAATACTGGCCTCATAGAATGAGTTTGAAAGTGTTTCCAACTCCTCTATTTTTCAGAATAGTTTAAGTAGGATTGGTATTAGCTCTTCTTTAAATGTTTGGTAAAATTCAGCAGTGGTGCCGTCAGGTCCCAGGCTTTTCTTTGCTGGGAGACTTTTTATTATGGCTTCAATCTCACTATTTGCTTTTGGTCTGTTCAGGTTGTGGCTTTCTTCATGGTTCAATCTTGATAGGTTGTATGTATCTAGGAATTTATCCATTTCTTCAAGACTTTCCAATTTATTGGCATATAATTGCTCACAGTAGCTGCTAATGACCCTTTGAATTTCTATGGTGTTGGTTGTAATGTCTCCATTTTCATTTCTGATTTTATTTATTTGGGTCTTCTCTCTTTTTTTCTCAGTTTGGCTAAAGGTTTGTCAATTTTGTTTATCTTTTCAAAACACCAACTTTTTGTTTCACTGACCTTCTATATGTTTGATTCATTTCAATTTCATTTATTTCTGCTCTGATCTTTATTATGTCTTCTACTAACTTTGGATTTGGTTTGCTCTTGCTTTTCTAGTTCTTTAAGATGCATTGTTAGGTTGTTTATTTGAAGTTTTTCTAGTGTTTGATGTAGGTTCTTATTGCTATAAACTTTCCTTATAGTACTGCTTTCACCGTATCCTATAGGTTTTGGTGTGTTGTATTTCTTCTTTTATTTGCTTTAAAAAAATTTTAAATTTTCTTCTTAATTTGTTCATTGACCCACTGGTCATTTAGGAGCATATTGTTTAATTCCATATGTTTGTTTAGTTTCAAAATTCCTCTTATTAATAATTTCTAGTTGTTTTTTTTGTGGTCAGAGAAGATACTTGGTACAATATCTATTTTTTTGAATTTTTGTAAGACTTGTTTTGTGGCCTCACAAATGGTTTATTCTTGAGAATGATCCATGTGCTGAGGATAAGAATGTGTATTCTGCAGCTGTTAGATGAAATATTCTGTAAATACCTATTAGGTCCATTTGTCCTATAGTGGAAATTACATCTGATATTTTCTTGTTAATTTTTTGTCTGAGACATCTGCCCAATGCTGAAAGTGGGGTGTTGAAATCTCCAGCTGTTATTATATTGAGATTTATCTCTTTATTTAGCTGTCATACTATTTGCTTTATATATCTGGATGATCCAGTGCTTGGTGCATATATATTTACAATTATATTCTCTTGCTTAATTGGCCTTTTTATCATTATATAATGACCTTCTTTGTCTCTTTTTATAGTTTTTGCCTGAAATCCATTTTGTCTGATATAAATATAGCTACTACTATTCTTTTTTGGTTTCCATTTGCATGGAGTATCTTTTTCCATCCCTTTAGTTTCTATGTGTCTTTGCAGGTGAAATGTGTTTCTTGTAGGCAACAGACACTCTATGCTGGGTCTTCTTTTTTTACTCCATTCATACAATCTATGTCTTTTGACTGCAGAGGTTAGTCCATTTACATTCAATGTTATTATTGATAAGTAAGGACTTAGTCCTCTCATTTTCTTATTTGTTTTCTAGTTGTTTTGTGGTCTTCTCTTCCTCACTTTTCTCCTTCATTCCTGTCTTCCTTTCAGTGAGGGTGATTTTCTCTGGTGGTATGTTTTAATTTTCTGCTTTTTATTTATTTATTTTTCTTTTTTTGAGACAGAGTCTCACTCTGTCGCCGAGGCTGGAGTGCAGTGGTGTGAACTCGGCTCACTGCAAACTCTACCTCCTGGGTTCACGCCATTCTCCTGCCTCAGCCTCCCGAGTAGCTGGGACTACAGGCGCCCACCACCACATCCGGCTAATTTTTTGTATTTT
Source organism: Pongo pygmaeus (assembly GCF_028885625.2). NCBI lineage: Eukaryota > Metazoa > Chordata > Mammalia > Primates > Hominidae > Pongo > Pongo pygmaeus. The sequence goes on along the minus strand of NC_072390.2, from coordinate 47,492,751 downwards.
AGTAGGGGTTTCACCGTGTTAGCTAGGATTGTCTCAATCTCCTGACCTCGTGATCCGCTCGCCTTGGCCTCCCAAAGTGCTGGGATTACAGGTGTGAGCTACTGTGCCTGGCCTCTGCTTTTTATTTTTATGTACTTGTATGTTTTTCAATTTGAGGTTATCATGAGGCTTGAAAATACTATCATATAATCCATTATTTTAAATTGATGATAACACAGATTGCATCAACAAACTAATATGCAAAGAGAAAACTAATAAAAACTCCACTTTAATTTATTTACCCCACCTATTAACTTTTTGCTGTTTCTATTTATATTTTATTATCCTGTCTTGAAAAGTTGTCATAGTTATTATTTTTGATCAGTTCATCTTTTAGTCTATCTGCTCAAGAATGAGTATTTTACACACTACAATTACAGTGCCATAATATTCTGTGTTTGTCTCTATACTTACTATTATCAGTAAGTTTTGCAACTTCAGATGTTTTCTTATTGCTTATTAATACCTTTCCTTTCAGATTGAAGTACTTCCTTAGCATTTCTTGTAGGACAGGTCTGGTGTTGACAAAATCTCTCAGTTTTATTTAGCTAGGAAATGCTTTAATATCTCCTTCATATTTAATGGTATTTTCACTGGATATGCTATTCCAGGATAAAAGTTTCTTTCCTTCAGCAATTTAAATATGTCATGCCACTCTCTCCTGGCTTATAAGTTTTCCACTGAAAAGTCTGCTGCCAGACATATTGGAGCTCCGTTGTATGCTATTTGTTTCCTTTCTCTTGCTGCTTTTAAGATCCTTTCTTTAGCCTTTGAGTTTGATTATTAAATGTCATGAGGTAGTCTTATTTGGGTTAAATCTGTTTGGTGTTCTATATTCTTCTTGTGCATGAATATTGAAATCTTTCTCTAGGTTTGGGATGTCTTCTGTTATTATCCCTTTAAATCAACTTTCTACCCCATCTCTTTCTCTACCTCCTCTTTAAGTCCAATACTTATTTTGTCTTTTTGGAGCTATTTTCTAGATCTTGTAGGTGTGCTTTATTTTTTTAATTATTTGTTCTTTTGTCTCCTCTGATTATTTTCAAGTAACTGATGTTCAAGCTCACTAATTGTTTCTTCTGCTTGATCCTTCTGCTAAGAGACTCTGATGCATTCTTTAGTATATCAGTTGTGATTTTCAACTCCAGAATTTCTTCTTGGTTCTTTTTAATTATTTCAATCTCCTTGTTAAATATTTTTGATAAGATTCTGAATTCTTTCTCGATGTTATTTTGAATTTCATTGAGTTTTATCAAAACAGCTATTTTGAATTCCCTGTCTGAAAGGTCACATATTTCTGTCTCCAGGAATGGTCCCTTTGTTCATTTGGTGAGGTCTTGTTTTCCTGGATGGCCTTAATTCTTATGGATGTTCTTTGGTACCTGGACATTGCAGAGTTAATTATTTATTTCAACAGTTGCAGTATGGGCTTGTTTGTACCTGTTCTACTTGGGAAGGTTTTCCAGGCATTTGAAGGGACTTGGACATTGTGATCTGAGTTTTGGTATCTATGGCCATATCTACATTAGGGATCACCCCAACCCCAGTAAAATGTGGCTCTTATAGACACATAGAGGACCACCTTGGTGGTCTTGGATAAAATCTAAGAGAATTTTCTCAGTAATTAGGCAGAGATTCTTGTTCTCTTTCCTTACTTTCTCCCAAACAAATGGAGTCTCTTTCTGTGCTGAGCTGCATGGAGCTGGAGGATAGATGACAATAAACACTCCTGTGGCCACCACCACTGGGACCACACTGGGTCAGACCTGAAGCCAGCACAGCACTGGGTTTTGCCTAAGACCTAGAGCAAGGACAACCTGGCTGCAACCTATGTTTGCTCAAAGCCATAGGGCTCTAGAATCAGCAGGTGGCAAAACTAACCAAGCTTGTGTCTTTCCCTTCAGAGCAGTGAGTTCCCCTGGCCCTGAGTGGGTCCAGAGATGCTGTCCAGGAGCCAGAGCCTAAAGTTGGAAACCTTAGGAATCTATCTGGTGCTCTGTTCTACTGTGACTGAGCTGGCATGCAAAACACAAGACAAATTCCTTCCCCCTCTTTCCTCCCCTTTTAATAAGCAGATGATTCTCTCCCTGTGGCCACCACTGCACCAGGCTCAAGGCAAGTACTGTCTGGCTACTGCCAATCTTCACTCAAGGCCCAAGGGCTCTTTGGTCAGTTTGTGGTGAATGCTGCCAGGTCTGTGGCTCTCCCTTCAGGGCTGTGGTCTCCCCTGTGGTCCAGGAAAGATCCAGAAATGCCATCCAAGTGCCACAGCCTGGAATTGGGAACCCCAATTATCCACTTACTTGTCTACTCTACTGTGGCCAGGATGCTACCTAAGCTGTGAGACAAAGTCTCTTTTCCTTTTCCCTCTCCTTTTCTCAAGCAGAAGGAGTCTCTTTCCGTAGCCACCACAGCTGGAAATATGTTGACACCTGATGTCAGCTTATCTCTAAATCTCACCCAAGGCCTGGGTATCTCACCAATACTGCCTGGGTATCACTGCTTATTATTCAGGGCCCAAATGCTCTTTGGTCAGTAGGTGCTGAATCCTGCCAGGATGAAGTCCTTCCCTTCAAGGCAATGGGTTCCTTTCTGGCCCAGGCTGTGTCTAGAATTATCGTCCGTGAGCTAGTCTGGAACAGGGGCCTCCGGAATCTGGTGGATGCTGTGTCCTACTGTAGATTAGCTAGTATCCAAGTTGCAAGACAATGTCTTCTTTACTCTTTCCTCTTCTCTCTTCAAGCAGATGGAAGGAGCCTCTCCTGGAGCTGCAAGTTGTGCTGCCTAGGGTTGGGGGAAGGGTGGTGTAAACACTCTCTTGACTGCTCCCGATGGTGTCCCTATAGATTGCATGTCCCTCAGGTCCATTATCTCTGAGCCGAGCACAGCAACAGGAGTTGCCCAAGAATTACAGTCCTCATGGCCTAGACTGCCTTTTGAGTTTATTTAGGATCCCATAGCACATTAGCCCACAGTGCCGAGGCTTGCTGGAACTCGGGGGTTCTGATTGCTGAGATAAATGATTCCTCTCTGGCTAGGGCTGGTCTAAATGCTCCTTCCATGGGTGTCCACTGAGTTCTTTCCCAGTATTGCATTCCTCTATGATAGGGCAGCACTGACTTCCAACGCAAAGTCCCACAATCACTCTGCCTCCTCCGAGCACACAGATTCTCTCTCTTCACCACATGGCTGCTGCCACAGGGTAGGGGAGGGGTGGTGTCAGTGATTCAACACTGTCTTTCCACCTATCTTCGGTGCCTTTTTCTGTGATATGAAATTAAAACCAAGTGCTGTGATTGCTCACCTGATTTGTGGTTCTTATGAAGGTGCATTTTGTGCGGATAGTTGTTCAATTTGATGCTGCTGTCGGGAGGACAATCGGTGAGGGCTTCTATTAGGACATCTTGCTCTGCCTTTCCACCTATTTATTTTGGAAAGTATAAAAATGAATAAAATGGTTGATTTTTTTCCCATCAAGTTCTCATATCAAAATGAATTATTAATGAAACGAGACAACTATATTTGCCTTCCTTAGATACCTGCTGTTTTGGTCAGGATTCTCCAGAGAAGCAGAGCCAATAAAAAAACATAGATATATAAACAGGCAGACAGACAGATAAATAGATGAATAGATAGATAATATATAATATATATGATATACATATATAGTCTTTATATATACATACACAGGTATGTGTATATACTATACTCTTTACACACACACACATACACTTTATGTATATTATAAAGAGAGAACAAGAGAGAGAGATTTTATTTTAAGGAATTGGGTCACATAAAATTCTGAGGCTGGCAAATCCAAAATCTTCAGGGTAGGCTGACAGGCTGAACATTTGAGGAAAACTTGCAGCTTGACCCTGAAGGCTATCTGCTGGCAGAATTCCCTCCCTTTCATAGTGGGTGGTGGAGAACATCAGTCTTTTTGTCTTAAGGCGTTCAGTTGATTGGATGAGGCCCAACCACATTAGGGAGGACAATCCATTTTATGCAATGTTCACTAATTTAAATGTTAATCCCAATCTAATAAACAATCTCCTCAGAAACAAATAAATTAGTCTTTTAACTAAATATTTGGGTACCATGGTATAGCCAAGTTGACATACAAAATTAACTATCATACCTGTCTTCACTGCCCCATCCTACCCCCACACACAGAGTACAAATAGTACTAGGGTTATTTAATCCATTGAAAAAATTTTACATGAATTCCCAGGGATGATAACTTAAATTCAAAATGAAAGAGAGAAGTTTTGGATTATGATTTTAAGTCTTTGTAAATTGGTATGAGGGGGAGGGTGAGCTGTGTAATTTAATTTTTTATTTTTCTTTGTTATTAATAGAATTGGTTATTCTATAACTTTACTTAACATTTGTGTTAATTCATCTATAATGCATTCCTGCCATTCATTCATTTATTTCTGTTGAGGTATTATTCTTTTTTCTTATTGATTTATATGATCTCTTTATAATACATGTTTCACTTTTTTGCTTCAAATATTTTCTACATTCAATTTTTTATACTACATTTTAAATTTTGCTTGCAGTCAAGTGCATCTAGATTTTTTAAAAATTATTTATTCTGTTATTTTGTGCTTAGAAAATACTTGCCTATACCAGAATCAATTAAAAATCCATCTGGATTTTCTGTTTCCTATGGCTTAATTGTTTATATTCAACTCTTTAAATCATATTTTAACAGTTTGAAATTATCTTATAGATGCAGTTTTACATTCTACTTTATTCACATAATATTATATATGGAGCATTTTCCTATAAAATAAAATTTTATTTTCTGTATAATATAAGCTGAGGATATAATTTATAGTTTTCCAAATTTCTAGTTTTCTCAACATTATTGACTTGTTGACTTTCTTTAACCTAGTTTAAGTTCTTGCATACTATTCCTAACTCAATGATATTAAGATTACTTAATATTTCTGTCATTAAGCATTTTTTGTACATTATAAAGTCTTTGTATATAATGTAGGGATATTAATAATACCAAAATCAGGTTTGTTGAGAAGATTATACTGGGGACTTTATGTATACTTCAGTAAAGTTTTGTAACTTTATTACTATAGATTTTATAGTGGGTTTTCTTGTTGTTGTTTTTAATGCTATTCCAAGGATTTTATATTTCTAATATTGTGTGGTTGTCATGTTGTTCTTATGACTGGGAATTTTTTTCTATTATATTTTTACTTAAACCATAAAGGAAAGCTCACTTTTTAAAAATTCATTCGTTCCATATCTGACAATGTAGCTGAATTTTATTTTTATATTTGACTTTGCACTTTATTTTCATGAGTCACTTAGGGGGGTGTGTGTGTCTTAATATATATATATGTAAATATATAGAGAGATATAGATATAGGTAAAATTGTAGGTTCAGAATGATATACAAGCATCCTGACTCCAGATTACAGGGTTTTCTCTAATATATTCTCCTATAGCATCTTTCTTTAAACATTTTTATGCTTTTCTAATTTGTCAGCAATTAATCTTATTGCTTTGATAATATAGTTGACTTATAAATTCCCAATTATGTAATGTACCATGCTTTTGTAGAATGGCGCAAGTCTAATAGTACCTTCTCAGTTTATGTTTTTTGGTTTTCTTTGAAGTGAAATAGCAGTTTATATTCTTTAGAAAGAATATGGCGAAAAGCATTCATTAATTCAACTAATATTTTTATGTTAGAAATAGAGGCAGCTTAGCCATTTTATAAGGTACCACAACACACAGTTGTTTATTTTGTATACATCTGGTTTTCATTTAGGCCTCTATTATACTTGGCTTTAATAAATCTGACGTAAATTAGTTGGTGAAATACTATTTCATGTTGTGATTTTATTTCCTCGAGTATCTTTTTACCAAAAATACTAGAAAGAAAACTATATTGATTTAATAAAAAAATATATTTTTAAATTACTCTTTGAGGAATCACATCCAGGACTAAACAACCACTCCATAAACTTAAATAACAATCGCTTTTCTGTAAAAAGAAGAAAGCCATTAAGAGATTCAACTTCTACTACATTGTTAAACCCTGATTCTTACTTGCAGAGTGTTTTTAATTATGTGCCATAAGTTCCTCCTCCCATTGATAAGCGATCTCATTTATTTGAGTTGCAGTACCATATGTAGATTAATAAAATACTGTTTCCAGGGACTGAGCCCATGTAATTCCATTACACAATGGCTGATCCAGTGCAACACCTATGAAAAGGAGTGCAGGGTCATTGCCAACTTTCCTCTCAACTTGGCATAACTGAGCTGCTATCATCAAAATGACAAACAAAATACTATTTTCAAATGAGCCATTAAACAGAAAACTGTTTCCTAATGGTATGAAACCATGATTTAGTCACCTTGGAAATACTGCTGATATTCTAATCACTAAAACTAAAAGTCTGCTCTTATTCTTATTTTTATCCCTTTCACACCTATGGCAGACATGGATAATCATCATTGAATTCTCTTTTGCTTGGTACAAGCTAATCCTCCAGCCTTCTAAACACAATGCTCCAGATGGCCATAATTAATTAATTAAAATTGGCACTTGAGACGAAACCTATTTACCTAGTTGCTAACTCATAATTTCTATTGACCACAGCAATAAACTTGGTGATTTGTCTAGGTTAATTTTAGTCTTGGAGGCTTTTCTGTTCAATTTTGTATAAATGAAGTACTGTGTGTCAACTTCTATTTTCCCTTTGAATTTCATTACTTAAAACTAGTACTGGAAACAGGGTATCTTCATTTCAAAGGCAAGGTGGAATTTAGACTTAATAATATAGGTCCAGATTTGTACACTGCTTGCCCAGAGAAGGAGATTTAAAAAGAGTTAAAATTATTTTACAGGTGATGAAAATTTGCAGGATGAAATTCTTATTCTTTAAAGTTTTTGGTGTATTGACTTTTGTCTCTGCATTATCCCAGTTTTCTTTCTACATCTCTAACCAACTTTACCTCTTGTGAAATATGCACTTATGTTTCTGAAATAGTTCAGTAACATAAGTTAAAGAACTAAAATCAAATAATGGCAGTAAGTTTGGAGAAAAAGAATGGAATACAAACATTCAGGAGTTAGAAATTAAGAGATTTAGTAACCAATTGGAGGGGGATGCATGAGGAAAGGAAAGATTCACGGGTAACTCTGAGGTTACCCTGGGTCAGAGTGAGGCATGCTTTTTTAGAGATAATATTAGGACTCTGTAAGAGCATGGAGGAGGAAGCATTTTCTTTCTGCTTGGGGTGGGGAGATGCCTCAGGAAAGGCTTCTCTATATAGTAGTAATCTCTGTTGCAATACAGGACTATGTTGTACAGAATTAACCTGTGGTGTTGGTTCAATAGGCATAATAGCTAATAAAATTTTACAATGTAAGATTTGTTGTAATTGAAGTGAAAGGAACCCAGCTTTCTTGACACTCATTAAAGACCTTATATTTATTAATTAAGTCATTCAAATAATATTTGTTGAGGACTTTTTATGCACCTAACCCTGAATCAGGTGCAGGGGACACAAAGACGAACATCACATTGACCCTGCCCTCAAGGACTTAATGATCTGTCGGAGAAAGCATGTATACAACCAAGTACAATACACCTGAAATAAACTAATCCCTATCTGTGCATGATAAAAGATCACATTCAAAGTGATGCTGGGCAGGTGGGCCCCAAAACTGGAGCTTAGCCCAAGAGGGTTCTTGGCTTTGTCCAGGAAAGAATTTAATGGTGAGCCAGTGGTGTTAGACAGCAACATTTATTGAAGTGGCAGTGTACAGGAGCAGCAGAGGTACTGCACTTGCCCAGGGCATCAGCTCAAGGCAGTTTTGCAATCATATTTATACTTGTTTTTAATTATATGCAGATTAAGGGGCATTTTGGGTTGTCGGGTCATTGCCATAGTAAGGGTGGTAATTTTTGGATGTTGTCGTGATGGTAATAAACTGCCTTGGCACTCTGATGGGCACGTCTTATGGAAAGCTGCTTCCATTCTGTCCCTGTTTTAGCCAGTCCTTAATTTGGTCTGATGTTTGAGGTCTGAGCTCCCACCTTCAGAGTCAAGTACTGCTTCCTACCTCAAAAGAACAAAATCCTTAATTTTTTTTTCTTCAGACAGAGTTTCATTCTGTTGCCCAGGCTGGAGTGCAGTGGTATGATCTCAGCTCACTGCAACCTCTGCCTTCCGGGTTCAAGCAATTCTCCTGACTCGGCCTCACGAGTAGCTGGGATTACAGGTTTGTGCCACTACGCCCTGCTAATTTTTGTATTTTTAGCAGAGACGGGGCTCCACCATGTTGGCCTGGCTGGTCTCGAACTCCTGACCTCAGGTGAGGTGCCCTCCTTGGCCTCCCAAAGTGCTGGGAGTACAGGCGTGAGCAACGGTGCCTGGCCCCAACATCCTCGAGTTTAATTAAAGGAAATATAATATTATCTTGGTCCATCTAATTTACGTTTGTAATTGTATTTTTTAGGTGTCAAGTAACAACTGTATATATTTATGGGGTAAAATGCAATATTTTGATGTATGTGTACATTGTAGAAAGATTCAGTCAAGCTAATTAAAATATCCATATCCATTGCCTCACCAACTTATCACTTTTTTGTGTAGGGTGATCATGCTTAAAATCTATTTCTTTAGCAATTTTGAAATATATAACACATTAACTGTGGTCACCATGCAGTGCAATAGTAAATGTTTCTGCATTATTCCTCAGAAGCCTCCTCATTATTTTACAGTTTCTATATACCTTTTCTCTTCCATTTTCTGTAAGTCTTCAAAATTCCCTCAGTTGCCACCTTGTCACTTTTTTTTACTTACTTTCAAAGTAAGTAAACACCCATGAGCCATAATTTAGGAATGACTGACCACATATAGTTTTATGTATCATCCTCCTTGTTTTAAATTTAATATTCCATTTTAAAATTTGATCCAAAATGTGTATTTAGAAAAATTCAGAAAGTTTATCCCATTTTATAATGTATTTTAGAAACAGCAAAATCTTAGAGATTTGATAATCCCATATATCATGTAATGAGCAGAACCAGCTGTCAAAAGAACAAAGAATGGACTAGGTCTCCAAAAGCTCATTTACAGAAAATGAAAAGGATAAAAAAAAAATGCATTTGTTTGATTTGACAAGTTGTTACAGTGCTTATACTAACATGACAGAAAATATAATAAAATTGGTTCAACTATTACACTTTCATTTATTCCAAGGACTATGACCAAGTTTCTACATGTTGACTTATAGCTTATGTACCCACTTTTGAGGTGTGATTTGGGAAGACCTAAAAGTTCCCATTATTTCTGTACTTTATACCACAAACACAACACACTATCTAAAATTTCTATCATTAGATATACTCCCTTAGGTAAAGCAATGGGCAGATGTCCTTTTTAAATGCCTAGGGTAATTAACACAGAATTCTTCAGGAGCATTAAAATATAAAATAGAAATTCTTTATTTAGACTAGTTCATGCAGGGATGTGCCTGGAGGTGGAAACTCAAGATAAAGGGTGAAACAGAGAAAGTTTTGTTGGGACTGGGTATCGGAATACACCTCTACATAAGCCTGAAGGAACAAACTGGGGAGCAGCCAGAGACAGCATGGAGACATGAAGGGCTGGTGCAACTGTAGTGGGACATTTGGAAGAGGAGTGCAACATTTACTAAAGAAAATAAAGAGCACAAATGTTAAAAATTTGCTTATTTACCATTTTGAAATAAAACTACCCTCTAGCTTACATGAAATCACCTCCTCCTATCTTGACACTACCACCATTTTCTCTTGTAAGTCTGCACCTCCACTGACTTTTTTATCTTTCATGGCTCAAATCACAGTTCTTGATTGAATACTTACTTGAATGCTTACTTGTGAAGTCCAGTTTCCCCCACAGGTTGTAAATGTCATTAGGCATAGTTATCCTGGCCCCTTATTTTCATTAGTGTGCATTTGACACCCTAAAAATTTATGCACACAATACCTAAATTAACTGTTTAATTCGCCCAGCAAACATTTATCAAGTGCAATGATTAAAAGGATAGGATATGAAGTCAGACAGTCATGAATTTGAATACCGGCTTTGAATACTGGCTACATAGTCATGAATTTGAATACCGGCTACATAGTATATTATTTGTTCTTGCTACTAAGAATCTTTTTTTCCAGTCTGTAAAATGATAATAATAGTCCCCATTTTATGTAGAAATAACTAAGATATTGAATGTAAAATATTTTGCACTATGCCTGGCATATAGCAAATACTCATTAAATAATAATAAATATATAATTATTATAATAATTTTTATTTAAAGCAGATAACTACTCACAATATAATTGATATAAAAGAGCATCTCACTGTGTTATTAATTTTCATTTTCCTAATTACTTGTAAGCCGTTTGTGTTTTCTCTTGTGAAAAAAAATCTTTTGCTCATTTTGCTATTGGGCTTTATGACTTTTCTTTTCTTTTTCATGTTGGTATTGGTCATCCCTAAGATCTATACACAAATCCTGGACCCTAATATTTTGTTGATTATATATGTAGCAAATATCCCCTTCCAGTTGTGCCTTCCCTTTTTCATTTTCATGGTGTTTTGGATGAACAAAGTTTTGATGAAATACAATTCAAAAATATTTTTCTGTATGTATTTGAAGACATTTTCTTTTAATTTCTTCTGAGATTTTAAAAATTTGACTTGAACTTTTAAGTTTTTAATACATATGGAATTTATTTTTACATATACTGTGAAGACTTGATCAATTTTTTTCACATTCAGAATCAATTGTCAAAATAATTAGTTTATCCGTTCCTCATTGATTTGCAATGCCAACTCTTTATAACTTTAGGTTTAATATTTGTGTGAACTTCTGGGCTCTTTAATATGTTCTATTGATTACTACATCTATTCTTATGCCAAAACATACTGTTTTAAGTAGTATCTTTGCAACAAATTTGATACATTGCAGGGCAAATGTCTCTGACTTAATTTCCTTATACAGTGTTTTAACTAACTTTTGCTACTTGTTCCTAAAATTTAATTTTATAACCATTTTTCCTAAGTTCCCTAAAGTGCACTGTTGATGAGAATTGCCTTGCTATAGATTAATTTGTGAAAAATTGACATTACATTGATTCTTCGTAGACGTGGCCATGGTTCCTTATATATTTAGTTAGGTCTCATTCAGTATCTTTAAAGAAGTTTTCCAATTTTCTCTGTATATATCCTACTTAACTTTTTAAGAATAGTTCTTTCAAATTATCTTATAATTTGATGCTTTGTAAAAAGATTTTTTTTTTTTTTTGGTGGAGCTCACCCTAATGGGTCATGTTTTATTGAAGCAGTAAGATTGACAGACATAAGAAAAGAGTATTTCTAGGAGAACAACAACAACAACAACAACAACAAGTTCCATTTTACAGCCTGGTAAATCTTCCTCTAATTTGTCACTAGCAAAGTATGAAGTTCTTTAGGGATGGAGGTGGGGAGATTGTATTCAGTAGGTAGTAACCACATGATATTGAAATAATTTCCATCACATCAGATTGACACGTGGAGGATCAGTATCTTCTGAGACTGTTCAGAATTGTGTAGGAAATTGTGTGTGGATATATTTTCTTCTAATATCCTCTTAATTAATATAGTTTTGGTGAGAGGAAATCTTTCGAAGGGTAAAGGAGAAAAACCCCAAATCAATCCATAGAATATTGTGATAGAGTACACTGAAGTTAATGGAACCAGAGGTGGGAGCATAACACTCTTGAATGTACTTCTTGTAACCATGAGATTGGCTTCTCCAATGTGTTTTTTAGAGTTCAGTGTAAAGAAAAATCAGGCAATTTTTATAGAATAGATAGGGAAAGTTTTAGGAAAATTCCAATTTTAATGTCGAAATGTTGGAGCCTCTTTAAAAGAAAGCCTTTAAGCTTTCTTACTCTAGGGCTTTTCTAAAAATTCAGTGCCTTTTGTAGATACTTACTCTAGGGCTTTTCTGAAACTTCAATGCCTTTTGTAGATAAACACATTCTGAAACTTTTTATTGAAGGTTGCAAAATGGAGAAAATATATACGTTTCATATTTTAAAAATTTTATGAAATTAGTTTGGCCCTTTTTAGTAAGTTGTATCATTATTTGGATTTTGCCCAGTTTGAGAGACTGAAATGCCTGATAAAGCACTGAAGGAAGATGTACAACTGTACTAGCATAAGCTTCTTATACAGTGGTGTGATCCCTTTCCTCTCGTTGGAATAGAAGTTAGCAAATTTAGGTTTGCTGGCAGTCTTTCTGTGTTCCTGCTGTGTATCCATTATGTACCCATTCAAAGCCTCAGGCTTCTTATTTGTAAAATTAGATAGAACTTTGCCTGTCTCAGAGGACTGTTGTGTACATCTCAAGGGATAATATATGTGAAAGCATTTGGGAAAGTGTAAAGCAGTACATTATTCTATCTCTAAAAGGACGTTTCAAATCATATTTACCTTTTGATTACTATGGTCTATTTTAGGTGAATCTGTATTTAAATTTCTTTTTATTAATTTCCAAATATGATCTTACTATAATTCTGGTCACATTGAAAATATGTTTCACTCTGATTTAACATGATTTTTCTCTTAAATCTGTACTACATTTTTTTTTGTCTATTAAAAATTGTAATTGTTTACCTGCATGCCTCCAAGGGATAGTCTCCACTTTGCTATAACTGTTTTTTTCATTTAAAATTTCTTTTATTTATCTCAAGGGAATTCCATTTATCTGATAATATCTTCTGGTCATTTAAGGATTTTGTTAAACTCAGACCCAATACCAACCTTGGCACATACAGCAGACCCTCCTCTCATTTGACATGTTTTCCTTGATCATTTTCCTGTGTGATCTCAGAACCACTTTCCAATCCATCTGCCAGTGCTCATATTGGGCCAATTTTAATTAAACTTGTGAGCTAGGTGGTAAGAACCTGTCTCAGGTATTTTACCAGAATACAGTATTAGATCATTGGTTTTTTCCCATAATTCAAAAAATTATGATTAAAATATTAAAAGTAGACCAATGAAATCTGTCTAACCTCATGACAAATTTTTTAAGAGTTGTAAATATTGCACTGATTATTGCTTATTACTCCATTTATTTCAAAGGATGATAGTTCTTGAAGTTTCCATGCAAAATTGGAAATTGAATTATACAGACTGTGAATTTATTAGACAATTAGCAGAATATTGTTCCTTTTTTGGTTCTTAGATCATTGCATATTCACTTTTCTTCCCTCAGGGACTGTCTCACATCACTGTCCTGTCCTTCCCTCTTCAATTCTTCCCCATATCCACTCACTAATATAAATGCTTGGATAGAAAATTATGGTTTTGAGATACTTGTTTCTGCTGCTTTTTTCTCATTATCTACATTGCCACTTCATCTCTGACACACATGTCTCTGGGTTGCTTGTCTCCAGTCAGAATGCTTTTCCCACCATAGGCCAACTCTGCTGCAGTTTTCAACTCAGAACTGACTTCTCCGTTGATAGAATCCTGAGACATCTCAGTCTGACAAGAACCATCTTCCTAGAACATAACACACTGGGCTCTCCTTATACTCTCCATCACCTCACATTATTTTAGAGGGTTGCAGTTAGCATCCCAAATGTTTCAAATATTCCTTCCTGCAGGCAATGCTAACAATGTATTTCCAGTGAATAAAATTATAATTGATTTCTAAATATCAATCTTACATGCAGCCTTTGTCAAAAGTTTCTCATTATTTCTTGTAACTTAACAGTAAATTATCTTGTATTACCTGTACGTATAATCAATGGCAGGTTCTTTCCTTTGACATATATGTATTTTTTTCTATATGTGAGTTTTTTCCTTATCTCACTACATTGCTCAGGCCCTCCAATACTATGTTGTATAACTACAGCTCGCTGGTCAAATCTGGACTGCCACTTGCTTTGTTACTGCTCATGAGCTAAAAATGGTTTTTATATTATTAAATAGTTTGGAAAATATCAAAGGAAAGAAATATTTGACACATGAAAATTATATGACATGCAAATTCCATAATTAAAGTTTTATTGTAATACAGCCCAGTCATTTGTGTACCTCTCTTCTATGCCTGCTTTCAAGCTAAATCAATAAAGTTGGGTAGCTGCCACAGGTGGTTTGGCACACAAAGATTAAATATTTAGTATCTAGCTCTTTCCAGAAAAAAATGTTGCCAACCTGTGTATACAGAAACAAGATACTGATTGTTATTATCACAAATGAGCCTTGAATTTTTTCAAATGCATCTTCTCCATCCAATAAGATGATCATATGGTTTCTCTCCTTTTCGGGGGTTAACGTGGTGGGTAAAATGTATGTTTAGATTTCTTTTAAGTCTTGCATTCCTAGAATAAATATCACCCAGCCATGATTAATTATGGTTTTATACATTGCTATGTTTATTTTACAAATACTTGCCACATATATTTTGCACAGAAGTTTATAAGTAGAATTAAATTTTACTTTTTGGTTTTTTTACTGCATTTATTGGATGTTAGTTTTCATGTTATGCTTGACTTCTAGAATAATTTGAGAAATAGTCTCTCTTTTTCTATTTTCTGAAAGAGTTGGCATACAATTGGAAGAAACTGTACCTTTAAAACTTGGAAAAATTCTCCTGTAAAACTTTCAGAGCCAAGTGTTTTCTGTATGAGGGCAATTTTAAACTACTAATACAATTTCTTTAGTAATTGTAAGAATATGTAGCTTTCTATTTTACAAGTCAGTTTAAGTTCTGTTTATTAGGACTTTGTCTATTTCATTTCATTTTAAATTTACTACATAATATTAATCATAGTATTATCTTAACAATTTTAATTTCTACTATGTTTATCAATTTTTCTTTTGTTCATATATTATTAATTTTTTACTTTATTTCTATTTCATTGTGTTAATCCTTGTGGAAGTTTGCATAGTTTATTGGTCTTTCCTAAGAACTCTGTGAATTTCATCTATCATATATTTGGTTTCCATTTTATTACTCTTTTCCTACATTTTTGATAAGTTTATTCTGTTCTTTATATATTTTTTAAATTTGGATGAAAAGCTCATTAATCTACATTTTGTCTTTTCTAATATAAGCATAAAAGACTATAAACCCCCTTAAGTATCATCTGGTTGCATCCTACATGTTGGAAATTTATTTATTTAGCAATCAGTATTAAAGAATTAACTATTTATTTATTTCTTTATTTATTGTTGAGATGGAGCCTTACTCCGTCGCCCAGGCTGGCATGCAGTGGCACGATCTCGGCTCACTGCAACCTCCACCTCCTGGGTTCAAGCGATTCTCCTGCCTCAGCCTCCCGAGTATCTGGGACTAGAGGCATGCACGACCACGCCCGAATAATTTCTGTATTTATAACGGGGTTTCGCCGTGTTGGCCAGGCTGGTCTTGCCTGACCTCAGATGGTCCACCTGCCTTAGTCTCCCAAAGTGCTAGGATTACAGGTGTGAGCCACCACGTCAGCGAACAACTTTTTATGATTAATTTTGATAAATGTATTGTTGTTATTATTATTATTATTATTTTGAGACGGATTTTCACTCTTGTTGCCGAGGCTGGAGTGCAATGGCGCAATCTCCGTTCACTGCAACCTCCGCCTCCTAGGTTCAAGCGACTGTACTGCCTCAGCTTCCTGAGTAGCTGGGATTACAGGCATGCGCCACCACACACTATGTTGGCCAGGCTGGTCTCAAACTCCTGGCCTCAGGCGATCCACCTGCCTCGGCCTCCCAAAGTGCTGGGATTACAGGCGTGAGCCACCGCGCCTGGCCAAATGTATTGTTTTTAACTTTACTCATAAATGTCTAAGGAGATACAGACATTTTTGTTTTGTTTGTTTTGTTTTCTGACTTCTAATTTAGTTGTTTTGTTGTCAGGAACATGGTTTATATCATGTCAGTTCATTGTAATAAAAGGCTTGCTTTATGATCTCATAAGATTTTATACAGTTTATGTTTTAATGTATATAAGTTACAAGTTTTAATGTTTACATATGCTTAAGAAGATGGTGTAATTTATAATTTGGGGCATGTGCATGTATATCTGTATGTACACATACATATGCATATATACATACATATGCATATATACATATATGCTAGATCAAGTTGATTAAGCCTGTCAATCATCACCATTATTTTAATTTTTGATTTGCCAAAATTGATGTGTTGATATCTATAGATCTAGATATATATATATATGGATATGAGTAATCTCTATCTAAGAACACTATTTGTCTTAAGGTCTCTTGCCTAATATACTCAATGTTTCATTGTGCTAGTATATGCCTGTAATCAATAATATATTCTTTTATTATTTAGTTTCTATCTTGACTATCTTTTAGTTTTTAATGTGTTTCATGTAAAATATATGTTACCATTGTTTTCTAAATCTAATCTTCTGTCTGTCCTAACTGAAAAATGTAATCCATATATGGTTATTATAATTAATTATATTTTTACCTCTTTCTAGTATCTCTTTGTTTTTTAATTGTTATATTTTTTCTACTGCTTCCTTTTTCTCTCTACCTGCCTTTTTAGTTGATTGCAGACTTTTGTTTATTTTTTCTTATTCTATTTTTTCTCCTCCTTTTCATGAAGGTCAAACCACTATATCTAGCCTTTTATTTGAAATTTTATTTTTATTATACTTTAAATAGACCATGCATATTTAATTTAAAATATACTTGATATTTTATTTATTACAGCACATATTTTAACTATCATGCAATATACTGAGTTAGAGAATTTTAATTCAGACTTCTGAACTTCAGACATACATAATATTGTTATAAAACATTTTAGTTTCCATGATTCTTTTATACTCTTTAATTAGGTATTATAATTTTATTAGCATTGCTATTAATATTTCATACAGGGAATGTTTATTTGACTTTACATATTTACCTGTTTTGTTGTTATTCACCATTCCTTCTTGCAACTCAGAGCCTCTCCATGGAATCATTTTCCTTTTTTCTGAATTACATCCTTTCTAGAAGGTTCAATATTTCAGTTTATCTAAAATATCTCTTTATTATCCTTGTTCTGAAATAATACTCTTCCTGGTAGTTTTTGTTTGTTCCTGCGAATCTCATTGTTTCTACTATGTATTAATACATTTAGTTGACTAAGAAGTTAAGAGATCTTCATCTCTATAAAACTTGTGTCCCAGTTTAAGATTGCTTTTTCCCAGAGAGAATTTGCACTAGTTTCTTCTGCAAGCCAAAGGGAAAACAAAAACTTAGGAGTCCTCAGCTCTACTCTAGGCTTAGAGAGTATACATGCAGAGATCATTCACTTACCTGGAATTGGTGGCTACTCACTACTCAAGTTTCACTCATGGTTCTCCAGATTCTGTCATGGGCATTTATGTGTTCTAAACCCATCAATGCAATAAAAATATTGTATAAAGAATTGATTTTGTTTTAAAAATAAAGCACTCTTCAGAGTGTCTAGTGAACTCTTAGTCTTTTTCATAATTTTTCATTACATTTTGCCTATTCTCAAAATACATGGAAGAAATTAACTAGGCCAAAAAACTCAAAACCCTATCTAAAATGTTGTATCTCTATTGTTAGAAACAGTGCAAAAACAAAAATATCTGCCTATATTAAGAATGAGTATTTTATATTGAATCCAGTTTAGTAGAACTATACTTGTTCCTTGCATGAGGCAACTAAGGTTCAAATGACACTAAGTCACATAGCCCAGTAATACCTAGATCTGCTTAGGTTTTCAAATATCCAGTGATCCTTCCTTCTACTACTACCATAATAAATTTCCAGAATGTGGTAGAACATCTGTAGTTTCCTTAATATGAGTCAATAATATTCCATTTATATTAATCATTGCTACTTATGTTCTTTTTAGATTCTTTGAGTATCTTGAATTTAGTTCACAATGTTTTCTGAAAGAATGGTATTAGTTACTAATGTATAAAAAGCATTGTTTTATTATAAATATATTTGATAATATTTGTCATAACCTGGATTTAATTATATATACCAGTGCAAGCCAGCAAATGAGTTTATAAATTTTGGGCATCTGGGACAATTTGCACTACTTTTCAGATTTTCTTCTTACTCTTGCCGTTCTTCTAGTGCTAGAACAATTCTAGATCACTAACAAGAAGCTAAAACAATAATAGGGTCATAAGAGTTTTGCCTTCTAAATGAAGCTTATACTTTCTGACCCATGATTTTTATAGCTGTAGACTAGTTTCCACTCTTAGGCTGTCCTGCATTGCATGATTGTGTGGTGTATTTTATTTACATTTGCAGTTGAATTTTTGCAAATTGTTTAAAACAAATAACTTCATAAGCATTTATGTTTACTTGTGTGTAAAAAAATAAAAATGCTGGGGGCATTTATAATGAAATTTGATGTTTTAAAAGTAAAAATATACTATATTTCTTCTTGAAATTTTGAAATAAACCAATGAGCTCTATAATTAATCTTTTTTGAATAATGTTTTTATTGTGAATTAATTTTAGGTAAATGTAATTTTTAAAGCATTTTCTTGATTTTTTGCTGTAAAATAAGTGGGTCTCAGAAGACTATAAAGATATACTGTGGATAATCATCAGAGAAAATTGCTCAACCACAGCTCATAAGTGAAAACCAAAAGAGCCAGCTTAGACCATTTATTTGGCCACATTTTAAAATCAAGGGACTTAATTACTTTTGGGCAAAAGAATGACAAGCAGGCAAGGAAGTGTATGCTTCAAAAATATGTTCATCTCTATGATAGTGTAATCTTTCATATTTAGCTGTCATGTAATTCTATCTTCAACCATTTTTGAACAATTATTCATTTGAGAAAAGTTAGATTTTTATTGTGAGGGTAATTTTATTATATAATTCTGTTTTATTCTTGGTTTAACAATTTTTTCAATCACAAGGAACAATAATTTTAGAATTAATCATATGTGTTCATTCATTTATTTCTTATTGAACTGTTCATGGGATTTCAGTGTGAATTTTAGCAACTTAAGCAAAATACTGTCTTTACACATCTTTATCAAAATCTACCAGAATGCAGTAATTTTATTTCAGAACCAAGTTATCAAACTAAGAAGGTTTTAAGTTTTGCAGGTTGTTACTACTATTAAATATGAAAAAAAGATGAATTATTATCTGTTATATGTAATAGTGTGTATTATAAAGTATACAAAGAAATCCATTTCCATATTCATATAAAAGGATAGACTTGATTTTTAACTATTCAGTACAAAAATTAATAGTGTCTGTGTCGATCAGCTTTCTCTCTGTCATACCAAGGTTTTATATACTAGCAGAGATCCAAATGCAGAATTATCAAATATATTATTTTTATATAATTAGAGTAATTAAATAATTCTTCTTTAATTTTCTTAAATGCCAGCTCCAAAATTGGGAGTGCACGTGGGTCTTATTTTTCTTAAGTACATCTAAGCAGTTAATAAAAAATATTTCCAGAAATGAGTTATGTGATCTTTAGTCTGTGGAATGGATTTGGTAATAAAGAAATATCTCATTACTTTTGATATTTGTATATTGTACATGTATAGCTTGGTAACTGAGTACTATAAATAGCTCAGTATTAACTGGATTTTTTATATCTGTCATTCCTGCCTTGCCAAAAAATCTGTGGAGTAGTTTATAATTGCTATTGTTTGGGTTATTACAATAAACAGAACTGATAAGGCTTATGCTATTTGCCTTGTGAGCTGCACTTCACATCACTCTGTTGAATTAAAATTGCATGCACATACCTTCACTTATCAGTTTTATCTATCTGTCAGAAATTGAGAAACACAGTATGCTTTCAGTATGTGAAACCTTACAACAAGCAGATTGAAATTGTAACCATTATTTGAATATTCTAGTGCAAATAAATGAATGTATTTGTGCTATTATCTATCTACCTTCTTTCTATCTAAAATAAATTCCTATAGGAAAAGCTCATTATTTTTTCCAGATGGCCTTTATCACATTTTGTCAAAGCTTTAAATATGATTTTAATTAGATTACCTAAGGTGCAAATGCAAATCTACAGGATACAGCATTTTTTTCTCTTCTTTGTCAAATGTGAATAAATCTTACAGCTGCTTCTACAGTTGGACTATTTGTTTGACTGTGTTTGTAGATAGGAAATATGGACTTCTGAAATGCCTTCATCTTCTCCCAAAATATCATTCGTAATATTTCTATTCTTAGGTTGCAGGCTTCTTACCTAAGAAACTTCCAAACTCTCTGCCAATTATATCAGATGAACTCTCAAATTTTCAGGTACCTGTGATGAATTAATCCATGCATACACGTGCATCTTTCAGAAATACTGTAACCTCTAACAATTGTCACACATTGTCACCACCATGTACCTACTCCCAATTCCCACTCTAGTGTACTGAGAAGTGATTTTTTTTGAGATTTTATTTTTTAGAGGAGTTTTGGGGCTTACAGCAAAATGGAGTGGAAGGTACAGAGAGTTTCTGAATACCCCCTTTCCAAACACATGCATAGACTCCTCCATTATCAACAACCCATGCATAGCCTCCTCCATTATCAACAACCCATGCATAGCCTCCTCCATTATCAACAACCCATGCATAGCCTCCTCCATTATCAACAACCCATGCCAAGTGGTACATTTGTTACAACTGATGAACCTATATTGACACATCATCATCACTCCAAGTTCATACTTTAGGGTTCACTCTTGGTGTTGTACATTCTATGAGTTTGGACGAATGTATAATGGCATGTATCTGCCATTGTGGTATCATACAAAATATTTTCACTGCCCTAAAAACCCTGTGTGCTCTGCTAATTTATCCTGGGAGGTAATTTTTACTTCAAAAATTTGGAATTGTTCCACACTTTTCATACTTGTCCTACATGTTGTATTGATAAAGATTGTTTATTGCAGTGATTCTGTTAATTTTCTGTTTGGATTCTATATCTAATGGGTTTTCATGTTGCATGTGGAGAAATTCTATGTTCTTTTCAACTACCAGTTGAAACTGGATCTGTATAAATTCCAGTTTTTATAAAGATGTTTTTCATCCAAAAAAGTATAAATAAGGTATTTTCAAAAATCCCTTTCACAGATTTGAATCCAGCAGTTGTATGTTTTCACAAATCCAGAATGAACAATCATTATTCATAGACAAAGAACTGTGAGTGCTGTTCATGCACTGTCTACCCTGCCAGTTACTATCATCTTTGTGTTCTAAAGGACTTTTTGTTTTCAGTATTGACTGGTCTTTGTTTCCTGGCAAAACAATTTATAGTTCATTTTCAGATAACTATACATATGGTATTTGTATTTTAATTAAAAAGACTGTTATGATGTCTGATTCTTATAAGGAGAAATTCATTATAAGGACACTTCTCATTTCCTTGAAATGTTCCCTTTCTTTTTTTCCAGGGTTCTTAAATTGCAAAATCCAGTTAAATGATGTGCTTTGGGGAGTTAATTTTTGGTACCATATGTCTCTAAAAATGATTTAATTTTATCTAAAGTGTGTTTTCAATAATATTTATGTTCTGTAAGACATAGACACAATTTAAGGAGTTTTTAAGGAAAAAACATACTAATTATTTCAACACATTAGCATATGATACGTGTATAAGCTGACAAAAATATCTGTTTATTAAGGTTAATATATTTTTAACATCTGAGCTCTATGGTTACCTTTTGAAACTAGCAAATTCAAATTCTCATGAAAATATTTTACATATTGCAATCTTTAATTTCATTGAAATAAGTTATGAAGTCACTAACCAACAACTGTGTTAATTGTATGAGTGGGATGAAGGAAAATACCAATAATTTTATGAGGCAGCTAAAAGTAGTAATTTTTTCCTTAATGATACAGACTCAGTATTTCAGATATTTTGTTTATTATGGGTAAGTTCACATTTAGTGGGTATATAACAAAAATATTGTACGAAAAGCCATTTTTGTATTTTGGCAGATGGTCAAGTATGATAGGATACTCTTAACAAACAAATTATAATAAATTTTCTGAAAGTAAATCATTCTAAGCCACAAAATGTGGAGGATGCCTTTCTTGCAGAGATGTCACCTTAATGTAGGTTTTGTTCTTTAATGAAACAACTAAGCATGCAGTAAGTTACAGTTATATATAAACTGTAAGTAAACAGGTTTCTAATAAATTTCTGTGTAACCTTACCAGCTTTGTAAATCCTGACATTTTCTATATTTGTTTTGCATGTTTAAACCAGTATAGATGTATTCAAAATCCTCAGTCTGCCTCTTCCTATTATTATTCCCCTCCTTTCTCGTGGTTAATTAACTTTTTGTGTTTACCATTCCAATTTTTTAATGCCATTTTTACATAGTAATAAAATTAAAAGAAAAAGTATTATTTGTAAGATTTTTTTGTTTCTCTAACATACATACCACCTGCAATTTTAATGTGTTTTATTTTATTTTTTTAGAGACAGAGTCTAACTATGTTGCTTAAGATGGTTTCAAATTCTTGAGCTCAAGCAATCCTCTTTGCCTTGGCCTCCCAAAGCGCTGTGATTACAGACATGAGCCACCACATATGGCTAGTGTGTTTATTTTAAATGCTGTGGTTTAGGGTATGAACATACCATAATGTATTTTTCATTACTTCAAAGACAATCAGATTGTTTCCAAATTTTTACTATAGCAAGTCTAGAGTATGTAACTTTAAGTATAATTGCTGGATCAAAGGGAAAGTACAACTTCATTTTCAGTACGAAATTGTAATTTGTTCTCCAAAGTTTTTGTATCAAATTATACACAAATTTGAACAGCATGTGAGTTTAATTTTTTCACATCTTTACCAAAATTTGATATTGACAGATATTGTTAGTATTTGACAATATGATGAGTTTGAATTTTATTTATTCATATCCTACTATTAAAGTTGAAAACCTTTTCAAATGTTTTCAGGCCAAATACCTTTCTTTTTATGTGAATTGCCTATGTGTATAATTTGCCCATGTTTTTCTGGTATACTGTTTCTATTTTTATTATTGACTTATAGGGGCTTTTTATATGTTAAAGAAATTAATCCTTGTCTGCTGTGTTATTAAAATCTTCTATAAACCTGCAGCTTATATGGTTACTCTGTTTAAATTTAACTTAAAAAAATTAAATGTGGTTAGATTTGTCAATTTTTTTCCATTAGAAGTTATCATTTTAATTTTTATTTAAAAATTCTTCCTTTCCTCAAAGCCATAAAGTTGTGTCATGTTTTTTTAAAAAATTGTTAAAGATTAACTTTCCTTATTTCAATCTACTTTACTTTTATTTTCCTTATGTTGTGAGTTAAGGATCTCATTTTATTTTATTTTGCATGGAGCTAGCCAATTATCAGCCATCCTTTCCACACTGATTTGTAGTGATATCTCTGTCATATGTTACATTTTATATGCATGTGTCAGTTACTCAGCTCTCTTTGCTGATCAAATGCTCTCTTTGGATGATTCCCAATATTACTCTTAATTCCTACAGCTTTAAGATAAATTATATATATCACATGTCAAATTTTTCAGGCTTGTTTTCTTGTTTCACAGTTGTCTCATTACATATTCTCAGTCCTTCATTCTTCCATGTGAATTTTGGATCGACTTTCATGAAACCTGATGAGATTGTAGACTACTTTGTGGAAAACTGATTTGTCCATGACACTCTTTTCTCATACATGACCACATTATACCTCCAGATTTATTCGGTCTTTATTCTTCAAAATTTTTTGTAACTTTCTTTATAAAATCTTGCCCATTTTTTAATAGATATAAACCTAAGTACTTTTCATTTTATTTTATGGTAATAAATAGGATTTTGCTATTATAATTCAAAATTGATCATATTGATTTATAAAAATGGACCGGGCACGGCGGCTCATGCCTGTAATCCCAGCACTTTAGGAGGCTGAGGTGGGCAGATCACCTGAGGTTAGGAGTTCAAGGCCAGCCTGCCCAACATGGCGAAACCCTGTCTCTACTAAAAATACAAAAATTAGCCCAGTGTGGTGGGGGGTTGCCTGTAATCCCAGCTACTCGGGAGGCTGAGACAGGAGAATCGCTTGAACCCAGGAAGCAATGTTGCAGCGAAATGAGATCGCGCCATCGCACTCCAGCCTGGGCGAAAGAGCAAGACTCTGTCTCAAAAAAAAAAAAAAGTTATTAATTTTGCAGTGCAGATATTATAGGCAGAAAGTTCCTAAACCCTCATCACCTCCATTTGTTGTTTTATAGAGCCTCTTGGATTTCTCATATAGACATTTTTTTCTCTTTTTTTTTTTTTTTTGAAGAGTCTCGCTCTGTCTCCCAGGCTGGAGAGGAATGGCGCGATCTCTGCTCACTGCAACCTCCGCCTCCCTGGTTCAAGCGATTTTCCTGTCTCAGTCTCCTGGGTAGCTAGGCCTATAGGCGACCACCACCGCGCCTGGCTAATTTTTGTATTTTTAGTAAAGACGGGGTTTCACCATATTAGTCAGGCTGGTCTCGAACTCCTGACCTCAGGTGATCCACCCGCCTCGGCCTCCCAAAGTGCTGGGATTACGGGCGTGAGCCACCGTGCCCGGCCTTTTTTCTAACTCTTATAGCTATCTTTTGTCCTTCTGCTTTTTTATTGTTTTGACAAGAATCTGCAATACAATTTTTAAAAGGGGTATTGATTTCTGATATCCTTACTTTATTTTGCCCGACATCCACAGGAAGATTTCTGAAGTTTATTTAGTAAAATGTTTGATGGAAGTTTTTGGTTTATACCCTTTATCAGGTAAACTTTTATCAGTTCAAGTTGGGTCCATTTTAATAAACATTTATCGAGTGATCACTGTCTGCTGACATCTCAAAATGGGTTTTTTTCATAATCACTTTCCTAAAATAATTGTTGTCATAGCTATTTGATATAATCAATCATTCTTCGCAGCATCTTAGTTGTTTTTCCTTAAATATTCTTTTGAATAGTCTTTTTGTCTTTCGTGTGCAAATGTGTTTGTGTGCATATGTTATTTTATTGGATACTGGTTCTTCTCTCTTTTAGATTGTCTTTAATTCTTCCTTTTCCTTGTTCTTGTTTTTCCATTGGCCTATTAGCTATTGATTTCCCCGCAAAAACAAACAAACAAACAAAAAAAAACACAAAACTCTTTTCTGAGATATTACTCTTTCTTAGTTGATCCTTAAAAACTTCTCTGTTTAAGAGGCTTCAGTTAACATGTGAATATGGATAAATTCAAGGCCTTATGGCTACCTCAAGCTAGAATACAGACAACTGAATAAAAATAGGCACTGCATACAGCTGCTTCTCCTCATTTGACTTGTGGCTGTAGAAAACATTACTATTCAGTTTGCTTTGTTTACACATGCTGAAGTGCTCCCACTTGTAAAGTTTACCTTGTTGTTAAGGAATTCCTCCACAGCTCATCTTTCCCTTACTTGCTTTTTGTCATATTTGTGGCTACTCTAATAGTATTAATTTATTATTTTCTTTGACAAACAAATCTTTGTTCATAGGTGTAGTTCCAAGTATCCTAGGATCTCTTGGGGGAAATAATAAGGTATTCTGAGAGCTAAGCTGGCTCCAAATAACTACAGGCTTGGAATAAGAAAAATACTAGAGAAAATTAAAGTGGTATTTTGCTGTAGGTGACTTCTCACTGAGATATCTGATTCCACTCAGTAAGGCTAAGAGTTCATCCTACAGCCGTTCTTTGAAAATCATTTATTTCTGGCTTATGGCTGTGAACTTTTCTTGTCTTAATAGTCTATTGTCCAATTTTTGTACAAGGTAGGCTCCCATTTGTTGTCTTAAAAATTCCAAATTACAACGAACTAGTAAAGTAAGGTCTGAGGTAGACAATAATTTGAAAACCTATGCTATGTGATAAGGTTTTATCATGCACTTCTTACTAATGTCTAACAAGCATATCTAGACGTTCATTTTGCATCACAGCCTATTTTCCAGGAAACTCTGTGGCAAAGGTCTACGGAACCCTTGGGTGTTTCTAACAGTCTTTATGACTATCCTTAATCTAGAAGTGACTGCTAAAATATCAGAGAGAGAAAGAGAAAAGCCATTGAACTTTAACTGATATGGCATCATGGTTAATAACTTTAAGTTAGACGGAAGTGAATAACCTAAAGCAAGTTAACCTCTTTAAAATATAGATTTCTCAGCTGTAAACTGGGGTTAATCGAAGAAGGTATCTCAACAGGCCCACTGTGAATACAATCAACCTATGAACTGTGTTGTTTAAATAAGTCACATTGACAAGAATTGAGAAAGTTGACAGATTATTTGTCTTTGTTAAGAAAATAGCAGAAATCTAATCTCTTCAGAGCCTCCACCCACAACAGACAATTTATAGTTAAGCGTCATTTAACAAATTGTATTTATCTATAAGATTATGGCCCCTTCATTCAGGATGTTTACCTCAGCAAACAATATATTTAGGTAGTATATAAAGAACTATACTGCAATATGTGTTTCAAAATATATTTCCACATGTAATTTCAGAAATGAGATATCTTGTTAGTAAAACTGATTGATAATTTTAGTTTTTAAGCAAGTAAAATTTCCTTCACACTCATTTCATTTTTGCCCTTTAAAAAAATCTGTAAACTGCAAGGTCATATTTTAATAATAAAGACCAGTATAAAAATCACACAAATTTCAAACATACATATGCTATGAAATTATTTTCAGGAATATTTGTCATGGTTCTTTTCTTCTGTTATTAATGTTTACTTGACACTAAATGTCAGCTTCTTTAGCCTTGTCCACTGTTTCAAATTGAAGTAATTTCTAATTTAAATATACATGTGCTCTGCATCTTATTGTTAAAGCAAATTTAATTAATATTATTTAAATCATTGATGCATACATTAGGTAATACAGGGCCAGTGCTACCTCCTATGGATCATTCCTGAACCCCCAATACCCAGACCCTTCCCCTGTCCCTGAACAATGATTACCATCTTAATATGACTCTTTATGTATTTGTGAACATACACAATGAACTAAACTTTTCAAATGTCTTAATGAGTATATCAAGATACAGCATACCTCCCTGCATTGACTGTCAGTCTTGGCTTATACTAAAGAAAACACAATTTTTTTAAGTTTGACAAAATTTCTCTTCAAATAATAACGCTAAGTTTTAATTTAATAGCCCAAATTATCTGAAATGCCCATAAACTAGTTCTGGACAATGTAATTCAGCATTTAGTAAGCTGAAATACCTATAGTTTTCAAAGTCTTTTCTTCTTCCTAATCAACTAACCAAAAATAGAGGCTTTATTTTCCTGGGAACCAAACATAAATACATATGTGTTATTTATAACAATGCATAATGAGGATAATGATGATAAACAATTTACATGCAACAGCAAGTATTTAGTTACGTGAATTGTTTTATTGAAATATATATACAAAAGCATTCCCAAATTTTACATACACTCCTTATTGATGTTTTACAGAGGATCCTGCATATGTAACCCATCAAATAGCCACATTTTTAACATGTTTTTCCTCTGGTATGAGGAAGTATTTAATATAAAAATTGTGTTTGATATTAAATGTTTGGATGTGAATTTTGTTTTTTCATTCTGCAAAATATGCTAAAAATGAACTGATATCAGCAATTATCCACATTCCCAAAACCAAGAGTTTTCAGTGACAGAATATATTATATTGTATAAACATATGATCCATATACATTCATTATAAATATATAATATAAGCATTCATTATAAATGTTTGGGATTTTTAAGAAACTGTTTTTACTGTTAATTTTATGTTTATCCCTTTGAAAATGCCTTATTATAATAATTCTGTATGGCATGCCTACGGTAACTGTTGAAGGGCAAATGTACATTGTTTTGATAAAACATCCACTGTTTTCTGTTGGTTTTTATATTAAATTTCCAAATGATCTAGCATATGTCGTAGGTGAGTTCTTTCTTTTTCTTTACAGATCCTGTATTAAACATGTCACTTTTTAACACCGCGTCCACTATGCTTTAGTGCAGTGAGATGTTTCCATGTCACATGGTCAGAGGGAGGTAGATTAATAGGGAGTTCTAGCTGGAAATTTCTTCCTTGTTATTGTTCTCCCTCAGCAGTTTATGGCTAAGTTAATTCTCTTTAGTTTTGTCATGCTCTAAAGCACACATTGCCAAGCAATGGTAAGCTTTATGAGGAAAAAAAGCAGTGATGGTGTCCATCAAAGTCTTAAAGTTGCATTTTTAAACTTTGGCTTGACCTGATGTGCCATTCAAAACGGCTTCAAAAGATGATTTTTTTCAAGAAAGGTTCAATATGTCCCGAGGCTATCGGTTTTGAGTTAAACTGGGTGAAGTAGAAATATTTTACTCATCAGCTTTGCAGTCACAGAGTTTGCCTCAGCTAGAACAAAACTGCTGAGGCATTTAGAGAAAATTAACCCCCCATCCTGGCGGCCAGATGTGACTGGTTTCTGATGAATGCACATGAGTGGGCTGAAAAATCAAGAGACTGTGAAATTCCTGTCAGGTCCGTGCAGTGCAAAATGGGCTATTGACTGCTTTCTATATTTCCCTCCATCATTCTTCTTGAACACTGCCATTAATTTCCTCTCCTCCTCTGACTTGTGTTTTCTCCCCTCCCTCTTCCCTTTAGCTCTGTCAGCTGCAGAGAAGGATGCACAGGCTGTGGCAGGAGCACTTCAAACTGGTGGTCCTCTTCAGCCAGATGAGGCTGGCCAACTTCCAGACAGACTCTCAGGAGAGTATTCAGAAAATATTAGCTGTGCAGGTAGGTGATTGCAGGGAAGTAGGAAAGATCATTCTGATCTAGATTGAAAAGCAAATGATGGGTAGTGTGATGAAGCATTAAAACCATATCCCATCAGAGTTTTATAAATTTTTAACCTCTTTAATAAACTGGAATTGCATGAAGGATGAATTCAGTAAGTTAGCACATATACCATGCATACTTTGGGAGAAAAGGGAGATTGGACTTATTTCTCACAAACCTCAGAACTGATTTTTATAAATACATTTGGTATAAATAATTTTTTTTCAAATCTTCAGGCTTTGCAGATGTCATCCAGCTGTTTAAAAGATGTTGACGCAAGATACCTTGTGCTGCTTTTGTGCAAAATCCACTTCAGTGAAAATAACCCTCTTATGTTTACTTAGTTTAACTGTTGTCTTTCCTTTTCTATTTTGCAAGAGGCTCATCCTAAGCAGATTTGGAAATGACTTTATTTGAAAGATAAGCAACTTGAGACTAGAAAGTAGCTGTGGTTCTAGATGCATGTGAGATTTTACTCCTTGTTTCAATAAAAACATTTAGCAGATCCATTGTTTCATTTTAAGAATGATATATTTTAGAAACCCACATTAAATATGTGAAGACAATTCTTAAATATTACTTAAACTTTTAAAAAATTAATGTTTTACCATATCACATGTTACTACCTGCATAAAACATGACCTCCCAAAGAAAAACACGTACTACCTTGTTCTATTAAGTAACAAAAACTAGAATGCCTGTTCTATGAAAAACAAAAACATGAAATCACACTTTTCAGTAATGTGAAATGAATGCTGAACCCTAAACCAAATCTTTTTCTAAACATTTTATTATACATGCACTTCATATTGCTTTTAACTCAAGTAAAGAAGATTTTGCAAAGCACTTGAAAAGCTATGAAGCGATTTCAAATTTCATTTTTGCTGCTGTCTATTTTTTGGTATTTTCTTCTGAGGATCGTGTGTGTGTACACTTTATATATGGGCTATATTGATAATGGGTTATAACAAAAAATTTAAAATAATAGAAGAAAAAGGAAGATTTTGAAAGGCAGTGCTTAACACATTTAATAGAAACTTATGTACGAACTTGAGTACGAACTACAATTGCATTATTTTAGAAGTCAGGAGCATCTTGTTTTCCTTAAGTCTGTTAAAATGTAACACATTATATGGTGGCTGGAACCTGTGAATCTCTTTTAAATATTTAAAGGTAATCTGCATGTTCTAATTAGTGTCTTAGAAAAATCTATATTTTTGTCCAAATGTTCTTAAAAAACTACAAATGATAAATTCTCACTGTGAATTATTATGTCTTTTCAAATATTAAAAATGTCATTAGAAATTATTTGAATATCAGTAAAGTGATTCTCTAATTCATACCTTTCAATAATCCTTATTTTAATTTTTATGAGAATTTCACCAACATATTGTTTACCAAACTTGATTTTAAATTACTTATTTGTATGGCTGTTACATAACAGTGGAAATGAAGGGATGGGATAGGATAGGTAGGGAAACTCAACTACTCAGCATCTAGAGACACAGCAGCAAGGTTGGATTGTATTTGGGGAACGTGAGCAGCATAAATTAGTGCCTTATTTTCTCATCTATTGGAGATGGCTTCCATTTAGAATATTTCAATTTTGGCTTTTAATAAAAATGTGAAAATACAATTTTCAAAATCTTACCACAAAACAGTGGAAATATGGATTCCTCTGGGGAAAAAAAATCAAGTCTACAACCTTCAGCATGGTACACAACAATCTTCATGACCCAGCTCGTGTTAATAATCCCAGCTTCATCTTCTCTCTGCTTCAGTTCTCTAGTATGTTTCAGCCACTCCAAAATTCTTGCTAATTAAGAAACTTGCTGTGAAACTCATTCTTCTTCTTTTGTGCTTATACTCTTCCCTGTTTCTGCAATACTCATTTTTATCTTGCCTGTTTAAAAACACCTGATCAAGCTACCATTGACTTTCTTCGCAGAATTAGAAAAAAACTACTTTAAATTTCATATGGCACCAAAAAATAGCCCGTAGAGCCAAGACAATCCTAAGCAAAAAGAACAAAACTGGAGGCATCACGCTACTTGACTTCAAACTATACTACAAGGCTACAATAACCAAAGCAGCATGGTGCTGGTACCAAAACAGATAAATAGACCAGTGGAACAGAACAAAGACCTCAGAAATAACACCACACATCTACAACCATCTGATCTTTGACAAACCTCAGAAAAACAAGCAATGGGGAAAGGATTCCCTATTTAATAAATGGTGCTGGGAAAACTGGCTAGCCATATGCAGAAAACTGAAACTGGACCCCTTCCTTACACCTTATACAAAAATTAGCCCAAGATGGATTGAAGATTTAAATGTAAAACCCAAAGCAATAAAACCCCTTAGAGAAAGCCTAGGCAATACCATCCATGACATAGGCATGGGCAAATACTTCATTACTAAATCACCAAAACCAATTTCAAAAAAAGCCAAAATTGGCAAATGGGATCTAATTAAACTAAAGAGCTTCTGCAAAGCAAAAGAAACTAGCATCAGAGTGAAGAGGCAACCTATAAAATGGGAAAAAAAAGTTTGTGATCTACCCATCAGACAAAGGTCTAATATCCAGAATCCATAAGGAACTTAAACAAATTAAGAAGAAAAAAACAACCTGATGAAAATGTGGGCAAAGGATATGAACAGACACTTCTCAAAAGATGACATTTATGCAGCCAACAAACATATTAAAAAAGCTCATCATCACTGATCATTAGAGAAATGCAAATCCAAACCTCAATGAGATACCATCTCAAGCCAGTCAGAATGACGATTATTAAAAAGTCAGGAAACAATAGATACTGGCGAGGCTGTGGAGTAATAGGAATGCTTTTACATTTTTGATGGGAGTGTAAATTAGCTCAGCCATTGTGGATGACAGTGTGGCAATTCCTCAAGGATCTAGAACTGGAAATACCATTTGACCCAGCAATCCCATTACTGGGTATATACCCAAAGGATTATAAATCATTCTACTATAAAGACATATGCACACGTATGTTTCTTGCAGCACTATTTACAATAGCAAAGACTTGGAACCAGCCCAAATGGCCATCAGTGACAGACTGGATAAAGAAAATGTGGCACATATACACCATGGAATGCTATGCAGCCATAAAAAAGAATGAGATCATGTCCTTTGCAGGGACGTGGATGAAGCTGGAAGCCATCATTCTCAGCAAACTAACACAGGAACAGAAAACCAAACACCGCGTGTTATCACTCATAAGTGGGAGTTGAACAATGAGAACACATGGACACAGGGAGGAAAACAACACAAACCAGGGCCTGTAGTGGGGTGGGGGGTAAGGGGAGGGAGAGCATTAGGACAAATACCTAATGCACGCAGGGCTTAAAACCTAGATGATGGGTTGACAGGTGCAGCAAACCACCATGGCACATGTATACCTATGTAACAAACCTGAACATTTTGCACATGTATCCCAGAACTTAAAGTAAAATAAAAATAAATACATAAATAATAAAATATAAATAAATAAAACCACCTGACCTAATTCAATCACTTCCTCTACAAAATGATTCTGAGTCCTTCCCCAACCTTTCTGTGCAAGATGAATTAAATTCTACCTTACTTGTACCCTGTACATACCCACAAACTACAGTTGTATTTTCAGCAGCTAACCACTCCTACATGTTTCTTGTCCTCCTTCCTGGAAGATTCTAAGTTCCTTCAGGCCTTTATAGCATCAGTGAAATCCTTTCAATTCTCCCTGGGTTGTATTTTAAGGTGTATTGTAGCAAGGCCACTAGGGGGCTTGATAATACCCTATGTCTATCTTGTTTTCACTTATATCCAATTGTTTTAAAGGAAAACATGCTAGAGTGACTTAATGTATTTGTGGAGTGAATCCGCAGGTATCAATGTATACACCGTGATCCAACATGACTAAAAATTGCATAACAGACCAGATGCTATTGGTTTTCATTTTCCTGTGGCTTAGTATCTCGAGTCCTTTAAGTGCCAATGTCAGGCGGGTCTAAATAATGTTTCATATTCTGAAGGTAGTATTAAAATGATGCCATAAGATTTTAGTGAACTATTCAATGCGAAAATCATTTGATGAAGGTTTTGAAATGTAAATTGTATATAACCAATATTGAGGAAAAGCAATTCAAAAATCAGTTAAACGGAAAAAAAGAAATTTTGTTTTATCCTTGGCCTTGGAACAGTTCCTTACAGGGCCACACAAAGGCGTGACTGGCAGATCTACAGTTGGCAGAAAACCAGGTGGGCCAGATAAGCTTTTGAATTACATGATCAAGCAGAAACCAATAAGATGAGTTATAACTGGAACAGAGAATTGGTGTATTTGACTTTGAAGCCCTTTATATGAAAAAGATTTAGGGATTTCAGTTGACCACAATTTTAATATGAGCCAAAGTGAGCTACTATAAACTTGGAACCAAAGGCCTGTCCCAGCCCTAGTAATCACAGACGACTTCTTGACTCTGACCGTGTATGGCATATTTTGTATTAGGTCCTAACTTCATGTCAGAGCTCTTACGAAGTACTATTATCATTTCCTTTCTCCTCCCATTATTTTTTATTTTTACTTAATCTTGTGATATTTATTACCTTTTTGGCATGTTATTTGGAAAAAAGACTGAGCATTAGCAAATCATTTAAATGAGAGAGTGAAGAAGCTACAGCATATGAATGTGGTCTTAGACTGAGTAAGCAGAGGCATTTTTGTCTGGAAGGAGGTAAGTCCCATAAGATAAATTGCACTTTTTCTTACATTGAGTATATCTGCAGTATTTTATACAAGTTTGGGAAGCATAATTTAAGGGTCATATTGACACACTAGAGAGCAGCAATATAAGAAAGATTAAAGAGTGGGAGAAATATTTTAAAAAGTTGGAATGTTTAAACATGAAAGACAAAGGCTTTGGAAGGACAAACCTCTGAAGGACTGCAAGTAAGGGTTGGTATATACAGTTTATTGAGCTCTAGAAGCCAACACTGGGAACAAATCATGGGAGAGGTTGGAAAGTGGGTTTAGGGTCAATAGGAATAAATTTTATAACAAGTATTTCTGTCCAAGCGTGCACTTCTGGTGTTCAGAG
The DNA here is from genome assembly GCF_028885625.2 of Pongo pygmaeus. Lineage (NCBI taxonomy): Eukaryota > Metazoa > Chordata > Mammalia > Primates > Hominidae > Pongo > Pongo pygmaeus. The sequence goes on along the minus strand of NC_072390.2, from coordinate 47,458,706 downwards.
GTTAGATAAACAGGCCAGGTGCATTAGGGAAGATGTTACTGCAGTGATTGAGGGGAAGCAAATGGACTGGGGGTCAGTCCAGAGGGCACCTCCTCAGGGATGTGCTCCCCCTGGTAGGTTCCCATGACCTCTTTGTGCAAATATCTGTGTGTGTGTCTGTGCCTTCTCACCCACTAGTATGTGAGTCTTCTCAACTCATAAAGCATGTCTTATTTCTTCCTCTTCATCTCCCTGGCACCAACTGCAGTTCTTGGAACATAAGTATAAAAATTTTGTTGAGTTAGTGAGCTGGTTTAGTAAGATGAAATGTGATAACTCCAAAAGTTCTTTATACCTCTAGGTACCTACAGTTCTGTTAGTTAATAAACAAAAGCATTCACTGGGTGGGTGCTTTGCCAGGAATTCTGATAGCATAGGTTTAATCATTTAACACACACACACACATACACAAACAACTAGATATAGGGATGGTTCCCTATTTCTGGAAAAGAATTGTGTAAATGAAAGAAAGTCAGGAAAAAAACTACAACAGAAATTTAAAATCACTTAGCAGTGTGATGTAAAAGGAAATCTCTGATTCCGTGTGATCTTTTGAAACACAAAAGAATTTATAGAAAACATGCATTTTGGACTTTTAATATATATATATTTAGAGATATTATGCTCAAGGAATAACATTAAACTCCTAAATATTACTGGTTCATTCTATATGGTAATAGAAAAAGTATTTAATTATAGCTGCCAATAATTTAAGAATATATACGATAAATCTAAAATTGGATTTTTCCAATGTAAATTAGTACAGCCATTATGGGAAACAGTATGGAGATTCCTCAAAAAATAAAACTATAATGACCACATGATCTAGCAATCCCACTACTGGGTATATAGCCAAAGGAAATGAAACCACTATGTCAAAGAGATATCTGCATTCCCATTCCCATGTTCATTGCAGCACTATACACAATAGCCAACACTTGAAATCAACCCAAATGCCCGTCAACAAATGAATGAAGAGAATGTAGTATACCTACACAGTGGAATACCATTCAGCCATAAAAAAAGGAATGAAATCATGTCATTTGAGAAAACATAAGTGAACCTGGAGGATATCATGTTAAGTAAAATAAGTCAGACACAGAAAGTGAAATAACCACATAATCTCATTCACATGTGGAATCTTAAAATATTTGTCTCATAGAAGTAGAGAGTAGAACAGTGATTATCAGAGAATGGGGAGAGGCTAGAGAAGAGGAGGATGGGGAGAGATTGGTCAACAGGTACAACGTTACAATTAGAAAGAAATAAGTTCTAATCTATTGCACAATAGGGTAACTATAGTTAACAATAATGTACATTTCAAAATAGCTAAAAGGGGTTTTTGAGTGTTGTCACAAAGAAATGTTAAATGCATGAGGAGATGAATATGCTATCTATCCTGATTATATAGTGTATGCAGGTATTGAAATGTCAAGTTTTACCCCATAAATAGGTACTATTATAATGGATCAATCAAAAAATTTTAAAAAAAACAAAAGTATATATGAAAATTACAAACACAGTTAAATTAGACCAATATAAAAAGAACATTCTATATTATTCCATTCAAATAAAATATAAAAACAAAACAAAAAGTTTGTCACTTTCAAAATACTAGAGAAAAAAAGTACCATAAAAAATTAGATAATTCAAAATGCAAGGAGTACAGGAAGAGAAACAAAATGTATAAAGTAAGGCAAAATGCATTAATGATACTTTAACTGTAAATGGTTTTATTGCACAGTTTAAAGTTACAGATTTGTAGATTGGTCATAAAAGCAAAATTCATGTTATTTAGAAGAAATGCACTTCAAGCAAATAGAAACTGAATGAAGATCCTTGAAAAAAAAAAATAAAGAATTCCAATTTTAAAATGAGAGAGAGAAAATTCAAGGAAATAAAGAATTAGAAAACTCAAATTTGGATCTTTTATGTTAATAAAAGATATAGTCTAAGACATCAATCCTGAACGTAATGCACATGACAACATAACTTTATAATATATAAAGTAAGATCTGGTTAAAATTCAAAGAAAACCAGACAAATCCACAATCACAATGGGAAATATTGGCACATCTTGAACTTTTTGGAAATAAAAAAAAAAAAGAGCATCACATATCAAAACCTGTGAGTTGTGATTCAATTGCAAAGAGATTCAACTTTAGAAAATATGTTAATGTAATTTAATATAAACACAGATTAAGGGAGAAAGGCAGCATAGTTTTAATCAATGCTGAGAAGCATTTGCTAATAATAACAATATACTTATTCTAATAAAAGTTACAAAATAGTTTACAAATTTAACTTCATAAAAAGTACTTGATAATTTGATAAAGAAGGTAGAGATACCACTCAGAAATGGACAAAACTGAGAATCAACAAAAAAAACTTTAGAATTAATAAGACAGGTATTTAAAATGGCAATCTAAAGTATAGTTTCTAACCATAATTAACAAAAATTTAGCTCAATCTTTTTGAAGAAAGCTACTAAACAATGCCAGAAAGACATAACCCAAATAAAAGTAAACATATATCATTTGCGTGGATGAGAAGATTACATATATATACCTAGATATCAAATTTTAAATCCAAAATTTTTAAAAATCCATAAATAAAAATCCATTCAATACAATCATACTCAAAATCCAAACAAAATTTGTGTATGAAGCTCAAGAAGGTGATTCTAAATGTATTTGGAAGATTAAAATCCACAAGGATAGCTCTAACACTTTTTAAAAGGAAAAATTGTTGGGTTGGGGTGAGGGAACTTATGCCACTGAGTAGCAAAATATATCAAAAAGTTATATTAATTAAATTAACACAGCACAACATGAACGCAAGAATGGATAGAAAGATCTGTAAAACAGAATAGTTGATAAACATTTTTTAAAGGGTCATGTAATAAATATTTTTAGTTTTCCAGGCCATACAGTCTCTATTGCAACCACTCAACTCTGCCTTGTAACAGGAGAGCGGCCATAGACAGTAGTATATAAATGGATGCAGCTGTGTTCCAATAAAAATTCTTTTACAAAACAGACAGCAGGCATGAGGCTGCTCACTGGAACAAAGAATCCAGGGAAAGCCCCACAAATACTTAGACTTTAGAATATAGTGAGAGTAGAATTTCAAATTGTATATGATGAGAGTGGACTATTCACTTGCCAGCTGTGTGAGATAAAAGTAAATATCCAAAATATACAGAATAGATTATTTTGTATATCTATTTTGTATATTTATATACATTATAGAGTAAACATTTTAAAAATCTATTTTTTGAAATATAAAATGTTGTATAGTGTTAAGGTACACTGAGGGGAATAAACTTGACTACATAAAAATAAATACATTTTCATGGAAAAAGATATAATTAAAAATCGATTCTATTATATATCTTATATATTTTTATATATAAAATAAGCATTTATTTAAATCAATAAGAAATAATATAACCCAATAGGAAAATATTTCAAGTTTCAGACAGCACTGTTAAATGATATACGAAAAAATGCCAAATATCAGAAGTACAAAAAAATTAATAATATAAAATAATTTGTTTTCAGTCATCATGCTGGCATGTTTTTTAAATATATTAATTGGTGGTGATTATAGTGTAAAGAAAAGTAAACTTTCATATTCTGTTGAGGACTATGTTGTCCTCAAAATTTAAAATCCTATATTCCTTAATAGAACAATGTCATATTTTACACTACAGATACACTCCCACTTGTGTACCAAGAGCCGTGTTCTAAGGTTGTTCATAATATAGCACTGGTGATAGTGAAAAATCGAAGGCAATGTAAATACCCATTGAAGACAATGTAAATATCCATCAATATACGAAGACATAAATAAACACATATATCTAAACTATGTCAGGCTAAACAGGACTTTAAAAGAATCAGGAGGAACTTTGGGAAGCCAAGAAATTATGTCAAAGAAATAGTAAAAAGAAGAAAAACATACAGAATAACATCTTAAGCAAATGACCTTAATTAGGTAAAAATAAATGCATAGCATTCTTTATTTCAGTAGTTTATATTTCAGTTGTGTATTTATATTTTACCTATAACTATCCATATTTAAATCTGCAGAAATAGGTCTAGAAGGATGCACACTCACTGACGCAGAATTTTTGGAAATGGAGTAGGATTTGTGATCTGTGTGGCTGAAGGGATTGGTGAGAAAGAAATTTTGCTGATTTTTGCTCATGTATTGATATGTTTTTATTTTGTTTTACATTCATTTGTTAGGTAAATAATTACTGTAAGCCTATGTGCCAGTCACTGTTTGAGGTGCTGGGTATACAGAAGCAAGCAAAACAGACAAAAATCCTTAACTTCATGGAGCTTACCTTCCAGTTGTGGAAAAAAGACAGTAAACAAACAAGTTAAAGATACAGTCCCGCTCTGTTCTAATGAGAAAAACAAAATAGAGACGGGGGCATATGAAAGGACAGGAAAGATGCTGAAATACATTCTAGAAATGTTTTTTGCATTAATGCTTGTGTAAATAAACAGTTCAAAGGGTAAACTTTTTTAAAAAATCTCTCTTTCTGTGGGATATTTTCTGAACTGAAAATGTACACTTAACCACTCTGAATGCTAGAGTCTGAGTTTTGGAGCAGATGGGTTGACAAGTTGGTTGCTGACTTGGTTTGTATCATCTGGGATGTGAAGCAGGTATAAACAGCACCTATCCAAGGGTCACTGTGAGAATTAGATGAGATGATGTATATACAATGTGCCCTGTACACAGTAATGTGTCCTGACTACCTTAGCTCACTTTCTTCTCTTTTTTCTCCTGGTACTGTGTTAAGACGACTCTGAAAATTCAACATTATGCCAAAATTAATTAATCATGGAAACATTCATACTTCCCAATCATTTTCCCTTCAGGAACTGGTGACTCCATGGATGTCATTTCAAACTTGAGAATTCAAGAAACTACATAAAGGCACACAACACCTCTAGTCATATAATGTAATAAAATACATGCTGGGACAACTTCAATTTAATGATTCCTGCCTCAGCCTTTAACGTATGCATAAACATATAAACAAAAAAAAGAAAACAAATGCTTAGTTAAAACATCCAAATTAATGAGCCATATTTAACCAAATATCTTCCTTTAGATGTAAATCAGCATTCTACCCTCATCTAAAGCTGACTATAACTAATGAATAAGTGCCTTTTGCCAAAAGTTAGAGTCATAAAATTCTAAGCTGAGTTTGTAAGCTAATTTGTTCTACACCCCTACCTTTAGGAGTGATTATCTTATTATTCTCCTATGGTCAAATGCCTCTATAATCCATTTTGATTGATATGGGTAAAACGTAAATTACCATAACTGTCTGAAACACTGATTTTATTCTGTACTTATTGATTACCAATATAATGTATACAATACACATCATGTTTTTAACCTTAAGCAGTTTGCTGCTAAGTTGAAAAATATCAATTAATTTTAAGGCATATTTTAGGGATTCCCACTGTATGAAAGGCGTTTTGCTAGACACTTGCAGTCCAAAGGTAGAAGACATACTCTCTGTCTTTAAAGAGCTTGAATCTCGTAGAGGAGGTAGACACAATATATTGTGTAAATACAAATGAGGGCAGTAAGAAGAGCACTTAGCTCAACCTGAGAATGGAAGGCCAGTTCTCTGAAGGAGAGAACTCATAAACTACATCTTGCAAGGTGAGGGTACATCAACAAAAGGTAGTCAGGGGGTTGTATAAACAGGGAGCAAAGATATATGAGAACAAAAACAGTATTGTGTACAGGGGAAATGACTAACAATTTTATTAGTAGAGCATAAAAATGCAACACGGGGAGCATCAGAGATGAAATGAAGAGGGAGATATAAAAATATGCAGGAATAATAATTACATGATTAAATATTACCAGGTACAGACAGTAAACTTTACAATTGGCCAGGAAGTGGGAAGAATTACTTCAGCCTGAATTCAGGGAAATGCCTTTGTAAGAGTGGGACTTAAAACAGGCATGAGCAACTGAATATAAAGGGAAGAAGGGAAACCCTGCGAGGTGGGGAAAGGGAAGCAGCTCAAAGCAGAGAAGTATGAGGGACTTAGGAAACAGATTCCTGGGATATGGAATAGACATTCTTGTTTTGTTTCTTTTTATCTAATGCAGCATTTATCTAGCCATTAGTATGTGTCAAACCTCGTCCTCCATGCTTGTCCTCAGGATATAAACCTAGGCAATTTGGCTGTGAGGTACCTGTTCTTAATCACTGTACCATGGCAATTCCCTGTGTGTTTGTTACTGAGATTAGATTATGTTGGAGGAAGACAGTGTGAAACAAGAGTTAGAGTAAGGTCTTTAACAAGTCCAGAAATATCAGGCTAATTTAGGGTTGATATTTCAGAAATGTGCTAAATATTTAGTAAATCATTCTTGACCACTCAGTTACCAAACCAAGTGCTAAAATATCAGCATGCACTTCTTAGGTATTTTTTGTATAGTATTAATGTAACTTGATTTATTATCTGCCGATGGTGAGTGCACTGAAACCATAAAAAGTATAGAAATAATATGGCCATTTTGGTGAAAAACATAAATTATAGATCCAGTTAATTCAAAGAACCCCCCAAAAGAGATACACATAAAAAAAATACCAAGGTAAATCATAGTAAACTCCTGAAAACAAAAAATAAAGAGGTAATCTTAAAAACAGCCAGAGGAAAAGAAACAAAAAATTACCTCTAACATCTTATCAGAAACAATGGAGAATAGAAGACATAAAAGAATATCTCAAACTGCTGAAAGAATAAAACAAATACAAAAACAATCAGCCCAGAATTCTCTATCCAGAAAAAATATCTTTCAAAATTAAAGGCAAAATAAAGATATTTTAGATACGTGAAAGTAGAGAGAATTGTTCACCAGTAGATCTGAATTACAGTAAATGCTAAAAGAAGTATTTCAGCTTGAAGGAAATGACCAGAAGAAAACCTGTATCTACAGAAAGGAAGGAAGAAGAATAGCTATGAGAAATATACTAGCAAACGTAAAAGACTCTCTTTTTATTGTCTTCATTTATTAAAAAGACAATTGAATTTAGATACAAAAATTACAACATTGTAGTATAAGATTTACAGCATATATAAATGCAAAATAAATTCGAGTAATAGCATAAAAGATGGGAGAATACATAGAATTTTGTGGCACAAGTCTTAAATATAAAATGATTATGATATTGACTCATGGAGACTAAGTGAAAGATGTATATTGTAACTCTCTTTTAAAAATGAAAAGTGATATCACAAAAAAGCCAATGATCAGATTAACATGGAATTCTAAAAAGTATTTGATTAACCCTAAAAAAAAGATGGTAAAGGAAAAACAGAAATAAAAAATAAATAGAAAACAATGAGAAAAAATAACAATAGATCTAAATCCAAGCACATCAAAAATTATATCAAAGTGATTAAAATCCCCCACTAAAAAGCATATATTACATTAGACCAAGGGTCCTCAACCCCCAGGCTGCAGACAGGTACCAGTCCACAGCTTATTAAGAACCGGGCTGCACAGTAGAAGGTGAGTGGCCAGGAGCAAGCATTACACACAGCTCCGCCTCCTGTCAGATCAATGGCAGCATTAGATTATCATAGGAGCACGAACCCTATTACACATGCAAGGGATCTAGGCTGCCTGCTCCTTATGAGAATCTAATGCCTGATGATATGAAGTGGAACAGTTTCATCCCAAAACCATTCCCTGCTCTGTCTGTGGAAAAACTGTCTTCCACGAAACCGGCCCCTTGTGTCAAAAAGGTTGGGAACTACTGCATTAGATAACATACAAGACTCAATTTAAATTGTCTGTAAGTGACACACTTTACAAAAGAAAAGACTGGTAACTTGAAAGTTTTAAAGATGGAAGAGTATACCATGCAACACCAAGCTCAATATGGTTGGTGAGACTATATTAATATCAGATAAATTTCTCAACTAGAAATATTATCAGGAATAGAGAGAGACATTTCATAAAAAGAATTAATGAATTCATCAAGCACATATAAACAACCCTAAATATGTATGTATCTAATAAAAGTTGAAAATATATATAGCAAATATTGAGAAAACTTAAAGTAGAAATAAAATAATGTATAATAATAGTTTGAGATTTCAATACTCCTCTCTCAGGAGTTAATAGAACATAAAGACAGAAAACCAGTAAGAATATGGAAGAATTGAACAACACTATCAACCAACTTGACCTAATTGACATTTAAGAAACAGTCCATCCCAAATAGCTCCGTATGATTATTTTAAAGTGCATATATAACATATAAGCATTTCCAAATATAGACCATATCCTAGGTCATGAAGCAAGTATTAATAAAAGTAAAATGATTGAAATAGTAAAGAACAAGTTTTCTAACAACATGGAATTATTATGAATGAATAATAAAAAGATATCTGAAAAATCCCTTAAATATTTGAAAATTAAATTACACACTTATAAATATATTATGGGTCAAAAAATTAATTATAAGGAAAATTAAGAACTATCTTGAACATAATTAGAAAGTTCATGCAGGATTAATCCCAAGTCGTGAAATTGACAATCCAAGGGGCATCAGGCTGAATTGATTTTTGGGGTAGAATTAGAAGGCCTGCATGGGTGAAGCATAGTGCTGGGGTAGAGAGGAGTACAAAATGAGGTCAGAGATGTGATCAAGACCAGATTTCTGTGGGTCCAATTTAGGGATTATCTTTATTGCTTAATTAGCACCTAATTTAGCATTTAGCATATAGAACCTAGATAGCACCTAGAGGTATCCTGACAAGAAAGTTGAGTAAATGAATAAATGAAGTTTTTCTTGACTGTTGATGTAACCAAATCTACTCTATTTTTTTCAAATATTGACTGTTGTCAAAATCTCCCTTTGAGTGTGTTTAAGAGCTCCTTCTTCCTCCCCATCTAGTCTCTAATCACCTCAAAGTTGTTTCCAATCACTCTGTTTCTAACCATTTATTCTCTAATTCTTTGCTTTTTATTCATTGGTTATGATACCTGTTTTCTGATTCTCTCACCTCTCAAAATATCTGGAAGATTTTGACAATATCCATGAGTGCCCGTGGATAAAAAGTGTAGCCTTGGATCACCTATTTTCCTTCCCTTTAAAGATAAACAAAAGATAAACACAATTCATATATTGATATCTAAGATAAAAGTGCATTTATTTCACAATGTGTCAATATGATGTAGCTTTAGGAGATTAATAAAACATTTGTCAATATTAAATTCCATGAATTAAATTATCTACTCTTTTTATTCTGTTAAATGACATGTTAAGCCAAAATGTATTCCTTCCCTTGATTTTAAAATAAAATAAGCTTATTTCTGATCACTTTTATTAGAAAGACATAAATTTTATGTATTCTGATTTTTTCTTAGACTTAACAACAACAACAAAAGACTCCAGCATTTTTTTTTTTTTTTTAATTCACTTTATGCCAGCAGGACATTTTTCAAGTGGAAGAGCCATGTCAATGGTGTGGGGGAGAGGAGTTTTTCAAAGACGGAACTTTTTGTTTGAAAATTAGTGACTAATGGAGCATATCCAGTAGGTATTTTTCATACAACTTAGCATCATCATTATATAATGATACTGCTTTGATGTGAGATTAACTCAGACACATGATTTTTCATCCAAAAGTATCAAGATCATAAAACAATGAACAGTGCAGTTATAACAAGAGAAAAAAATTTAGGATACATTTTTAAAAGAAAACTCAGAAAAGATGAAAACTTGAAGCAGCCTTGTTCTCATAAATGGTGCCAAGTCTATCATAGACCATAGACAAAGAGAAAATTATGAAAATGGAGAAAGGGACTCAGTGAAACAATGTGAGAATGGCATGTTATAGAGTTAAAATAAGCCAGACTCAGTTTTTATTTTTGTTTCATAGAAAGTGTACACCAAATGAGAACTAAAGTACAATGCACTATGTATCCTACCTCAATCCAACAGAGTCTCATAGGTTCGTAAACATAGGAGGCTTAACCTTTGGATTTTCATTCATGTAAGAAACTGCACATATTATCAATAGGAGAAAATCATCTAACATGACCAAACCTTGACTGGAAAACTCTTCTCATTCATTTCCCCTGCAGATCCCTCAGTTGGCAAAGGGAATATTTTCCAAACGAGTGCTTATGATCTTGACAAAACCAACTAGAATCCAGTCAAATATAAGACATAAATTTACCTTACATTCACTTAACAGATTTCAGTTTCATCAATATCTGACTTGCTATTTGTAACAAACCTCTCAGATAGGATGGGAGAACTTGTTACCACATTTGAGGGATTTGGTAACTGAACTGCCGAGAGCTGAGTTACGGGTCCAGAGACTCATAACCAGAAAGTGATGAATCAATCTGTGGACTCACACCTTGACAACCGGGAGTTCCACCCTTAATCCCTCTTAGTGAACAATCCCTCTTAGTTAAAAATCAGCCTGTGGTCGCTTCAGTTTGAGCCCTTGTTTGAGTGACTCCACTATAAATCAACCCTTAACCAAAAAGGAAGGCAGCGGGCTCGCAGAATTGAAGTCTCAGGTTGGGACAGTTAAGTCAGGAAAGCTCAAAGGACATTGTCATTACACTACAGAATGTATAGACTTCTATGTACCTTAGTAGGGTTTGAACCTGCTTCAGTTATTGCCATCAGGCCCTGACTTTGTCAAACATCTATCACTTTACAGTACACATTGCATTCTCTGCTACACGTTTAAACATAAGCTCTTTACCAAAACAAACCTGCTGGAAATCCCTCTGTACTTGGCATTACTTGAACTAATTATGGTATTTCAACACAGCTCCAGTAAATGTGTTGATAGACATATCATAGCTTATAAACACATCTATTGGAATGCTAACCATGGTTACAAAGCAGATTATCTTATTTAAAGACACTGGTTTTAAAATTTAGACATTTAATTTAATTATCTTTTCCCAGAAGTATATAAGGAAATCAGAAACCTAGTGTGAATAACATTATCTTCACAGAAATGAAAACTTGCAAGAGCATTTTTTGCCACAAACTCAATAATTTTAGTATAATCACTAACTATGTTTTTGTTTTACAGAACCAGTATGATTTGGAAAAAGAATAAAATTGCTTTTAAAGTACAAAAATAATTATGAACCACTTCAAACGTAATGTCTGTGTTTTATTTCTCATCAGAATTCATTAGTGTGTAACATCAATAATTTAGCCCATCATTTGCCAACACTGACTTGGCTCAGTAGTTCAATCATGTAACCCTGTAAACTCACTTTCCATTAAAATGAATGTTGCTGACAAAGGATAACTAAGGAGATACTTCATTTATTAACTAAAGAGGTACTTCATTTATCAACATTTTTAAATTAGGAGTTTGGGGCCACAGAAGCTTAGCTGGATGATTTATTTGAAGGATCTTTATATTAGACCTGAAGACTTGCTCCAAATCATACGATGCAACCCACAAAGAGAATCGCATTTCATTTGTGTACTTGTGACTCAGGGTTCTCTCTTCGGCGGCAGGCATAGCCACCTGCAGAGAATCAAATGACCTATCAGGATGAAAACTTGACTGTGTAGTAGAAAATTATAAAATGTACAGAATTCTTCTATATCCTGATTTACTCTGTTGTGCATATTTCTTACAAAATCTACAATTTGACATATAATATTGTAATAGTCTAATGTTGTTAAAAATTGATTTGAAGCATTAAACAGGCTAAAATTAGTTAATGATGAAGGTAAGGCTCCCTAATATTAACAACGTGTACTTTAGTATGTTCAAATTTCTCATCGTTTGCCCCTGACCTATACTTTCCCCGATACAAATGCCTATAGATGTTACCCCCACTGTTTTGAACAAGATAGTTTCATTTTCCAGAATTGATCCCACCTTCTGCTGCTATGTTAACATCACACCATTTTGGATGCAAAAAGCAAACAAACAAATAAAAACATCTGCAATGCAGTGAGCAAAACATGAAATCAAAATTCTTCATATATGTCAAAATTTTTATCTCCTAGACTTTTAAACATATGATTTCTAGCAAATACCACAAGACTGCATGATCAGATCCTTCCTTGCTTCTTCTGTAATAAATTAAATGCATGTTCTTATTAAAACCTTTTTGTACAACAAGGAGGATCTCAGCATTCAGCCTCTAGAGTTGCCAGCTGGCATCTTTCCCTGTCTTGGATCAAAAAGTTCTCAGCCAGCTGATTCATTCAAAAGTCAAAATCCAGGGCTGAGGTTGGATTATGAAATGTTATCTTTACTGTATCAAAACAGCTTCTTTTTCTCTTATTTCATCTCTTCTCTTTCTCTTTAGCTTTCCTCCCTTCCTTTAGAAATATTTATCCTGGAAGATTCTAAATAAGAATGATCCTACAGAAATGCTCTCTCATGCCTCCCCTCATCTTTTCTTTGCCTTATAAAAGTTCAGATGGAAAAAAATAACTCTTTCTAATATTATGAGTAAGGAGTTACTCATCTCACATGACTTGTTAGTAGAATTCTGTAGTCATTTTGTGAAGAAAGGAAGCTGCGCTGCACCAATGCAGACAGCATCCAGGGGTCTACGGTGAGTTCCAGCATCACTGCCTTGGCTCATGTTTCTACAGCACTTTATATTTTCAATTTGTGCTTATTTTAACTTGGGCCTCACCACTAACCCTGGAAAGAAGATTTTGTTAGGCCCATTTTGTAGATAAATTAATTAACTCAAATAGTGTAAGTGATTTCCCAAGGCCACTTACTTACAGCAATAATTTTACATGATTTATTATCAGAGGGAAGAAGAGGCAGAGTGATTTTTATGTAGTAAACCTGAGGTTTGTGGATTTGATTTTGTATGTTTTTAACTTATTTTGGAAAACATGTCACAATCATGGCATCTGTTAAACTAAGTGGTTGTATAATACGATATGATGTATTATCCAGGCTTAAACCATTGTGAGAGAAAACACTTTATGCTGTATTTCTTAGTTACGTAAAAAATAAATAAATAATTAGTTTAAAATTTGCAAAGAAAATCCACCAGAATGCACTTAAATTTACCATACACATGTAGAAATATAAGACATGAAAATAAATATATGGATGGCCAGGATCTTAGCCATTGAAGTCCTCTCCCACGCATTTGACTTCATTAAATAGAAATATTCTGATTGTTTTTTATCTTTCTCACTTAAAAATATTTGTAAAATTTAAAAATAGAAAAGTAGAAGAATATACATAGCTCAATTTTCAGGCAAAACAAAATGAAAAAATGTGTAAAGTAGTGTTAGTTATAGGCAAAATTTTTCTAAAGACCTTTTAAATACGTATCAGGAATGGACCATGATGGCTAGCACATGGATTTTAAAAAGACACTTAGGGGAAAACAGTAATATAAGCCTTTTATGAGAAAACAGAATAGAGACTATGTTTGCAGTTAAGTAGTACCTGTTATGGAATACCTTAAGATAGTGAAAACTTATACAAATTCCAGTTGACCTAAAGAGATTATGTAACACTAAGAAAATGTGAATAGAAACCAATCAGCAAATTCATAAGACACAAATTATAAGGGCTAAGTGAAATATATAATGAGTTTACTAAGTTATACACAGACAAGTTATTTCTAAAAATCCTGAATATGTTGAGACATGACAAAGATCTGGGTGTGTATGTGTGTGTATGTGTGTGTGTAATAGAAACTTTTCATTAATAAATATTTATCAAATATCTGTGTAGGCATTTATAAAGATACAGGCAGATATAAAGATGAACGAGATTGAGTTCCTGCTAAGAAAAAATTCTAGTCTATGATAGAAAAAATCAGTTAAGAGGCAATGTCAATATAGTATGATAAATGCAATGACAAAGAAAAAGGCAGAGGTGTGAAGATTTTCCATACAGAAGACAAAGAGAATACTAAGACCTAGACCTGAAAGAAATGTACACATTACTGGAATTAAAATATCTACATATTACTCTATAGGAGTACAATTGGGCTTTAGCTATGGGTGAGTGTGAAGAGATAACAGGAGCCTAATCTTGCAGATAGTTGTGTGGCATGCAAAGAAGCTTCAACTTCATCCTGAGGATATAGGGGAAGAAGGAGAGGAGTGGAAATTGATGTAAAGAAAAAGAGGGAGATGATAACATTTGAGTTTTCGAAAGATTGCTTAGACTGATATGTGGAAAGTAGAAGCTTGGATGGGGAGATGAAGGGCATGGAAATGGAGTAGAGGTTTCATGACTGAAAGTGAGGAAATTCATTAAGGTGCTCTTGCAGGAACTCAATTTGGATAGCTAGCATCCTGAAGTGATGTAATGTCATTGGAGATAAAGAAGGGTATTTGAGAGATAGCAAAGGAGTATGAGCAACAAGACTTTTTTTTTAAGTGGATGTAGCATTTAGTTTCTAACATAGATATTTCTTTTACCTTTCCATGAATCCTGGCTTGGAAATTCAACAAAACACTGTCTTACACCATTCATTCTTTTCTTCCCTCCTTTTTTATTAAACAAAAATTGTTAACACTACTGAGTTTGGGGAAAGAGATAAAATGTGAAAGGAGACAGATATCTCTTTTGCTCCTGGGGACTGTCTGATACTGCTTCCTGTTCCTTTGAAGTCATTTTCATCACTACCTCCCAATTCTCTCTGTGTACCTTCAACTTCTTATCTCATAAAAGAGAGAATATTCTTCCTGCTTCTATATATCCAGGCATTGTTTTTTCATACTTCCACCATGGCAATTGATGTATTAAGTTGTAACAGCTTGAATTTATTTCCCCAGACAAACTGGAACACTAAAAACAATACCATATTCAGCTTTACATTCCCAATAGAGCCAAATACAATGTAAAATGCATATTATTTGAAATACATGCCAAATATATACATATAGCATTTTTATGATATATACCTACAACATGTATATATGATGTATACATATCTTCTTTAGAAGTCTCTAAAATCCTTGTAAGAAGGGCTCATGATTTATTCAGCATCATACCCTGTGGAGTGCTTAAAGGGCATACATTTTAATAGGTTTGCTATAAATATTTGATAAATAAAATGAACAGCTCTATCAAAGGATTACCTGAGATAGTGTTTAGGAAATAATCTGGTATTGAGTTAATTAGTGAAAAAAATGAACCAGGGCAGCATTGGGAAAATATCAGATTTCATTTATTCACACTTGAAGAACTTTTTTTATAAAACATACCCAAGAATCAGTGCATTTTTTAAGGCAAGTAGGGACACCATATTGTTTAAAGTCATATTTGAAAGCTCTCTTGTGTATTTATTTTTCTGCTTCCAATCTGCCTGTAAGGATAGGGGAAAAAAATCAAGAAATTGTATGAATCCAAAAAGTCATGAGATATATGTAAAAGGAAGCTTATGCATTAACATCTCTAGAAGTCTGAATGTAAAGAAAACTTCTGTTATCATTTTGCCCTTATTCATGTTACTATTTACAAGTAAATATATAATAACAAAGCCAAAATAAGGAAGTCCATTGAAGAACAATGTCAAGGCTGCAGATATTAACAGTGAAAAATTGTGTCACAACATTGTTTTATAAGAGAAAAGAAGAAAAAGTATCTAGGTGTGTATGAGCTAAATGGGGTTCCTTCTTTTGTTATTACGTGTAACATTTCTAAAAGAACATTTCTGTTCATCATTTTTAACTTTGGTAACCAATTACTTTTTGACTGTCAAAGATGAGTTCAGGAATGGGATAAATGTTTGTCCTATATTATTATTATTGGAACCTACAGTTCACCAATGGTAAGGAACACACAGGCTGTATTTGCAATTGACTTTGGAACTTGGTAACAGGAAGAGGTTGGAACAGTTTGGAAGGCTCAGAAGAAGATAGGAAAATGTGGAAAGTTTGGAAATTCCTAGAGACTTGGAGGGCTCAGAAGATAGGAAGACATGGGAAAGTTTGGAAATTCCTAGAGACTTGTTGAATGGCTTGGACCAAAATGCTGATAATGATATAGACAATGAAGTCCAGTCTCAGGTGGTCTCAGATGGAGATGAAGAACTTGTTAGGAACTAGTGCAAAGGTCGCTCTTGTTATGCTTTAGCAAAGAGACTGGCAGCATTTTGCCTCTGGCCTAGAAATCTATGGAACTTTGAACTTGAGAGAGATGATTTAGGGTATTTGGTGGAAGAAATTTCTAAGTGGCAAAGTGTTCAAGAGGTGACAGAGCATAAAAGTTCGTAAAATTGGCCAGGCATGGTGGATCACATCTGTAATCCCAGCACTTTGGGAGGCCAAGGCAGGCGGATCATGAGGTCAGGAGATCTAGACCATCCTGGCTAACATGGTGAAACCCCATCTCTACTAAAAATACAAAAAATTAGCCAGGCGTGGTGGTGGGTGCCTGTAGTCCCAGCTACTTGGGAGGCTGAGGCAGGAGAATGGCTGAACCCAGGATGCGGAGCTTGCAGTGAGCCGAGATCATGCCACTGCTCTCCAGTCTGAGCGACAAAGCGAGACTCCATCTCAAAAAAAAAAAAAAAAAAAAAAAAAAAAAAAGTTTGTAAACTTTGCAGCCTGACAATGTGGTAGAAAATAAAAACACATTCCCTGGGGAGAAATTCAAACCTACTACAGAAATTTGCCTAAGTAATGAAGAGCTAAATGTTAATCACCAAGACAATGGGGAAAATATCTCCAGGGCATGTTAGAGACCTTCACAGCAGCCCCTCCCATCACAGGCCTGGAGGCCTAGGAGAGAAAAATGGTTTAATGAACTTAGCCCAGGGCCCCCCTGCTCTATGTGGCCACATAGAAAGAACATGGTGTCCTGTTGCCCACCTGCTTCAGTTCCAGCTGTAGCTAAAAGGGGCCAAGATACAGCTCAGGGCATTGCTTCAGAGGGTGCAGACCCAAAGCCTTGGTGGCCTACACATGGTGTTGGGCCTGCGGGTGCATAGAAGTCAAGAATTGAGGTTTGGGAACTTCCACCTAGATTTCAAATATATGGAAATACCTGTATGTTGAGGCAGAAGTTTGCTGCAGGGGCAGAGCCCTCATGGAGAACCTCTACTAGGGCAGTGCGGAAGGGAAATGTGAAGTTCAAGCACACTCAGAGTCCCCAGTGGGGCACTGCCTAGTGGAGCTGTGAGAAGAGAGCCACTGTCCTCCAGACCCCAAAATGGTAGATTCACCAACAGCTTGCAGCATGTGCCTGGAAAAGCCACAGGCACTCAATGCCAGTTCATGAAAGCAGCTGGGAGGGGGGCTGTACCCTGCAAAGCCACAGGGGCAGAGCTGCCCAAGGCTATGGGAGCCTACCTCTTGTGTCAGCATGACCTGGATATGAGACATGGAGTAAAAGGAGATAATTTTGAAACTTTAAGGTTTAATGACTGCCCTGTTGGATTTTGAACTTGCATGGGGCCTGTAGGCCTTTTGTTTTGGCCAATTTGTCCCATTTGGAATGGGTGTGTTAACCCAATGCCTGTACCCCCATTGTATCTAGGAAGTAACTAACTGGCTTTTGATTTTACAGGCTCATAGGTCAAAGGGACTTACCTTGTCTCAGATGAGACTTTGGACTTGAACATTTGGGTTAATACTGGAATGAGTTAAGACTTTAGGGGACTGTTGGAAAGGCATGATTGTGTTTTGAAATGTGAGGACATGAGATTTGGGAGGAGCTGGGGCAGAATGATATGGTTTGGCTTGGTGCCCCACCCATATCTCAATTTATAATCCTATAATCTTCATGGGTTGTGAGACCAACCTGGTGGAGATAATTAAATCATGGGGGTGGCTCCCCGCCTGCTGTTCTCATGATAGTGAGTAAGTTCTCACAAGATCTGGTGGTTTTATAAGGGGCTTCCCCCTTCGTTTGGCACTCATTCTCTCTCCTGCCACCCTGTGAAGAGGTGCCTTCCACCATGATTGTAAGTCTCCTTAGGCCCCACCAGCTATATGGAACTGTGAGTCAATTAAACCTCTTTTCTTTATATATTACCCAGTTTTGGATATTTCTTCACAGCAGCATGAGAAGGAACAAATACAAGTTAAACTATTAAATTTATAATAATAAAAAGGGATGCTCCTATGATATCTCCAGATTATCCCTTAAGGCAGAATTATTTCAGTAGGATTACATACCAGCATATTACCTTCAAGCATAGGTTAACATAGGTATTAACTGAGTAAAAAAAGAATAAATTGATGAATACATTGTAAAACAATTGCTCCTGGCCAAATAAATAAGTCTAATTTTGCAGACTATTTTTTTTCTTTTGACAAAACAAATACATCTGTAGTATTGGAATTCTAGAGAAATGTATAGTAGATTATGAGTCTTGTACTAAGAAGATACTCCTGGGCTAGAAAAAAATATGTTAGAAGACATTAGCATATTAGTGGTAACTGAAATTATGGGGAAGGTATTCAGCTGTAACATAGGAAAAGTTATTAACTATAGAAGTCTAAAACTCTGTCTTGATCACAATTATGCCTAGGCATTATAGATTAATTTTTTACCCTTTAATATTCTTCCTTTGAAGTGGTATGTCTCCAATATTTTCCTAAAATTACTAAAAATAATTTTTTCATCTAAAGTTTAATCTTATCTGTTAAACTGGGCCTATTACTAACTTCTAGTAGCTGAAGTTGTAAGGAACTCACACACCGGGGCCCCACACAGCCATATCACCAGTTTCTGTAACTGTAACTGTTGGAAACTCTTGGGTAACCGTAACTGTTGGAAACCAGAAAATGTTTTTAAAAGTACTACTGAAAGTAAACGAAATCGAATGAGACATCCACATCCAGCCAAAATGAAGTAACTAGAGTCATATTTACCCACCTGCCAAAATAACAATCACTGAACAAAGCATACGGAACAATAGTTTTGAAGCCATTGGTCATCAGTTAAGAAATGAGTGATCCCACAAAGAAATGAAACAAACAAGGTGAACCCTACAATTATCCTATCTTGCTGCCTTGAGAGACTTTACAAATCATGGTGCAGGTGGGAAGAATAGAGGCAGAGTCCAGCAAATTATGTGAATTGAGTAAATGGAGCTAAGAGTTCAAGGAGAATAAGGCAGCTAGAATTTACTAGACACAGTATCAGGGATGAAAGCCTTGCAGATTCTCTCTGGAAGTTTGCAGAAGTCTCCCCTGGATAACCCTTTAAGCAGCAAATGCTTCTAAGAAAACTACCCAAGTTTTCTACTCATGAAAACAGTCATCCAAAATATTAGTGGAAATAGTATCTGGTTGTTACATATGACATGTTTCTATCTGAGAGAATGAAAAAGCTCATGATTTGTGGAGAGTTGGGTACAATCCTCAGAAAAGTGTTGCCTCAGTGGTAGGGATTAATTAGCCGTATGCTAACATAATTCTGTTCCCACCTAACAAATCTTGAAAGCAAGGCTTAAAAGGATCAAACTATTTTCAAGTAACCTCACTGCATGCCACAACAAATCTCAAAACTACATATAGGAATATGAAAATATCCAGCACCAAGGAAGGTAAAATGCACGATGTATGGCATCCAAGGAAACATCAGATCCAGGAATGCAAAAAATACCAGAAAAGTACAACCAATTAGGAGAGAAAAACCAATCAATTAAAACTGACACAGAACTGATAAAGAAGTTAAAATTAGCAAACAAATACATTAAACAGTTATAACAGCATCCCATATGTTTATAAATTAAGTAGAGACATTGAAGATACAAAAAGGACCCAATTGAACTTCTAGAAATAAAGCTTACAATGCCTGAGATGAAAAATACATAGAATAAGATTTATGGCAGATTTAATATTGCCTAACAAAAAAGACTGGTGAATTTGAAGACATAGCAATAGAAACTGTCCAAAATCAAAGAAATAAATAGTTTTAAAAATGAAGAGTACCAGTTAGCTGTAAGATGTCATCAGTCAACCTAATAAATTCTCTTGAATTTGACACTTGAGTCTATGAAAGAGAAGAAAATGAGAGAACAGAAAAATATTTGAAAAAATCATGGTTAATTTTTTCATCTGTAAACTAAACTGTAAACAAATAAATAGAGAAATCTCAAGAAACCCCAACCTCAAGATATGTAAGAAACTATACCAAGGCATATCGTAATCAAATTACTCAAAACCAGTGATACAGAGAAAAATCTTTAGAAGAGCCAGATAAAAATAGACATGTAATGTGCAGACGAACAAAGATAAGGTTAACAGCAGATTTCTCATAAGTAACAATGCAAATGAGAAGAGAGCAGAGTAACATATTTAAAGTAATGGGGAGGGAAAGTCATTCTAGCATTTTATACACAGTAAAATATCTTTCAAAATATGGCAAAATGAAGACTTGTACAGACATACAAAAGTTGAAAACAGTCATCACCAGCAGACCTGCACTACAAGAAATGTTAAATGAAGTCTTTCAGGAAGAAGGACAAAATGACACTAGATAGAAATACAGGTCTCCTGAAGCGAATGATCAGCTCCAAAATGATAATGACATGAAGAAATATGTGATTATTTTCTTATTTTTAAAACACCTTTAAATGACAATTGACTGGTTACACAACAAATGACAATATATTGAATAGTTTATAAAATATGAATTAGTAAAAAGTATGACAATAGCATGAAACCAACAGAGAATAAATGTATTATTATCTGGTTTTATACTGTTTTTGAAATGATATAATATCACTTGCATCCAGATTGCAAAGAAGTAAAATGGTCATTATTAGCGGATAACATGCTTATCCATATAGAAAATGTAATTAAGTCTGCAAAGAAGCTCATAAGCTAACAAGTGAGCTTAGTAAGTTTGCATAATATAGCATCAATGTGCTAACAATGATTGGATATTGAAGCTAAGAAAACAATGCCTATACAATAGCATCAAAAATGTGAAGTAATTTATACTTCTGTGCCACAAAAGAAAATTAAACTACATTTCTGAGAGAAATTAAAGAAGTCCTGAATAAATCAAGATGCACCTCATTTCTCAGTCAGAAGACTCAATATTGTTAAAGTGCCAGTTTTACCCAAATTGATCTAAAGATTCAACACAATCTGAATCAAAATTCCAAGACGCTTTTTCATAACAATTGAAAAGTTTGTTTTAAAACCCACAAGGAAATGGAAAGGACATAGAATAGCCAAAACAACATCGTAAAGGAAGTACAAAGTTAAATGACTTACAATATCTAATTTCAAAATTCATTATAAAGTTGCAGTAACCAAAAAAATGAGGCATTGGATCAAAATATATCAATAGATGAATAGAACAAAATAGGGGGTACAAACATAAGCCCACATTTATGAAAACCTGATATTTTTACAATGTTGCAAAGATAAATTAGTGAAGAAAGAATAATTTCTTCATGAAAATTGTTAAATTTTTAAATTGTTAAAATTGCATATCTATGTGAAAATAAATAAAATTTCACCATTACCTTGGACAACACACAAAAATTAACTCAAAATTAATCATAATCCTAAACATAGAATCTAAAATTATAAAACTTCTAGATTTTAGGGGAAGAATACCTTTATGAACTTGGGATTGGCAAAGATTTCTTATGTACAGCAACAAAAGCACAAGAATAAAATAATAAATTTGGATTTTATCAAAATGTAAAACTTCTGATCTTCTAAAGACACTGTTAAGGAAATGAAAAGACAAGTCACATATAGGAAGAAAATATTTGTAAGGGATATATCTGATAAAGGACTTGTGTCCAGAATATAAATGTTAAAAAAAGAAACTTTCAAAACTCAATTATTAGGTAAATAGATACTCACAAAAAGAAAAGGGCAAAAGATTTGAATAGAAAATTCACCAAAGAAGGTATACAAATGGCAAATAAGTAGATGAAAAGCTGCTCAACAGCACTGGTCATTTATGAAAGGCAAATTATAACCACAATGAGATACCACTACACACCTATTTGAATGGCTACAATTAAAATACCGATCATGTTAAAAGTTGGCTAGGATGGTAAGAAACTAAAACTCTCATACACTGCTTGTGGGAATATAAAATGGTACAACCACTGTAGAAAATATTTTTCAGTTTCTTAGATTTAATGCATATTCTATGATCTGGCCATTACACGTCTTGTTGTTTTCTCAAACCTAGCAATTTCTGATCGTGACTGTCTTGTTATTGTTATGATTCTGGTTGTACATACCTCTATAAAGATCTTCTTTATAAGTCCCCTCGGCTATACCAAAGGAGAGTGGCACTTTTCTTGTGTTCCCCCAACCTCAGTGTCTCAACTATTTAGTCATTCCCTGGAGACATTATAATAGACAGATAAAAGAAAGACACTCTTTGGGAGGCCGAGGCGGGTGGATCACGAGGTCAGGAGATCGACACCGTCCTGGCTAACGTGGTGAAACCCCATCTCTACTAAAAATACAAAAAAATTAGCCAGGCATGGTGGCGGGTGCCTGTAGTCCCAGCTACTCGGAAGGCTGAGGCAGGAGAATGGCGTGAACCCGGGAGGTGGAGCTTGCAGTTAGCCGAGATTGCGCCACTGCACTCCAGCCTGGGTGACAGAGCGAGACTCCGTCTCAAAAAAAAAAAAAAAAAAGAAAAAAAGAAAGACACTAACAAAAAAAAAAGACAAAAACAAAAACAAAAAACAAAAACAGCAAAAAAAAAAAAAAAAAGATCCAAAGTTACTATTCCTTCCTGTATTTGTTAATAATAATTATAATTCAATTCAGCAAATCTATACCAAATACCCACAAAAGACCATGCACTGGACTAGGTTCTAAAATATAAAGATGATTGGATACAATTTCTGTCCTTGGGGAGCAAGTGATTTGTGAATAATTTGAGGATCAGTATATAGAAACTTTTGTAGAAAATAACAAAGTGATCATTCATTGTGTTCTCTGTAATAACTATATATTTCATTCATAGCCTTGATACTTTTAGGTCTAAATATTTTGAATGAATATTTTTCAAATGATATTTCTCTATCTTAATACTCATTTCAAAGCAATCAGAATGAAGAGAGTTTGAAGAAAAGTGGTGGATAAGCCATACTGAGATAACAGTAAAATTCAAATTCACAAGCAGTGATTTTGTTGCATTTTAGGGCAAATTTAAGAGATTTTACCTAACTGAGTCAACCATCTACAAGGTTAGCTCATCAACAGTGTCCCATTTATTCTCATCAGTAAAAATTATTTGAGGGCCTCTGATGAGCACAGAGCCTCCCTAGAAGTAGGTTACATGGGAATTCCAGTGGTGTGAGGAACAAGGCTGTACCCAAACACGAGATTTTTCTCGTTGCCTATTCCAAACACCAAGTGTAATATAAGGAAGTGTAGTTCACAAATGGCACAAAATGAAGCAAACTTTATGGTCAAGAGACAATTATCCTAAAGCTTTTAACATAAAGAAAGATAATTCAGTCACAGACTTTGTAAAAGTTAAAAAAAAATTAAAGCAAACACTTAAAGCCCACTTAAAATTGGGCCCAATTAAACTAATACCTGGAATATCTAAGCTTTTTTGCTCTCAACATTAAAAACTGTGTAATATCAAACTAAAAATATAAAAGAAGTTATAGTCGTCTCTGCGTGAACATGGTAAAAACAAGACACAAACATCAGCAATACGAGATCTGCTCCAAAAAAAACCCAAATTTGTAGGAATTTTAGAATGCATGCACCTTCAGATTTAGGTCATTTCCTGCCAAATAATTTATTTGGTTAGGCCTCTTAAGTGCTTCAATATGTTAAGCCATGTGGCCTTCTCCAAATTGTGCTTACACAGTTACTAAAGTGAAAGCTCATATTGAGCTGAAACACCTTAGTTTTTAAATTGTTGAAATTCAAAGATAGTATGTAGGAAAATTAAATATGTAACAAAATTAAACAAATATGTTTATGTAACAAAATTTTGTTTATGTAACAAAATTAAAATGCAATGCTAAATTGTTTTGTATAAGCCTCTTTTCCTAGTCAAACTTCACGTAATCAATCTAAAGTAAATCAGACAAATAATTGACAACTTAAAGTTTCAAACTTGGGGAGTATGTTCATATTCACAAATGTATATTTCAGAAAACTCACGTGAGATTATTAAGTAATGTGACTGTTAAATATTCTTATATATGCAAGTCATTTCCCAATCATAATGAGGTCTAAGTATCCTTATATTGCTAACAGCTTTAGAACTGCCTTCAGGACATATAGCCTACAGTTCCAAGCATATACAGCATTGACAAATCTCTGATTTGTGTGGGTTCGATTTTTGAAACAATCAAAATGAATTCACAAACAATAAGTAAAATGAATGACTAGCTAGAATATTATTTGTATTATTCTGTTTTCATGCTGCTGATAAAGACATACCCCAAACTGGGTAATTTATAAGGAAAAAAAAATGTTTAATGAACTCACAGTTGCATGTGGCTGGGGAGGCCTCACAATCATGGCAGAAGGCAAAAGGCAAATCTTACATGGCAGCAGGCAAGAGAGAATGAGGGCCAAGCCAAAGCGGAAACCGCTTATAAAACCATCAGATCTAGTGAGATTTATTCACTACCATGAGAACAGTATGGGGGAAACCACCCCATGATTCAATTATCTCCCACTGGGTCCCTCCCACAACACATGGGAATTATGGGAGCTACAATTCAAGGTGAGGTTTGGGTGGGGACACAGCCAAACCATATTGCTATTTTTGTTTCAAGTTGTGAGCAGGAAACTTCCCAACATAGCTATAAAGTTGGTTATGAAGATGGTGCTTAAGCAAGAGCTGTAACAACACATTGGGGAAAAAAACATAAACCTTCCAAATAGGATATGTAAGTACATATTGTGGCTAACTGAAATGAAATTTTATAGCCACATCTCAATTAATATGTACTACAGACATGGTGATTCTTTAAAATAGGCCCATCAATGCCTCCCCATCACTTACAGCAGATAATCTTGGCGTGCAATATCTGTCATCATCTATTTTCTATCTGCCTTTCCAAATATATCTTTAGCCATGCTCTGAGTTCTGAACACTGATATATTTAATGATTCCCTAAATAGACCCATGCTTTTCTATCTCCGGCCTCATCTTTCAAGGACCAGCTTACACATCATCTCTTTTATTAGATTTCCCTAAACTTCCAGCCAGAAGTGGTATTTCTCTCCTCAAAACCACCACTTTTCTGTGACCATATCACATCCTGTGTTGTGATAAACTAGTTATTTCCACATCCCTTGAGACCAAACCATATTTTGTGCTCTGGTTTACTGAGGGTAGGGGGATCCTTCCCTGAAAAAAAAAATGTGTGCTACTTTTCCACTTTAAGCCACAATATCCTCCACTGTGCCAGGAGCAATGCCTCAGAAATAACAGAGGCAAATAAATGTTTGTTGCATGAATATATGAAAGAGAAAGGTGACTTACAATGTCCATACAATGGTTGAAATGTAACTATGAGATCTCATTTTAACTTAATTCTTTTTCTGCACATCACTACAGTTTTCCCAAATATATCTGGTTGAATCTTAATACGTTGTGTTACCTGATAAAAGATCAAGTGGGCAATAAATTTCAGAAATGCTGAGTTTTAAAATGTTAAGCAGGATTTGTGTTTTGAAATTTCAGAATATCTGTAATCATACCATAGTTCTTTATATCTCTTGAAAAAGTGGAATAGAATATTCAGTGTTTACAACATGTTTTGCCACAAAATATTTGGTCTTTCTCAAGAAAACACAATGGGGCTACTCTCTGCTGATTGTATTCTGAGAATCAAAACACAAGTAGGATTAAACTCCTGCTAATTAATTTAGTAATAAGTCTAGAAATAGAAAAAATGAAGTATTAATAGCATACAATTTTATTTATAAGAATAATTTAAGGAAAGGTTGCCACTCATGTTGAATTCTAGGTAAAAAAAAAAAAAAGAAGCACTAGTTTCCTAAAAGAAAAAAAAAAGGACCTATTATTACCCACAGATTTAATTTTTTCCCCCCAAAATTGAGCAAGATCACGGAGCCTGATCATTTGTTCAACAGGGAATTCACGTGAAATATTCTTTATTAACTGGCTGGAATAGGATACTTGAAATACTTTCCTCCCTTAGAGTATATTGGTTTAGGATAAGTAGTCCTCTTTTTAAACTATCACTTTGTTATATATAAAATGAAAGGATCACTTTCTCTCCGTCATTTGGCATGTTGTCAAAGATGTGATTATTTTCCTCTCTAATCTAAATAACCTCACACCACGTTCCCTGAAAGGCAACCTCATCATTCAGCTTCATGATTCTCCTTCCAGTCTCCCCGAACCTCTGCACAAAGGCCTGCAGCTAGCTGCTTTGGTCTCTGAATTTCTAACTTACTTTTTTGGAAATCTGATAATATTTGAAATACCAGTTAAAATCTAGCAATATAATGTTTCTTATGAATGCTTCCCCGCCAAAAATCTAATAACATTGCACAAAAAAAAAGACAAAGTAACAATTTTTCTTTCTTCAAAACCACTCAGCTATGCAATCTTGAGTTCTTTTAGACCTTCAGAAGGTATGATCAGTATGCATAGGAAAAGTCATGTCTCTTACTTAACTTTGCAAGAGTGCACCACGAAGCATTAACAGCAGCATTGCTGTGTTAATAAACTTCAGTCAAAATGCTTTGGGAGATAATTTGATTAAAAAAAAGAATAAAAAACACCGAAGCTGAAATATAGCTTCTATAAGCTGCCAGATCAATTCACCATGTGCTTTTTTAATCAACTGAAATATATACATTTAAACAGAAAACACAGATGACTTAACATTCTCCCATATCATGTCAGTCAGCATGACTAGTTTCTCATAATTTTTTTTTAGAAAACGCTGTTGTGCTCTGACTTATGGGGAAAAAAACTTTCCATGAAAAATGTGTGCTACTTTTCCACTTTTGGCCTTGTATGTGCTTCTTCTCTGCCTTAATTGCAGTATAAATCAACTGTAAAAGAAGATTTACAGTGATTACGCCTCACTTAGAGAGCTGCGAAGATTGATCTGGAAGTGGTATGTTTGTCAAGCCCCAGGTCTACTTCTCATCTTAGCTGGTTCTACACTGAATCCCAGGACATGTATGGCGATATTCAAAATGAAATTGATGTAAGAGGAGAAAGTTCTGGTGGGTCACTCTGTTCTCTGTGTTCTCACTGAATATACCTAATCACTTACCCTTCCAAAACACTAGGGCAAGAGACTTTACAAACAATGTGAACTTCAAACTCATTTACTACGTTAGGAGAAAATTTGACCATAACTACTGAATGGATCCTATATATCCTCCCATTTTCTCTTTATGTGATCAACTGGGTGGGATAGCAACAGAAACAGAAATCTTCCTGTTTTGAGTAGATGAATTATTAACACTGCCATCAATAACTTATTAAGGAAGGGCTATATTCAGGTCATTGTAGTAGTTTCTTGAAGAGAAGTTCATCAGTCCTTACTTTTATGAAGTTTGTTTTCTTTCTACTGGAAGTTTATTCCTTGATGTGATCACATCAAAGCAACACATGAACATAGAATTAAGAAACAAGTAGACATAATGTAGTATGTGCTTTCATATCTTTCCTCCTTCAAAAGTTCTGGAACATGTTGAATTTTGGTCTAAGCTCAGTAGCAGGACCTAACTTCCATACCTTTACCATCTGCACCTTTGCCCATACTGTTGGCATTCAGTCAAGTGTCACTCTTGTCTAAAAGATGAAATAGCAGGTCTTTTAGCTTTCTTCTTGTTAGATTTCTTTGA
This sequence comes from Pongo pygmaeus, assembly GCF_028885625.2. NCBI lineage: Eukaryota > Metazoa > Chordata > Mammalia > Primates > Hominidae > Pongo > Pongo pygmaeus. Next base: position 47,430,850 of record NC_072390.2, on the reverse strand, counting down.
AAGAGTCTTTTTCATAACTTAATTGCTTCAGTTAAAGAGTGACCTCAGTGATTTCTTGATGAAAAATAATAAAACCTCTAATAAATTATTAGGACAGCTATTTGCTAACTTGCCAATATATCTCTTTTAAAAATGGGCTCCTCTTTCCAAACAACACTCCTGAAAGATCATGTTTTCCTGTTCAATTGTTCCCTACTTTTATCGTTTTCCTATAGCAGAAAACTCCTGTTGAATAGACAAGTGCCAAAGATTTTCACTCTCAGCTCATATGAGGACTCAGAAAGGAATGTAATCATACTTAAAAAATAAGGTATATTCTCAAATCTAGAAATTAGCTAGTAATTGAAATTATCATCACAGTGTTTTAACTGATGACCATAGAACTCTTTTCCGGCAAACGGCTCATAGAGCATTAATTGCATGTCACATTACAGATCTGCAGAGTTAAGTTCCATCTTGCCCTTGGGACTGTGAGGTCTAAAGCAACTTTGTAAATGTCTTTCAGAATTTAAAAAAAAAAAAAAAAAAAAATCATTAAACTGCAGGAGTTCTATTAGGTCTGCTAAAATATGTGCACCGTCCTTTCAGATGTCATTCCCTGACCCTCAAAGCTCTGTTACTGAATTTCTACCATATTTCAACACTGCTGAGGAGCTCTACCTCCTATGTCTCCCCATAGCACCTCAAGTATGTTCTTAACACACCCCAGAAAATCCTTTCCCACATAAAGCAAATCCAATGAGTTTAGAAAGGGAGGTTGATTCTGATTTCATTTTTTTCTGATCAATGTTTTGCATAAGGGGGACTACCAGGATCTTTTTCTTTTATAGTCTTATAAACATTTTAATTC